>NC_057802.1:446199097-446499097 GCF_018294505.1 Triticum aestivum | reverse complement strand
TTTCCTCCCTAGCATTAGTTGCTTTGGTGGGATTTGGGAGAGAAGGACTTGGGCACTTCGTGTGCCCTTGCCATTGCATTTGGTGCATCGGTTTGAGTTCTCCACGATGATACGTGGAAGTGAAAGTTGAGTAGCTTATTACTCTTGGGTGCTTGGTACCCTTGAGCTTGTTCCTCTTGGGTGCTTGGGCGCCCTAGACGGTTGGTGTTGTTCGGAGCTCAATCATTGTGGTGTAAAGCTCCGGGCAAGCGTCGGGGTCTCCAGTTAGGTTGTGGAGATCACCCCGAGCAATTTGACGGGTACCGGTGACCGCCCCCAAGGGTTGCCAAAGTGTACGGGTTCGGTGACTGCCCCCAAGGGTTGCCATTTGTACGGGTTCAGTGATCTCCCCCAAGGGTTGTCATTTGTACGGGTTCGGTGACCGCCCTCAAGAGTCCCTTAGTGGAATCACGACATCTTGCATTGTGCGAGGGCGTGAGGATATTACGGTGGCCCTAGTGGCTTCTTGGGGAGCATTGTGCCTGAAGGAAATATGCCCTAGAGGCAATAATAAAGTTGTTATTTATATTTCCTTATATCATGATAAATTTTAATTATTCATGCTAGAATTGTATTAACTGGAAACTTAGTACATGTGTGAATACAGAGATAAACAGAGTGTCCCTAGTATGCCTCTACTTGACTAGCTCGTTAATCAAAGATGGTTAAGTTTCCTCACCATAGACATGTGTTGTCATTTGATGAACGGGATCACATCATTAGAGAATGATGTGATGGACAAGACCCATCCGTTAGCTTAGCATTATGATTGTTTAGTTTTATTGCTATTGCTTTCTTCATGACATATACATGTTCCTCTAACTATGAGATTATGCAACTCCCGAATACCAGAGGAACACCATGTGTGCTATCAAATGTCACAACGTAACTGGGTGATTATAAAGATGCTCTACAGGTGTATCCGATGGTGTTTGTTGGGTTGGCATAGATCGAGATTAGGATTTGTCACTCCGAGTATCGGAGAGGTATCTCTGGGCCCTCTCGGTAATGCACATCACTATAAGCCTTGCAAGCAACGTGACTAATGAGTTAGTTGCAGGATGATGCATTACGGAACGAGTAAAGAGACTTGTCGGTAAACGAGATTGAACTAGGTATGAGGATACCGACGATCGAATCTCGGGCAAGTAACATACCAATGACAAAGGGAACAACGTATGCTGTTATGCGGTTTGACTGATACGTCCATTTTGCATCATGCTTTTATATCGATATTTATTGCATTATGGGCTGTTATTACACATTATGTCACAATACTTATGCCTATTCTCCCTTATTTTACAAGGTTTACATAAGGAGGGAGAATGCCGGCAGCTGGAATTCTGGGCTAGAAAAGGAGCAAATATTAGAGACCTATTCTACACAACTCCAAAAGTCCTGAAACTCCACGAAAGTTATTTTTGGAAATAATAAAAATACTGAGCGGAAGAAATACGTCAGGGGGCCCTCCACCTGTCCACGAGGGTGGGGGGCGCGCCCCCTGCCTCGTGGGCCCCCTGTTGGCCCTCCGGTGCCCATCTTCTGCTATATGAAGCCTTTCGTCCGAAGAAAAATCATAAGCAAGCTTTCGGGACGAGACTCCGCTGCCACGAGGCGGAACCAATCTAGGGCTCTGGCAGAGCTATTCTGCCGGGGACACTTCCCTCCGGGAGGGGGAAATCATCGCCATCGTCATCACCAACGCTCCTCTCATCGGGAGAGGGCAATATCCATCAACATCTTCACCAGCACCATCTCCTCTCAAACCCTAGTTCATCTCTTGTATCCAATTCTTATCTCCAAGTCTGGGATTGGTACCTGTAGGTTGCTAGTAGTGTTGATTACTCCTTGTAGTTGATGCTAGTTGGTTTATTTGGTGGAAGATCATATGTTCAGATCCTTTATGCATATTAATACTCCTCTGATTATGAACATGAATATGCTTTGTGAGTAGTTACGTTTGTTCCCGAGGACATGGGAGAAGTCTTGCTATTAGTAGTCATGTGAATTTGGTATTCGTTCGATATTTTGATGAGATGTATGTTGTCTATCCTCTAGTGGTGTTATGTGAATGTCGACTACATGACACTTCACCGTTATTTGGGCCTAGAGGAAGGCATTGGGAAGTAATAAGTAGATGATGGGTTGCTAGAGTGACAGAAGCTTAAACCCTAGTTTATGCGTTGCTTCGTAAGGGGCTGATTTGGATCCATATGTTTCATGCTATGGTTAGGTTTACCTTAATACTTTTGTTGTAGTTGCGGATGCTTGCAATAGGGGTTAATCATAAGTGGGATGCTTGTTCAAGTAAGAACAGCATCCAAGCACCGGTCCACCCACATATCAAATTATCAAAGTACCGAACGCGAATCATATGAACGTGATGAAAACTAGCTTGACGATAATTCCCATGTGTCCTCAGGAGCGCTTTTCCTTATATAAGAGTTTGTCCAGGCTTGTCCTTTGCTACAAAAAGGATTGGGCCACCTTGCTGCACTTTATTTACTTTTTCTTATTTATTGCTCGTTATAAATTATCCTATCACAAAACTATCTGTTACCTATAATTTCAGTGCTTGCGGAGAATACCTTGCTGAAAACCGCTTATCATTTCCTTCTGCTCCTCGTTGGGTTCGACACTCTTACTTATCGAAAGGACTACGATAGATCCCCTATACTTGTGGGTCATCATTGACCGATAAAGATCTTCGTAGAATATGTCGGAGACAATATGAGCATCCAAGTTCCGCTATTGGTTATTGACCGGAGATGTGTCTCGGTCATGTCTACATAATTCTCGAACCCGTAGGGTCTGCACGCTTAACGTTCGATGTCGATTTGTATCATGAGTTATGTGATTTGATGACCGAAGATTGTTCGGAGTCCCAGATGAGATCACGGACATGACGAGGAGTCTCAAAATGGTCGAGAGGTAAAGATTCATATATTGGAAGGTTGCATTCGGACATCAGAATGGTTCCGAGTGATTCAGGCATTTTTTCGGAGTACCGGGAGGTTACCGGAACCCCCCGGGGGAAGATTGGGCCTACATGTGCCATAGGGAAGAGGGTAGGCAGCCCACAAGGGGCAGCTGCGCCCCCTCCCTATAGGGAGTCCGAATTGGACTAGGGAGGGGGGCGCCCCCCTTTCCTTCTCCTCCTCCTCTCCCTTCCCTCTTTCCCCTCTCCGAAAAAGGAAAGGGAGTCCAAATAGGATTGGGAGTCCTAGTTGGACTCCCCTCTATGGCGCGCCCCCTAGGCCGGTCACCTCCTCCTCCCCTCCTTTATATACGGGGGAGGGGGGCATACACAAGTTTCTCTTAACCTTGTGCGGTGCCCCCTCCACAATTACACACCTCGGTCATATTGTCGTAGTGCTTAGGCGAAGCCCTGCGCCGGTAACTTCATCATCACCGTCGTCACGCCGTCGTGCTAACGGAACTCTCCCTCGGCCTCAACTGGATCAAGAGCTCGAGGGACGTCATCGAGCTCAACGTGTGCTGAACACGGAGGTGCCGTACGTTCGGTGCTTGGATCGGTTGGATCACGAAGACGTTAGACTACATCAACCATGTTACTAAACGCTTCCGCTTTCGGTCTACGAGGGTACGTGGACACACTCTCCCCGCTCATTGCTATGCATCTCCTAGATAGATCTTGTGTGATCATACGTAAAATTTTGAAATAATGCGTTCCCCAACAGTGGTATCAGAGGCAGGTCTATGCGTAGATGTTATATGCACGAGTAGAACACAGTGAGTTGTGGGCGATAATAGTCATACTGCTTACCAGCAACGTCTTACTTTGATTCGGCGGTATTGTTGGATGAAGCGGTCGGACCGACATTACATGACCACGGTCATGAGACTGGTTCTACCGACGTGCTTCACACACAGGTGGCTGGCGGGTTTCTGTTTCTCCAACTTTAGTTGAATCGAGTTTGACTATGCCCGGTCCTTGTTGAAGGTTAAAACAACGCACTTGACAAAAAATTGTTGTGGTTTTGATGCATAGGTAAGAACGGTTCTTGCTAGAAGCCCCTAGCAGCCACATAAAACTTGCAACAACAAAGTAGAGGACGCCAAACTTGTTTTTGCAGGGCTTGTTGTGATGTGATATGGTCAAGACGTGATGATATATAAATTGTTGTATGAGATGATCATGTTTTGTAAAAGTTATCGGCAACTGGCAGGAGCCTTATGGTTGTCGCTTTATTGTATGAAATGCAATCGCCATGTAATTGCTTTACTTTATCACTAAGCGGTAGCGATAGTCATAGAAGCAATAGTTGGCGAGACGACAACGATGCTACAATGGAGATCAAGGTGTTAAGCCGGTGACGATGGAGATCATGACGGTGCTTTGGAGATGGAGATCAAAGGCACAAGATGATGATGGCCATATCATGTCACATATTTTTGATTGCATGTGATGTTTATCTTTTATGCATCTTATTTTGCTTAGTGCGGCGGTAGCATTATAAGATGATCCCTCACTAAATTTCAAGGTATAAGTGTTCTCCCTGAGTATGCACCGTTGCTACCGTTCTTCGTGCCGAGACACCACGTGATGATCGGGTGTGATAAGCTCTACGTTCACATACAACGGGTGCAAGCCAGTTTTGCACGCGCAGAATACTCGGGTTAAACTTGACCAGCCTAGCATATGCAGATATGGCCTCAGAACACTGAGACCAAAAGGTTGAACGTGAATCATATAGTAGATATGATCAACATAGTGATGTTCACCATTGAAAACTACTCTGTCTCACGTGATGATCGGACATGGTTTAGTTGATATGGATCACGTGATCACTTAGATGACTAGAGGGATGTCTATCTAAGTGGGAGTTCTTAAGTAATATGATTAATTGAACTTTAATTTATCATGAACTTAGTCCAATAGTTTTTGCATATCTATGTTGTAGATCAATAGCTCGCGTATAGCTCCCCTGTTTTTTTGTTCCTAGAGAAAAATAAGTTGAAAGATGATAGTAGCAATGATGCGGACTAGGTCCGTGATCTGAGGATTATCCTCATTGCTGCACAGAAGAATTATGTCCTTGATGCACCGCTAGGTGACAGAACTATTGCAGGAGCAGATGCAGACGTTATGAACGTTTGACAAGCTCGGTATGATGACTACTTGATATTTTAGTGCACCATGCTTTACGGCTTAGAACCAGGATTTAAAAAATGTTTTGAAACACCACGGAGCATATGAGATGTTCCAAGAGTTGAAATTGGTATTTCAGACTCATGCCCGAGTCAAGAGGTATGAGACCTCTGACAAGTATTTTGCCTACAAGATGGAGGAGAATAGCTCAACCAGTGAGCATGTGCTCAGAATGTCTGAGTATTACAATCACTTGAATCAAGTGGGAGTTAATCTTCCAGATAAGATAGTGATTGACAGAGTTATCTAGTCACTATCACCAAGTTACTGGAACTTCGTGATGAACTATAATATGCAAGGGATGATGAAAACGATTCCCGAGCTCTTCGTGATGCTAAAATCGGCGAAGGTAGAAATCAAGAAAAGCATCAAATGTTGATGGTTGACAAGACCACTAGTTTCAAGTAAAAGGGCAAGGGAAAGAAAGGGAACTTCAAGAAGAATGGCAAGCAAGTTGCCACTCCTATGAAGAAGCCCAAAGCTAGACCTAAGCCTGAAACTGAGTGCTTCTACTGCAAATGGAATAATCACTGGAAGCGGAACTGCCCCAAATACTTGGCGGATAAGAAGGATGGCAAAGTGAACAAAAGTATATATGATATACATGTTATTGATGTGTACTTTACTAGTATTCATAGCAGCACCTGGGTATTTGATACTGGTTCAGTTGCTATGACCAGGGCCGTCCCACAGATATATGGGGCCCCGGGGCAAGAAAAGAATAAGGGGTCCTTCTTGAGACATAAAATCTCAGTTTTTTTTCAAAAGTAATGTAATATGGATATCCAGTATATAGTATAGATTGGTGATCTTTCGACTCTAAGACTGGCAGTACCACTATTTATCGATCAAGAGAAATGCATCGGGATAGTAATGAAATAATATAGCTCCACAAAATATCGATTTCCTAATTGTCAATAGAGACATCAATTTTTTGGCACAACAAATGATCTTGTAAAAACTGGTTGCTACTTAATCATTTGTGTTACCATGAGATATAAAATTAATGCATCAACTTACATTTGTTCTGGATCCTCCCCCAATCTGCCTGACACCACGAAGTGGATAAAATTCCTCCCTTTTCCTAGACTACTGCCTGAGCCCTCTCACATTTGGATCCAATGAAGAGCGGAAGAAGATCCACGGAGATTAGCGGATGTGCGACGTTTGAATCATGCGCAGAGATATTTATCAACGAATCTTTGAATTGAAGAACCACATTACAGGAAAGAAGAACATGTACTTTCCTGGTCTCTCCAAAGTCTAGGAAACGGCCAGAGCATTGAGAAAGGAAGGAGAGCTGATTGGGGAATGATTTGCGCCGTAGATATCCATTAATGACTGGCCACGACTTTGGAATCGGAGAGGGGACGCCGAGTCTAGGATTTGGCGAAGTAGAGGAATTGCGGGTCTGGGGTCCAGTGCAAACAGATTGATTATCGATCAATTCCTTCATGAGGTTTGCCTAATGGGCTTTCCTTGCACGGTTCCTGGGACATTGTTTTTTTCGTGTATTTTCTTTGGCCTCCATGAAGGTATACTATCTGGGCCGGGGCCCCTGCCTCCTCGGGGCCCAGGGCGGGCGCCCCGTTTGCCCGGCCTATGGGCCGGGCCTGGCTATGATTAGTAACTTGAAACAGGAGTTACAGAGACCAGTTGAGGGCGAGGTGACGATGTGTGTTGGAAGTGATTCCAAGGTTGATAAGATCACCATCACACACTCCCTTTACCTTCGGGATTAGTGTTGAACCTAAAATAAATGTATTTGGTGTTTGCGTTGAGCATAATATGATTGGATCATGTTTATTGCAATATGGTTATTCATTTAAGTCAAAGAATAATTGTTATTTTGTTTACATGAATAAAACCTTCTGTGGTCATACACCCAAGGTGAATGGTTTATTAAATCTCAATCGTAGTGATATAAATATTCATAATATTGATGCCAAAAGATGCAAAGTTGATAATGATAGTGCAACATATTTGTGGCACTGCCGTTTAGGTCATATTGGTGTAAAGCGCATGAAGAAACTCCATGCTGATGGGCTTTTGGAATCACTTGATGCTTGTGAACCATGACTCATGGGCAAGATGACTAAGACTACGTTCTCCGGAACAATGGAGCGAGCCACTGACTTATTGGAAATAATACATACCGATGTATGCGGTCCGATGAGTGTTGAGGCTCATGGCGGGTATCATTATTTTCTGACCTTCACAGATGATTTGAGCAGATATGGGTATATCTACTTAATGAAACATAAGTCTGAAACATTTGAAAAGTTCAAAGAATTTTAGAGTGAAGTAGAAAATCATCATAACAAGAAAATAAAGTTTATACGATCTGATCGCAGAGGCGAATATTTGGTTACGAGTTTGGTCTTCATTTGAAACAGTGCGGAATAGTTTCGCAACTCACGCCACCTGGAACACCACAGTGTAATGGTGTGTCCGAATGTTGTAACCGTACTTTATTGGATATGGTGCGATCTATGATGTATCTTACTGATTTACCGCTATCGTTTTGGGGTTATGCTTTAGAGACGGTTGCATTCACGTTAAATAGGGCACCATCTAAATCCATTGAGACGACACCATATGAACTGTGGTTTGGCAAGAAACCCAAGTTGTCGTTTCTTAAAGTTTGGGGCTGCGATGCTTATGTGAAAAAGCTTCAACCTGATAAGCTCGAACCCAAATCAAAGAAATGCGTCTTCATAGGATACCCAAAGGAGACTGCTGGGTACACCTTCTATCACAGATCCGAAGGCAAGATATTCGTTGCTAAGAATGGATCCTTTCTAGAGAAGGAGTTTCTCTCGAAAGAAGTGAGTGGGAGGAATGTAGAACTTGATGAGGTAATTGTACCTTCTCCCGAATTGGAAAGTAGTTCATCACAAAAATCAGTTCCAGTGATTCTTACACCAATTAGTGAGGAAGCTAATGATGATGATCATGAAACTTCAGATCAAGTTACTACCGAACCTCGTAGGTCAACCAGAGTACAGTCCATGCCAGAGTGGTACGGAAATCCTGTTCTGGAAGTCATGTTACTAGACCATGACGAACCTACAAACTATGAGGAAGCGATGATGAGCCCAGATTCCGCGAAATGGCTCGAGGCCATTAAATCTGAGATGGGATCCATGTATGAGAACAAAGTATGGACTTTGATTGACTTTCCCGATGATCGGTGAGCCATTGAGAATAAATGGATCTTCAAGAGGAAGACGGACGCTGATAGTAGTGTTACTATCTACAAAGCTCGAATTGTCACAAAAAGTTTTCGACAAGTTCAAGGTGTTGACTACGATGAGAATTTCTCACTCGTATTTATGCTTAAAGTCTGTTCGAATCATGTTAGCAATTGCCGTATTTTATGAAATTTGGCAAATGGATGTCAAAACTGCATTCCTTAATGGATTTCTTAAAGAAGAGTTGTATACGATGCAACCAGAAGGTTTTGTCAATCTGAAAGGTGCTAACAAAGTGTGTAAGCTCCAGTGATCCATTTATGGACTGGTGCAAGCATCTCAGAGTTGGAATGTACGCTTTGATAGTGTGATCAAAGCATATGGTTTTATACAGACTTTTGGAGAATCGTGTATTTACAAGAAAGTGAATGGGAGCTCTATAGCATTTCTGATATTATATGTGGATAACATATTGTTGATTGAAAATAATACAGAATTTCTGGATAGCATAAAAGGATACTTGAATAAGAATTTTTCAATGAAAGACCTCAGTGAAGCTACTTACATATTGGGCATCAAGATCAAGATAGATCAAGACGCTTGATAAGACTTTCGATGAGTACATACCTTGATAAGATTTTAAAGGAGTTTAAAATGGATCAGTCAAAGAAGGAGTTCTTGCCTGAGTTGTAAGGTGTGAAGTTGAGTAAAGACTCAAAACCCGACCACGACAGAAAATAGAAAGAGAATGAAAAGTCATTCCCTATGCCTCAATCATAGGTTCTATAAAGTATGTTATGCTATGTACCAGACCTATTGTGTACCTCACCATGAGTTTGGCAAGAGGGTACAATAGTGATCCAGGAGTGGATCACTGGACAACGGTCAAAATTATCCTTAGTGGAATAAGGACATGTTTCTCGGTTATGGA
Organism: Triticum aestivum; assembly: GCF_018294505.1. NCBI lineage: Eukaryota > Viridiplantae > Streptophyta > Magnoliopsida > Poales > Poaceae > Triticum > Triticum aestivum. The sequence goes on along the minus strand of NC_057802.1, from coordinate 446,489,760 downwards.
AGTGACAAAAAGTTTGTCGTAAAGGGTTACGTCGATGCAAGCTTTGACACTGATCCGGATGACTCTAAGTCTCAATCTGGATACATATTGAAAGTGGGAGCGATTAGCTAGAGTAGCTCCGTGCAGAGCATTGTAGACATAGAATATTTGCAAAATACATACGGCTCTGAATGTGGTAGAACAGTTGACTAAACTTCTCTCACAAGCAAAACATGATCACTCTTTGGGCGTTAATCACATAGCGATGAGAACTAGATTATTGACTCTAGTAAACCCTTTGGGTATTAGTCACATGGAGATGTGAACTAATCACATAGAGATGTGAACTATTGGTGTTAAATCACATGACGATGTGAACTAGATTATTGACTCTAGTGCAAGTGGGAGACTGAAGCAAATATGCCCTAGAGGCAATAATAAAGTTGTTATTTATATTTCCTTATATCATGATAAATGTTTATTATTCATGCTAGAATTGTATTAACCGGAAACTTAGTACATGTGTGAATACATAGACAAACAGAGTGTCCCTAGTATGCCTCTACTTGACTAGCTCATTAATCAAAGATGGTTAAGTTTCCTAACCATAGACATGTGTTGTCATTTGATGAACAGGATCACATCATTACATGTGATGGACAAGACCCATCTGTTAGCTTAGCATTATGATCGTTTAGTTTTATTGCTATTGCTTGCTTCACGACTTATACATGTTCCTCTGACTATGAGATTATGCAACTCCCAAATACCGGAGGAACACCTTGTGTGCTATCAAACGTCACAACGTAACTGGGTGATTATAAAGATGCTCTACAGGTGTCTCCGATGGTGTTTGTTGGGTTGGCATAGATAGAGATTAGGATTTGTCACTCTGAGTATCGAAGAGGTATCTCTGGGCCCTCTCGGTAATGCACATCACTATAAGCCTTGCAAGCAATGTGACTAATGAGTTAGTTGCGGGATGATGCATTACGGAACGAGTAAAGAGACTTGCCGGTAAACGAGATTGAACTAGGTATGAGGATACCAAGGATCGAATCTCGGGCAAGTAACATAACGATGACAAAGGGAACAACGTATGTTGTTATGCGGTTTGACCGATAAAGATCTTCGTAGAATATGTAGGAGCCAATATGAGCATCCAAGTTCCGCTATTGGTTATTGACCGGAGATGTGTCTCGGTCATGTGTACATAGTTCTTGAACCCGTAGGGTCCGCACGCTTAACGTTCGATGATGATTTGTATGATGAGTTATGTGATTTGATGACCGAAGATTGTTCGGAGGCCTGGATGAGATCACGGACATGACGAGGAGTCTTGAAATGGTCGAGAGGTAAAGATTCATATATTGGAAGGTTGCATTCGGACATCGGAATGGTTCCGAGTGATTCGGGAATTTTTCTGGAGTACCGCGATGTTACCGGAACCTCCCGGGGGAAGATTGGGCCTACATGGGCCATAGGGAAGAGGGGAGGCAGCCCACAAGGGGCAGCCGCGCCCCTCCCTATAGGGAGTCCGAATTGGACTAGGGAGGGGGGGTGACCCCCCTTTCCTTCTCCTCCTCCTCTCCCTTCCCTCTTTCCCCCTCTCCGGAAAAGGAAAGGGAGTCCAACTAGGATTGGGAATCCTAGTTGGACTCCCCTCTATGGCGCGCCCCCTAGGCCGGCCTCCTCCTCCTCCCCTTCTTTATATACGGGGGAGGGGGCACCCCATAGATACATAAGTTTCTCTTAACCGTGTGCGGTGCTCCCCTCCACAGTTACACACCTCGGTCATATCGTCGTAGTGCTCACGCGAATCCCTGCGCTGGTAACTTCATCATTACTGTTGCCACACCGTCGTGCTGACGGAACTCTCCCTCGTCCTCAACTGGATCAAGAGCTCGAGGGACATCATCGAGCTGAACGTGTGCTAAACGCGGAGGTGCCATACGTTCGGTGCTTGGATCGCGAAGACGTTCGACTACATCAACCGCGTTACTAAACGCCTCCGCTTTTGGTCTATGAGGGTACGTGGACACACTGTCCCCGCTCGTTGCTATGCATCTCCTAGATAGATCTTGTGTGATCATAGGTAAAATTTTGGAATATTGCGTTCCCCAACAGTGCCTCCGCACCGCTCGAAACAGAGATTAGCATCCGCAAGGGTGTGAACTTCGGGATACATCGTCGTCTCCGCGTGCCTCGGTTATCTCTTACCCGAGCCCTTTACTTATGCACTTTACTTTTATACAGCCTTATTGTTTCATGTCATATATCTTGCTATCCTTAGTTGTCTTTCTTGCTTACCATAAGTTGTTGGTGCACATAGGTGAGCCTAGTCGATTTAGGTTTTGTGCCTGACAAATTAAATGCTAGTTTTATTCTGCATTTGTTCAAGCCTAAACCGTAATTATTTTAAAGCGCCTATTCACCCCCCTCTAGGTGACATCCACGATCTTTCAAGTTCTAGGGTACCCTTTATGTCCCTGGGAACATGAACGACTACAGCATTTGGAAATTTCAGCGGCTGTTTGAGTATGAGAAAATCACTTGCAGTGCAGCAGAGTTCCTCAATAAGCCGCATTTTCCTCGATTTGAATTTGATGAATCTAGGGAACACGGGATGCATTTCTGGGATGTGACCGATGCACAACTCCATCTGCTTATGGATCCATCAAAAGTTGGCCATGCTTATTCTTCTGACCAAGATCCAAGAATTTGACGTATGAAACTCAAGTCGTCTTTCATATCATATGCAATTCTCTCACTCCAATCAATAGGCCAGGCAAGGTTGAAAGACTTGTCAAGAAAACACTCTACGCCATTTCCCTCGGGCATACAATTGACTTGAGGATCTATTCCTTCGGAATTTGGCTGCTGCAGTAGAATACCTGAAAGTCTTGAAGCCCTATGCCCCTGGATACAATATAAAATTGTGTAGGGACGATATATGTCTACCAGAGGGGGTGAATGGGAGATTTAAAATTTCTTTGGAGAAACTTCAAATCTCCCAGTACCCAGCAGCGGAATAAGCAGAATAGAAACAAGTCTATGAATGAAAACTACCGATGGAAAACTAATGCATGTATCGAAGAACAATACCAAAAAAGGCTTTCGCCCTGCTTTATATATAAAGCAAACCGCCAGAGCCACAAAGTCCAAACAAGTACAAAGCACACAAGTCCACACACACACGAATGCACACCAAGTGCAGAAAAAGGGTTCAGCTGAGGGCACAACTCTACAAGCCCTAAAAATAAAAGACAATAAATGTTGCAGGAGAGCCGCAAAGGCTAATCCGGCCCCGGAGGTGGCGGAGGGAGCGGTGGCCACAAGCGAAGGGCCATCGCGTGAAGATCTACAATGATGGAGGTGATGGCGTCCCGGTCCGAGGGTGGCTAAGCGGCCGCCAAAGCTGCAAGTAGCCACACATTTTAAAGATCGCGTCAGTGGCACGTCGGAGAGGCACACACTGGATGACTAGACGATTGCGAACGGTCCATAAGGTCCAAGCGAGAACGTCGATGAAAGCAACCTAATGTGGCGAGCACGCAGAGGGGTGGTCTGAATTTCGTCTAATAGCTCAGGGAAGTTGGAGTTGCACCAATGACCAACAACGGCCTCCAAAAGCAGCCCCAAAGGAATTGGTTTGAAACACAGGAGAAGAAGATATGGTTCAAGTCTTCTACTGTCCCACAAAGGGGGCACATGTCATCACCAGGACCATTCCGTTTAAGTACCTCCACGCCAGAGGGAGTGCGACCCGAATCCATTGCCATAGGAAAATCCAGATCTTCAGGGGGAGTCTAATCTCCCACACCTAGGCAAAGGGGGCTGGAGCGGGCGTGGGCATAATGGACTGGTAAAGCGATTTGGTGGAGAACCACCCGGATGGCTCCAAGCACCAGCAGATCTGGTTGGATGGGTTGTCCACCTCTGGGGTATGCGGCGCTATGCAATCCAAGAGGTCGTGCCATTCCGCCAACTCTGGTGGGCCAAACGGTCTACGAAATGCTAGACGCCGTAAGTCAATAAGGGCCACATGGACGGATACATTAGGAACCACCGCTATGGAGAACAACCCAGGAAATCTAGCGGCAAAGGGGAGATCCCCTGCCCTCCTATCGAACCAGAACAAGGTCGATGCACCTGACCCAACCGCAATTGAGGTCCCGATGCGGAGGAACGGAAGGAGCTGAATAATAGACTACCAGAATTGTGAGCCGTCTGATCATTGGTAGAAGGCAAGCAGCCGACCATGGAGGTACTTATTCCGGATAATGTCAAACCAGAATGTTGAACAAAAAAGGGGAGAAGGGGTCGCCTTGTCTCACCCCAGATAGGGTGGGGAAGAAGGGGCCGATCTCCCCTTTAATGTTAACCGCGGTGTGGCCACAGGACACCATCTGCATCACACTGGTGACCCACCTATCGTCAAACCCTTTATGGAGGAGGACATCCCGAAGGAAGGGCAAGTGGACAGTGTCGTAGGCCTTATGGAAGTCAATCTTCAGGAAGACCGCCTGCTGACGCCTGACGACCTCATGAAGGACTTCATGGAACACCAGTACCCCATCCAAGATGTGTCGGCCCTTGATGAAGGCCGACTGATTCCTATGGGTGATGTGGTCAGCTAGCAGGGTCACCCTATTGGCGTACCCCTTTGCCAGAATATGGAAGATTACATTGATCACTGTAATAGGGCGGAATTGGCAGATGTACAAGGACCCGACCACCTTAGGGATGAGGGTGATGATCCCATAGTTCAACCAGGCCAAGTCGATTGCCCCAACGTAGAATTCCTGAAAATAGTGCCAACACCTCCAGCTTAATGACCGACCAGAAAGTCTGGAAGAACTTAATAGGGAGGCCGTCCGGGCCCGAGGCGGATGAGGGGTTCATGCTTTTGATGGCCTCCCAAACCTCCTCCTCACCGAAGGGGGCTGTGAGGGCGGCATTGACCTCTGCCAAGACGCGGCAGCTGTCTTGCCAAATATCCGGGGCAAGGGCACCCCTCCCCGAGGGGAGGGGAAAAAGGGCTTTATAAAAGCCATCTACATGGTCACGGATCTCATCTGAGTGTTGAAGCAGGGAGTCTCTGTCCCAGAGAAGGGGAATCATGTTCCGGCGGCGGCCATTGGTGATGGCGTGGAAGTATGACGTATTAGCGTCACCCTTGACGACCCACCGTTGGGTTCCCTGCTAACGCCAATACACCTCCTCGTCCGTGTAGATGACCGAGAGTTGGTCCTCGAGGTCGTACCAAAGGAGCCACTCGTCATGGTTTGATGACCCACAAGTATAGGGGATCAATCGTAGTCCTTTCGATAAGTAAGAGTGTCGACCCCAGCGAGGGGCAGAAGGAAACGACAAGCGGTTTTCAGCAAGGTATTTTCTGCAAGCACTGAAATTATCGGTAACAGATAGTTTGGTAGCAAGATAATTTGTAACAAGTGACAATTAACAAGAGTAACAATAAGTGTAACAAGGTAGCCCAAACCTTTTTGTTGCAAAGGACAGGCCGGAACAGTTTCTTATAATAAGTAGAACGTTCTCGAGGACACATGGGAATTTCATCTAGTCACTTTCATCATGTTTATTTGATTTGCGTTCGCTAGTTTGATAATTTGATATGTGGGTGGATTGGTGCTTGGGTGCTGTTCTTACTTGAACAAGCCTCCTACTTATGATTGACCCCTCTCAAAAGCATCCGCAACTACGAAAGAAGAATTAAGATGAAATCTAACCATAGCATTAAACATATGGATCCAAATCAGCCCCTTACGGAATAGCGCATAAACTAGGGTTTAATATTCTGTCACTCTAGCAACCCATCATCTAATAACTACTCCACAATGCATTCTCTTAGGCCCAAAGATGGTGAAGTATCATGTAATCGACATTCACATGACACCACTAAGGGAATCATAACATACATATCATCAAAATATTGAATGAATACCAAATTCACATGATTACTTATGACAAGACTTCTCCCATGTCCTCAAGAACAAAAGCAACTAAGCACAAATCATATTCATGATCAAGATCAAGAGGGATATTAAATAGAATAATGGATCTGAACATATAAGCTTCCACCAAATAAACCAACTAGCATCAACTACAAGATGTAATCAACACTACTAGTCACCCACAGGTACCAATCTGAGGATTTGATACAAAGATTGAACACAAGAGATGAACTAGTGTTTGAGATGAGATGGTGCTATTGAAGTTGTTGATGAAGATTGGTCCTCCCACGATGAGAGGGTTGTTGGTGATGGTGATGGCTTCAATTTCCCCATCCCGGAGGGAAGTATCCTCGGCGGAATCGCTCCGCTGGAGAGCAAAAGTGCTCCTGCCCAAGTTCCGCCTCGAGACGGTGGTGCTCCGTCCCAAAAGTCCTCTATTTATTTTTTCTAGGGAAAATGGACTTATATACCAAAATATGGGCACCGGAGGCTGGTCAGGGGCCCCACTACCCACTAGGGCGTGCCAAGGGGGGTGGGGGGAGGGTAGGCACGCCCTCGTGCCTAGTGGGCACCTGGGTGGCCCCCTTTGGTACTTCTTTTCTCCAATAATTTTTATATATTCCAAAATAAATCTCTGTAAAATTTTAGCTCATTTGGAGATGTGCAGAATAGGTATCTCTGAGATAGCTTTTTCAGGTCCAGAATTCCAGCAGGCGGCAATCTCCCTCTTCATGTAAACCTTGCATATTAAGAGAAAAAAGGCATTAGAATTGCTTCACAAAGTATTATATTGATTAAAGACACTATAAATAACATTGGGAAAACATGATGCAAAATGAATGTATTAGGGGATAGGCCAGAAGTGTCGGCCCGGAGGTCACGAGCCTGGATGGAGACCAGGATGGCTTTCTTACGACCGCGCACCGCATGGCCAAGGTTTGCTCCCCATCCCTTCATAAACTGGCGGGCGCGTTTAGCGTAGAAGTGAAGGGTGTCGATCGCCAAGAAGGGGCAGGGGCGGCAGCACGGGCCTCGACCCAGCGGTCGCTGACGGCCTCGACGAAACTGGGCTGGTTAAGCCAGAAATCCTCAAGCCGGAAACGGGGGTTGAGGTGGGCGGTCGTTCTCTGAAGAGAGGAGCAAGGATACATGGTGAGAACCAATCCGGGTAATCGCACAAAGCGACGCCGGAGGGCATCGCAGCTCTGATTCCGGGGAGACCAGGACTCAGTCTAGCAAGGAGCGTGTCGGGTCTGGCTGGCGGTTGGTCCATGTAAGTCTGGAACCAACCCTATCTAATTCACGAAGGCCTAGATCCGCGATACAATCGTTGAACATCTGCATCAAGGGATAGTTGATCAGGTTATTGTTCTTGTCCTCGGCGGAGTGGATGAGGTTAAAATCTCCACCTACTACCATAGGTAGTAAGGCGCCCTCTATCTTTCTCTGAAGCTCGTCAAGGAAGGCCGCGGACTATCTCCCACTTGAAGTTGAGAGATCACTCGAAGAGTTCCATGCTAACATAAAATTCGCCCCTGTCCATACTACCGACCTCAAATGTGGTGTCCTTCATGCCTAGAAGGATGCCACCGAGTGGCCCGTGGTCCCACTAGAAGGGAGCCAGTGCCAGGTGAAAGTGCTAGTTATCGACTAGAGGGGGGGAGGTTGAATAGGCGATTTTTCTGAAAGTCTTCAAAACATGGGAGTTTCAAAGACAAATGATAGAAATGAACCTATTAACATGCAGCGGAAGGTAGGCTACACTAGGCAGGCCATAGTCAAGTATTCAATAAAGTGAAAGCACGAAGATTAATAGCAGCTAGGTAGTAATGATCAGGATGGAAGAGTGTGAAGCCAAACAACAATCGAAGTCACACAGTAAAGTCAAACAGGTAACACAAGTAGGCAATGACTTCACGAAGACAAACTATAAATAAAGAGAGGGAGAAGATAGAACCAGTTTCTTGGTGAGGACAAGGATTTATTGGACCAGTTCCAGTTGCTCTGACAACTGTACGTCTAGTTAGGGAGGCTTAGATTTAACTCAGAAGACCGTGTCTTCACCTTATTCCCCTTGAGCTAAGGACACCCAGTCCTCGCCCAATCACTCTGGTAAGTCTTCAAGGTAGACTTCCAAACCTTCACAGACTTCATTCACCGGCGATCCACTATGACTCTTGGATGCTCAGAACGCGACGCCTAACCGGCTGGAGGATTCACAGTCCTCAAGTGTAACAAGTCTTTAGGTCACGCGGACAGAAAGACTTTAGTGATGCCTATCACTCTTTGGCTGTGGGCGTTTGGGCTTTGTCCTCGCAAGGATTTCTCTCTCTCAAAAGCTTCGGAGGTTGGTTGCTCTCAAACGACAAAAGCCGTGCACTAACTCTGAGCAGCCACCAATTTATGGTGTAGGGGGTGGGCTATTTATAGCCACTAGGCAACCCGACCTGATTTGTCCGAAATGACCCTGGGTCACTAAGGAACTGACACGTGTTCCAATGATCAGATTTCAAATACACGCGGCAGCTTGACTTGGGCTACAAGTAAAGCTGACTCATCTGCCTCTGGATAAGATTTTCTCTCATTGTCTTCGCTCGAAGACATAGGATTTGGTTGGGCATCACTTCAGTCACTCTGACTTTGTTCACTTGGACCCCACTTAACAGTACGGTGGTTCCTATGACTCAACAAAGAAGAAAATGAAACTACGAAACAACTATGTCTTCGCGCTCCAAAGTCTTCATGCGATGTCTTCCCATGTCATAGTCTTCAATGTGAATATCTTCACATACCACCATTGTCTTCAATGTCTTCACACATTTTTAGGGGTCATCTCCGGTAGGTAAACCGAATCAATGAGGGACTACTACCTGTGTTATCCTGCAGTTCTCACAAACACATTAGTCCCTCAACCAGGTTTGTCGTCAATACTCCAAAACCAACTAGGGGTGGCACTAGATGCACTTACAATCTCCCCCTTTTTGGTGATTGATGACAAACTGGTTGAAGTTTTCAATGGGGATAAAAAGTATGTGAAATTGTAAAGGATTAAGGTATTGTCTTCATAAGTAGCAAAAGGCTCCCCCTGAAGATGTGCATATAAGTATTTTGCTTTTGGAATGCAATTGCACATGGCAGGTTGTACTTGTGGAGATCCTCTTCAACTTATGAAGGCAATTCATCATGCATGAAAAGATATAACGAAGATAATGACATGCATAATGAAAAATGGACGTCTGCAAAATGACTTCGTGTGGGATTTATCATCGCATATGCGGAATTTATCACCGCATCACAGAATAGCAGAAAAGGTAGCAGACGACCATCAAGTTTAAGTGTTACAACTCAAAGAACCAAAAGTATCAAAAGCGAGAGTTCTAAACACTTGGCAAAATATAAAGCAACCACCCATAAGGACCCGCTTGAAGACTATCAACGCATATGCTTCTCCCCCTTTTGTCAGTAAGGACCAAAAAGGTTTGAAGACATAGAGCCTCTACTCGTTCCCATTAGGAGTAGGTGAAGCAGCAGGGTCGTTGTTGAGGTTTGGTGGTGCAGAAGAACTTGGTGCAGTGTCGATACGCGCCGAAGTTGGAGGTGGTGAAGTAGCATCATCTTGGTTATCAATGACTCTGGCATTAACAGTTGCAGCTGAGGAGGAATAGTCAGAGTCTTCAAGTGAGGGAGTCCGACGCAAGACATCATTCCTGGGAGGAGTGGAGTCAAACTTGAATCTCTCTGTGAATCCATCATCTTGAAGAGCAGCTTCAGCACTGAGCAATGTCAGACTCTTCCATGACCTCCTACAGGTCTCATGTGTGACAAATGCATTCTTGGTGGCAAGATTGCGAATGCGGTTGACATCCACCAAGAGGCTTTGCATCTGACGCTTCAGCCAGTAGTGATGCTTATCCTGTTTTTGATGTAGGGCGACGAGAAGCTCTCGGTCATTGAGAACACGAGATCGCTTCCGAGGCCTTTGAGCAATAGTGCTTTCAGTGGCTTCAGTATGGGCACAGTGAGGTTACGTGTATTGCCAGCCAAAGAATAAACACGAGTGACGGCCTGAACTCCTTCAATGGGCTGTGTGAAGCTTTGGTGATCAACATTGTGAAGATAAACAGGCTCCTTGGCAGGCTCTGGGTAGATGGCTTCAACAGACATATCAACCTCTGGCAAGAATATCAAATGGTTGCGAGCAGACGGCTGATAGTTGACGGCAGAATGAAGCTTGATAAGGCGCATAACCCATGGAGCGTAGAATTTCAAACCAAAGAGGTCAGAGCCAGATGCAGCCAATTGCCTGATGAAGAAGTCTTGAGCGTTGAAGCTGATGCCATTGAAGATATAAAAGACCAATGTCTTCATTGCTCCTTCAAGCTTCGTTGCAGAAGAATGTCCTTTGACAGGCCATAGAGTTTGCCTGATGATATGATAAATAGTGCGGGGCAGATACTCTAGGTCTTCAACAAAGAATTCTCTTGGGTATTCAGCGTCACGTGGCAGTGGCTTCATCATGCTCAGCATTTGGCTCATGTTGGGCTCTGGCTTCTGAAAGATGCTCTCCAAAGAATTGCGGTGAAGCTGACAACTAGGCTCGAAGAGTTCACCTGGAATGGGCAGGCCAGTTTGCTCAATGATATCAAGAGCTTTGGCTTCGTGATGGACATTGCCTGTCATCCACTCAAGGATCCATGTCTTCGGATCCCTGTTGAAGCCGCGAATGTGGAGGGTAGCATAGAATTGTAGCAGAAGCTCTTCATTCCAATGCTCTTTATCAGTCACAACGTTCAGAAGACCAGCATCACAGAAGCAGTCAAGAGCTTCTTCTAAGCAGGGCAGTCCAGCAATAGCTTCACAGTCTAGACGCATATGTGGAAAGATGCGCCCTTGATCATAGAGAACACATGAATAGTAACTGCGCTGCTGATAGCTCCAGAACCGATCAGATGAAATTCTTGGGTTGGAGTAGAGGTTCTTGGCACTATCAAAGAAGGTATTGTGTGCAATGAAGCCATTTGCATTGAAAGATCCTGGTGAAGTTGCAGTACCTGGAGACCTTGGCAACCTTGGCTTAGGCTTCTAGACCTGAGGCCTATGCTCTACATGATAGTCAAATTACGGACCAGCAGCAGGTGGAGGAACCAGAATGGGCCATCTGACAGTAACCAGCTGACCTCGATCGAATGCTTGTTCAATGGTGTGTGCCTTGGAGGCGGTACAGGAGCAGTGGCATTGGCATTAACGTCAGGCTGCAGATTTGCTTCAGGTGCAGCATTGGCTTCAGGTGCAACTACTTCTGGCACCACATTAACTTCTGGCGCCACATCAGCTTCAGCCATGACAACGTCATCGGCTTCAGTAGTGTTGTTTGTGGCTGCCTCAGTATTGTTAACCTCCACTTGAGTAGCTGGAGGGTCGGATACATTCTCCTCGAGAACAACTTCAGGGTTGGACGGGGGTGTAGCAACGCGTTCTTCTTCTTGTCTTGGTTCTTCTTGTTCATCGGCTGATGCAGCCGGAATGTCTTCAGCAGCTTTGGCTTCAGACTCGGAGATGTTCACAGTTGGAGAGGCTTCAGGAAATACTTGGTGAGATACTGATTGGTGCTCTTCTCCTTCTGGAACACTCAAAAGAGTGACTTGCGGCCTTGGTCCTTTGCGAAGCCTGCGAAACGCTGGCGACGCTTGAGGAGATGGAGTTGTCTGGGCCACAAAGTCTTCATCTTCAAGTACCGGAGTGGTGACTTGAGTTGGGGGAGTATTTGGTGTTTCTTCTTCACGGGGGAGTCTTGAGGGTGATCAGCCCATGAATCATCCTGAGCAATTGGCGTTAAAGGACGACCAATGCTGATGAGTTCGCTGTTCATGAGAACAGGCGATGATACCACGTTGTGCTCGATCTGAGGAAGGACTTCATCATCTTCTACATTGTCTTGGTGACCAATGTCTTCAGCTGCGGTGAGGTCAACAGCTGGAATCTCTTCAGTTTCAGGAGTCTCTGTGGTAGCAGGCTCATGAACTATCAACTGACGCTCTTGGTGTGCAGACGCAGGACGAGCAACTGAGATTGGCTCGATGACGAGGGGCTCTGTGGGAGCAGCCCGATCTTTCTTCTTGGTTTTTCTCTTCCTGGTTGGTGGAGCTTCATCAATGGTGTTCTTGGACTTGCGCTTTCTGGCTTCGGCTTCGGCTGTCCTTGTTTTCTTGAGATCTGAAGCCACTGTGGGGACCATTGGCTTCATGCCTGTCATACTGGCGGGGAAGACAATGCGAGGTTCTTCCCGCCTGGATGATTCAGCTTGGTCCACAACAGGCTTCTTCTTCTTCTTGGCGGCCATCTTGGGGTCGATGCCAGGATGCCCAAGTGCCTTGCGCTTCTCAGCTTCATTGTAAGCTTGAACACACTTGGCAGCAAGGAGTTTTATACGCTCGCGTGAACCTTTAGCTTCATCACGTTTCTTGTGAAACGCCTCCTTGAGCTCATGCATCATTTGCTTGAAGTTTTGGACATCAGTCACACTGAGCTTGGCCATATGCTTCTTGAACTGAGCCTTTTCATAGTCAATTTTGTTCTTTAGCTCAACAATCCTTTGAGCTAGAGCCAGCTCAGGAGCAATGGCTCCATGGAATGAAACGCTGAGGCCAACAGGAAGCAGAAGATCATCAAAGCTGAGGTTTGGGCTATCAAACCATTCATCAATGAACTTGTTCAGGATGTCCACATCGAAAAGGGGAAGATCGTGTGGCACCCCGGCTCAGAGCGACCGGTTTACCCTGCATTGCCAGCCCAGAGATCATGTCTTCTAGCAACACACAACATATTGGTACAGAAAACAACCGCTTTATTGATGCTAGCGGAATAGAGTTCATATTACAACAGTGGTCAAGGCCAAGCGGCACACTCGGTGCGGCGTAACAATATGTACATTATTTAGTGAACATAAAGGGGCCTCGACTCGAACAACTATGTGGCAGTGGAATAACGTCGTAGCGGAAGTGCCATATCACAGGGACACTGATGTGGACATGATCTAGACTCGAACAGCACTCCTTTCCAACGAGACTTTCCTGAAATCTGGCATGACACGCCAGGTCAGTACATTGAATGTACTAGCAAGATCACAACAAGCATAATCACAATGACAAACAATATCATGATATTTAACCAATTATTAATAATGCAACATTATATGTCAACATGCTGTGATCAAGCCCGAACGTCCCTCAGGACAGCTTACCAACTGTGATCATCTTTGGACCAGAAACACACCACCATAGTGGTCTTTCTCAAGAACAACTCGTGATCCTTACGGCGATCACAACCACGACCATCATTTGGTCCCAAATACCTCGATGGCCTTTCTGCCATCCATTGACAATGCAAAGTTCATAGCTTAGTGTGCAATTTTTATTAAACGTTGACTCATGGTGGGACCTAGTACGAGGTGTCCGTGACCGTGGACTTGGCTATCGATAGATTATACACTCTGCAGAGGTAGCACACTATACCCACACCACAGAACCCATGGCCTCGCATTCCCATTCGGGTGGACCAACAGCATTCCGACAAAACCCCTCCATTGCCACAGCACTCTCCCGGCCACTCCAACCCAAATCCCCAACGGGCTGGTCCTGGGTGGCCCCGTGTCTAGCAAAGACACCCCGACCACCGTCGTGGTCAAAACACTCCCACTCGGGGACTCGGTACCATAATCTCATCAACGAGCACACAAGATTATGTGTGCTTACCGGGCCAGGGCAAACACGACATAATCTTCCCTACATGGAGGCACCGACCAGAGGCCGTGTCAATGGACCGAATCAAGGCCTTCCCACAAGGCAAATGTGGTTGCACTGGAAAGAAACTCGATTCAGCGACACCATGACCCAGTCAATGGTATATTCAAGTTGAGTTATATTCAGGATTAACTTTAAACTAAAAATGACCGGTGTCATAGCATGCCATGAAATGCAAAACAACACATGCGTCACATATTGATAAAAATGACCGACGTCATCCATATGCACACCAAGCATAAACGTCAACAACTCATATCACTCTACTTGCTCAAAATGACTCACAACTTAACCAAAATATTTTGCAACAAGTTTTATTAATTTCCTACACAAGAAAGTAACTCCGATAAATTTTTCATATGCTTGACCAAAAGATATCATTATCAACAACTCTTAATTTCTTTATCACTAAGTTGGGTCCAAACATTCTGTAAGACAAGTAATATGATTAAACAAGTATTTAACAGAATATTTTCTAACAAATTTTTATCAATTTAAGAATGCAAACACAAAGCTTTAAATAATTACTAACATGCATAACAAAATTATTTCTAACATCACCTCAAATAAATTTTAACTTGCTTTACCCACTTAAACTAGTTTCAACTATTCTGTAAATCAAGCATAACAACTGACCAATACTTAACAAAATACAAATAATTCAATAATTATTTAAATGCATGGGTTAATCATTTCATTTAAGTGAGAAAATCACAAATATTGAAATGGCATCATAAAAATGTTGCTGTGGCTTGCCTTAGTGCAGATGAGGTTCACAAGCCTCCTGGTGATCCTCAAGACAAGCCTCACCTTCTGAAAATAATTTTAAACACAAAAAGAAAATATCAAGAACACTTCTGAAATTCACCAGAAATTCTAAACAGCTCAGAAAAATCTCATCTTTGGTGAGCTGTTAGATTTCCTTTCAAAGAACACAATGCAAAACGAATCATCTCATTTGGACTTATGGTTAAAAAGTTAAAATTGTTTGAAGCTCTCTGGAATATAAATGAATTTGAATAAAAAGAAACAGCTGGGGGGGGGGGTGACGTCGAAGGCGTAAAGCCCAGGGGCGCCACCACTCGTACCGCTTCGCACGTGTACTGAGTGGCTGACTAGCGGGCCCCGCTAGTCAGGTGGGGGAAGAGGGAGAGAGAAACAGAGAGGGCCGTGGCTTCGCCGGAGCTCTCGCCGGCGACGAGGGTTCCTTGGCCCAAACGAGAGGGAGGGATTGAGAGAGGGGACGATGGCGCACCTTCCCGTACCCGTAGCGTGGCTAGGGGTGGTCGAACAGCGTCAGAAACTAGCTCGCAAGCGGAGGCAGAACGTGGAGGTCGCCGGAGTTGAGGAAGACGGCGAGCAGAGGTCACTCCAGAGGCTCCAAGTGGGCGAGATGGCCTCACCGGAGAGAGGCAGAGGCCTTGGAGGGGTCGCCCAGGCCTGGGAGGGGCTGGAGCTACCGCGGCGACCAGAGGGGATTGCCGGCGAGCTCGAGCTCGAGGACGGCGGCCCGAGGCCTGCCCGGCCGGGCTACAGCTTCCTACTCGATCATGGGGTGCGTGTGAGTGCTGGATGGTGCTCGAGGAGGCTGGGGGTGGCTCTATTTATAGGCGAGCGGCGAGGGTGCTTCGGGCTCCGCCGGTGGACACCTGTCCACGGCGCCCGGCGACAAGCGGTGTCAGTGAGAGGGGGAGAAGGCGACGGAGGTCACGCGGCCACTGTGGGCGAGCGGAGACAAGCACAGGATCAAGGGGATGGCGACGAGCATAGTGCGCTCCGCACTGTTGGGCTGGCCGGACCTTGCCCGTGCTCGCTGCAGCGAGCTCCGGCGTCGGCGAGTGCCAGGGAGGAGTTAAGGACGTCGAGACGATGATGGTGGCGGGGTTTGGCATGGTTGGGCAGGAGGGGGAAGCGAGCACGCTCGAACAGAGCGCTCGGCGTCACCCAGAGCGCGTCGACACGCATACCTGGCATCATGGACACGCGTGGTCACCGCGCGAACTCTCTGCTCAGGCCATCCTTCGTTCAAAAATCATGTCTGGCATGTTGTTCGTGGTAGTTTTGAAGTTTACCATGGTTTGGTTTGGATCCAGGTGCAGTAGAGAAGATTTTACAAGCCAGGTAAGTTTCTGGTCAGTAACTTTGTGATGTTACTGTGGTCAAATGGCTGGGAGTTTGGGGCTGTGCTTTGGAGGCTAGTTATAAGTTACTAAGGTAAAGATGCACAAGAAAGTTCAGGTCAAATGGAGCAAGTAAAATGGTAGTTGCTGTAGAAACCACCATTTCTGTCCAGAACAGAAAAGATTTTCTGTAGCAAAAATATTCCAAAAAGTGATGAAATATTTTTGCTCAGGGAGGTGCCCTAGAATATTTGTGAATTATCTTAGAATTTTCTGAGCCATAAAAATTAGGGTTGCCTTGAAGCAAACAGATCTGGCTTAGGGTTTTTGAGAGAAAATGAATATTTTTCATTTAAGAAAAATATTCCAAAGGTTATTTTGTGGTGGATCAGAAGTGAAGTGATGGTTTGGGAGAGAAGTGAACACTTGGGTGAAAGCCAAGGATGCCCAAGTGTTTAAGTCCAAATGAAAAGATTCAGAAACTCCAAGTTTCAAAAACTTTCAAATGAAAATTCAAGCAAATAAGAAAGGGCAAAAACCAGGCTGTCACAGATCATTGAAGATTTCCGCCTCTTGCTTGCTCTTTATCAGTAGCTCAAGAGCATCAGCGCCAAGATCGTTGTCACTAGACAGATCAATGGCTTCGTTCTCATTCCTTAGAACGGCGGCTGGGGTCAGTGCTTGACCAGTAGTTTGCATGGGCTTCTTCTTCTTCTCTGTCTTGGAGATGCGAGAGAGATCTTCAGAATGCACACTAGGTGCAGGAGGAGCAGTGGCCAAAGGCTTCGCACGCGAAGCTCTTGGTGCAGAGGAGGGCTTTGAAGCCTTGGGTTTCTTCTGCTTTTGAGGCTTTGGTGAAGCAGGAGCCTCATCAGAATCAGCTTCATCTCCAGACTGATCCACCGTGGCCCTCTGTGCAGCGATGTAGGAGAGGAGACCATCAAAGTTGTCGAAGGGGCCGATGACATTTGGATTGGCATCTCGTGTGCCATCAGCCCGCGGAGCAGAAGGCCCTGGGTTGAAATCGCATCCGAGACTCTTCTTGTTCTCTTTGGCCGATGCCTTTGCATGCTGAAAATTGCGCTTGAAAAGATTATCTTCACGACACCATAGCAATGATGATGGGTCGGCATTGGCAGGCTGTGGTCCATGGACCATACAGGGGTAGAAACCCTGAGCAATGGCTTCAGCTCTGTTCTTGGGTTGAAGATTTCGAAAGAGAATATCACCCGAAGGACTCTTGATGGCATTCTTCTCAGCATACTCCTGGGTCATGAACCTGTATTTGAACCATTGCTCGGCCCAATATCTTCGAATCCATTAATTCGTGTTTTGCATTGGCCATAGCTCTCTTCAGGATCAGTTTTGTATAACTCATACAGATCTTCAGGCAAATCCATTGATGTGCGTTCGCGGCGCTGTCTGCCTCCCTTCCTTGCTTATTTTTCAGTTGCCATGAAGTTCAGACTGAATGGCTTCGAATCTGGCAATAGCTTCCTTCTGCTGGTCAGACAGGAACTAGCTTCTGGAGAATTGATGTGATGCTGTAAGAATTCTGCAAATGAATGCAGACTATGAGAACCAAGGGATTCTCCCACGGACATGTACCTGTGACAGCATTAGAGATGCGGGGGAAGGGGAAGAGGTCATATGCATTCTCAGAAGATTTTGAAGATAAATCAGTTTAGAAGACATAGACCTCATAGCGCGTAGACATTCACTTATATGTTGAGAATTGGTTCCAGATTTTTATGAATCCAAGAATAGGTACAAGTGAGGAATCTAACTACGTGTGAAGCATAAGTGAATATACTAGGCATAATATGAGATGCAGAACATGATAGATCCAAATATGTGGAGGCAGAAACCACTTTTGGTAAAGAAAGATGAATCCATCAGATCAAAAAGACAGTAAAAAGAGAGTTATAATTACCACACGATGAACTGCTAGACGGAGTAGAAGAGGAGGCCGAGCAGTTCGATCTTCTGTGCCCTAACTTGGCGACGGAGGACACTTACGGCGGCGGCGGAGAAGACGAGGTCCGCGGCCGGCGTGAGGACGGCGTCGGTGAGGTCGCGGCAGCTAAGCGCTTCGTCGCCGGCGTCATCGAGAGCTAGCGGTGGCGCTAGGGTTTGTCGAGGTGGAGAGGTGGAAGAAAGATTTTGACCGCGATGTGATGTGCATTTATAGGGAGAGGGACAGCACAGCGCAATTACGCAGGTGCCCCTGGCAGTTCACATCTGAGGGACACATGGCGAACATGCAACACATTGGAAGTTGTTCCATGTTCCCACGCACGCCTGGACTGTCGGGTGGTCATTCCGGCTTCTCCGGGTTTCAGGCAATTAGGACTGAGCATTTAAAATAGATTTAATGTTTGTCTCTGTATCTTCTGCTGACAAGGACGCAGAGAAGACATTCGACAGTTTCAACAGAATGCATATGATTTGGATAGATAGAGTTTGAGGTAGAAGCATAGAGAGGTTAGGGTCCGATCACATTCACTTAGTTCAAAAGGTTCAAACGAGAAGACATAGTTATAAGTGAATGCTGTAGAGGACGGAACGCAAGTATATGAATATATTTGCGTAGAACTAAATCAACAAGGTGAAAATCATCGGAAGACAAATCAATGTTGAAGATAAAACAAATGCGAAGACTTAGCAAATGTAACGCCAGGAGAAACACTTCAAACAAGATTTTGGTGGTGGCGTTACCCACCGTATAGGAAGTATTAGACCCAGACACGGCGCACAATTATCGTGGCGCTCCGAAGTCAAATCCTGGATTAATGTATTCACACTCAGAGTGTAAGTCTTCATTGATTGAAGATATACATTACTTCGTGTGTTGCACATCTAAGTCATCAACATGCATAAGTGTTAGGATGTGTGCCCGATCACAGGACATTCGAGGATTCCAAGATATTTAGCTCACACCGCAACTTGCAAAACCTTTTCTCATCCAAGGGCTTTGTGAAGATATCTGCCAATTGCTCTTCAGTGTTGACGTGAATGATATCAATATCTTCCTTCATAACATGATCTCTGAGAAAGTGATGACGAATTTCAATGTGCTTTGTCTTCGAGTGCTGAACTGGGTTGTTGGCAATCTTGATGGCGCTTTCATTGTCGCAGTTGAGTGGTACTTGCTTCAGATGGATGCCATAGTCCTTGAGTGTTTGCTTCATCCATAGAAGCTGAGCGCAGCAAGATCCAGCAGCAATGTATTCAGATTCAGCAGTGGAGAGAGATACACAGTTCTGCTTCTTTGAAGACCAACAGACAAGTGATCGTCCCAGAAAGTGACATGTGCCTGATGTAGACTTGCGATCCACCTTGTCACCAGCATAATCAGCATCCGAGAATCCAACTAGATCAAACTCTGAGCCCTTTGGACACCATAATCCTAGTGTTGGGGTGTAAGCCAAATATCGAAGAATTCGCTTCACAGCTAAGTGATGCGATTCCTTTGGTGCCGCTTGGAATCGGGCAGACATGCAAACACTAAGCATTATATCTGGCCTAGATGCACATAAATAAAGTAAAGAACCAATCATGGAGCGGTATACCTTTTGATCGAACTCTTTACCATTGGCGTCAGGACCCAGATGACTTTTAGTTGGCATTGGAGTCGTGTAACCTTTGCAATCTTGCATTCCAAACTTCTTCAGGCAGTCTTTGAGGTATTTTACTTGAGATATGAAGATGACGTTGCTTTGTTGACGAATTTGAAGACCAAGGAAGAATTTCAGCTTACCCATCATGGACATTTGATATTTCTCTTGCATCATGTGTCCAAACTCATCACTGTATTTCTGGTTAGTGCAGCCGAAGATAATGTCATCCACATATATTTGGCACACAAACAGTTCACCATCATATGTCTTCGTGAAGAGTGTGGGATCTAGGGAACCAGGTTTGAAGCCTTTGCTCTTCAGGAAGTCTTTGAGTGTGTCATACCAAGCGCGAGGGGCTTGTTTGAGGCCATACAATGCCTTGTTGAGCTTGTATACCATATCAGGATGTTTTGGATCTTCAAAGCCAGGAGGTTGTGCAACATACACTTCTTCTTCAGTCTTGCCATTGGGAAACACACTCTTCACATCCATTTCATACAGAAGGATGTTGTGATGATTTGCATAGGCTAGCTGTATGCGAATGGCTTCAAGCCTAGCCATAGGAGCAAAAGTTTCATCGAAGTCAATCCCTTCAACTTGAGTGTATCCTTGGGCAACGAGACGAGCCTTGTTTCTGACAACTTGACCATGCTCATCTTGCTTGTTGCGATATATCCATTTGGTGCCTATTATGTTGTCCTTGCGAGGGTCAGGACGCTTGACTAGTTCCCACACATTGTTCAGCTTGAACTGTTGAAGCTCTTCTTGCATAGCTTGAATCCATTCAGGTCCCATGAAGGCTTCAACAACTTTCTTGGGTTCTGATATTGAGACAAATGCAAAGTGCCCACAGAAATTTGCTAGCTGTGTTGCTCTTGAACGAGTGAGTGGACCAGGTGCATTGATGCTATCAATTATCTTCTCAATCTGTGCTTCATTTGCAACACGAGGATGAACTGGACGAAGATTTTGCTCTTGCTGATCATTGTCATCATTAGGAGGATTGTCTTCAGGCTGAGCATTGTCTTCAGATTGATTAGGTGCAGAAATGATAAGTTCATCTTCAGCCTGAGCTTCAGACGGTATGATTTCTCCAGTTCTGTTGAGGATATAGACCTTAGAGTCACCCGCCAGGAGGGGCCGGGTTACTCATATGGTCATCACTAGAAGCCCGGCGTTAAGCTTGAAGACGGTGGGCCAGAGATGGGCTTAAGACCCGGATACGGCTTAAGGCCCGTAGTTGCAATCATTATCCTGGTAGAACTTGTAGTGTAAGGCAAGAATAGTTGAGAGTCCGAGCCGGACACTCTTATGAGCCGGCCGGGACTTTGAGAGCTGCTGGGCGTCAGCCTCCCTATATAAAGGGACGACCCGACAGCGGTTTAGGGACGAAGAAAGATCTCATCGAGAGCCAGACATAGCAGTTAAGCTCCCTGGTCATCGAAACCCTAATCAATACCACCTCAAACTGGACGTAGGATTTTACCTTCACCGTAAGGGGCCGAACCAGTATAAACCCTCGTGTTCCTTGCCCCCCTTAACCCCTTCAAGCTTCCTAGCTGCGATGGCTCCACGACTAAGTCCTAGCTCGAGGACATCTGCCGTGACAATTCCACGACAGTTGGCGCCCACCGTGGGGCCAGCGCACGGTGGATTTGAGTTCTTGAAGGGCAGCTTCGAAGGGCTCAAGGGATACGCTGTGGGCCGGATGACCAAGAGTCGTCGCGGCAAGCTCTACATCGACGATGCAAACTGGGGCCCCGACGCCGGCTCAATTGAGTATGGGTACCGGGTCCCCTTCGGCGGAATTCATATTTTCATTGGCAGGATTGGTGAGCCGGGCCCTGAGCCGGATCTCTGCGCCGATCTCATCGAGACGGCTCAGCGTGCACGACCCGCCCGGGCCCGGCCTGCCTTAAGGCATGCTTTTGTGGGGTGTATCCATGGAGGACTCTCTGATCGATCTGGATCTGGTGATGAGACGGCCGCCGGCTCTGACGGCGAGTCGGCCACCGATGAGTCAAACTCGTTGTATCAACTTCAAGATGGCAGGCTCATGGGTTGTTCCGATGGTGACAGTATTCCGGACCTATTTGAGCCGCCAAGCCGGGTTGGAATCTTTATGGCCGGTGCGCAGCCTGTTCAGAACCCCGCTGCTGGAGCGGGAAACCCGGTGCCTTCTCCGGCTCAGGTGCTGATGGATCTCACGGACAAGATGACGGCCCTGTTAACCGCCACGGTTGACCCGGCGGATCAAGCTCAGCATGATGCGGAGGTGGCACAGTTAAAATTGGATCTAGTGAAAGCTAAGGAGGATCTTGCAGCGGAAGGGATCAGGATGGCTGCGGAGAGGGCGGCTCTCGATGCCCAAACTCAGTTGATCCAGGCGCAGTCCTTCCAACTCACGATGGATCAGAACGCGTCCAATGAGGTCATGAGAAGGAGGCATCAAAAGACCCAATCTCGACTCCCTCCGGTTTACGATCCACGCAACCTCTTCAACACGCCAGGTGCAGGGTCTAGTAACCCGCCAGGGGTCATAGTGCCCGGGTCTGGGACCCCTATTCAGCCACAAGTGATGGGGCCTCCCCAGGTGCCCCCTGCCCCGCCTCAGTACGTGCCAATACCCCCGGGTCATTATAATAACCCGTTGGAGAACATGGTCGCCGCGGCAGCACGGCTGGCGGCTCTCCCAGTCGATGGAGACTCTCCGACGGCTATTGAAACCCGCCGGGTCAGGGAACTCCTTCAGACAGCACTGGCGCAGCAAGAGGCGTACTCCTACAGCCGGGATAGGATCCACTCGACCCCTCGTCCAGGCCGGAGCCCGAGTTACAGCAGACACATGGTCTCAGCGACCGGCTCAAGTAACGTCCGACGCCATGACCCGCCCCTGGCCATGGCCCGGCTCATAATGGAGCCTTTCACGCAGCAGACCAGGACAGAGCGCGGCAAGAGGCGGAACAGGTGCCTCAATTGACGGCTTACCAGACCCCCCGGCTTATCCGACGACTTCCGTCGACGTGGGTATCCCTACCAGGACTGGGGGTGTCCCTTGTTTAGTGCCAGCTATCCGCAATGAACGTCTACCCAAGGACTTCAAAGGCCCTAGGAAGGTGCCTAATTACACAACTGACTTACAACCCGCGGCCTGGATCGAGAGTTACGAGATGGCCATGGAACTGCTGGAGGTCAGTGAGGCGGCGATGGCCAAGTACTTCACCATGATGTTAGATGGGACTGCCCGCACTTGGTTGAAAGGGCTACCGCCGAATTCCATTGGGTCTTGGGCTGAGCTGAAGGCCCGGTTCATCCAAAACTTCAAGGATACCTGTAGGCAGTCTATGTCAATTGTGGATTTGACTAACTGCAAGCAGCAGGAGGGTGAGTCTACGACACATTGGGTTCGCCGGGTTAAGGAGATCATACATTCGTCAGATAAGATGGATGCCGGCTCAGCGGTCTTAATGTTGGAGCAGAATTGTCGTTTTGTGCCCCTGAAGATGAAACTCGGGCGGCTTAAGCGCGACTGCAATGATATGGGTACACTGATGGCGGCTCTTGTCAAGTACGCCGATTCTGATGGTACCAAGGACCCCGCTTCAGATGATGAAAGGACAGGGAAGGGAAAGAAGAACGGCAATGGCAAGGGTCCTCAGCATAACCCGGGGAACCAAGGAGGAAGCAAGCGCAAGGCCGATGGCAGCCTAGAGTTTGTAGCCAACGCCAGCTCACAAGGTAATAACCAGCGACGCAAGGGGAGGCCCCCTCCCCGAGGCGGCGGGTCAGGCCCGACGCTGGAGCAGCTGTTGAATGAGCCTTGTCCAAGGCATGGCTCTAGAGAGAAGCCAGCGACTCATCTATGGAAGGATTGTGAAATCATGAAGGCCTTTAAGAATTACAATGGCCCGGGCGGCGGCCCAGGCGCCGGCGGTTTTCATGGCCCGGGCGGCGGCTCAAATTCTAATCCTCCGAACGGTCAAGGGGGCTTTAAAATCAGCAGTCTGGCCAGGGTCATCAACAGCAGCAGGGGGTTATCAGACCAATCCAAAGCAGCTTAGCGGTGGACGTATTTACCACCAGTCTGTGTAAGCGAGACCAGAAGCTTCATAAGAGGGCCGTGAATGCTGTTGAGCCGGCGGTTCCACGCTACTTGCGGTGGTCTGAGCAGCCTATAGTGTGGAGTAGAGAGGATCACCCTCCCCGGGTGGACAATCCGGGTCACTTGGCCTTAGTGGTGGCTCCTCAGGTGGGAGGATATAAGTTCACTAAGGTGCTCATGGATGGAGGCAGCAGCATCAACATCCTCTATTATGAGACTTTTCGCCGTATGGGGTTGGTTGATAAGAACCTCAGCCAGTCAAACACTATCTTCCATGGTGTGGTACCTGGTAAGTCGGCTTATCCAGTCGGCAAGATCGAGTTGGAAGTGGCCTTCGGAGATGAAAACAACTACAGGGTGGAAAAATTGACCTTTGAGGTGGTCAAGATAAGAAGTCCGTACCATGCTATATTTGGGCGGCCGGCTTACGCCAAGTTCATGGCACGGCCGTGTTATGTTTACTTACAGCTCAAGATGCCGGGTCATAATGGGACCATTACGGTTCACGGCAGCCGGAAGGTGGCCTTGGAATGTGAGGAAGGCGATGCAGCTTATGCAGAATCTGTTTGCGCAACAGAGGAGTTGAAATTTTACAAGGACAATGTTGACCCAACTGATATGACCTCTCTGAAAAAGCCGACTACGGAGCATGAGCCGGCAATGAAATTTAAGTCGGCTGATGAGACTAAACTTGTTGATTTCGTTCCAGGAGATTCATCTCAGCAATTTAGCATCAGTGCCAATCTGGATCCAAAATAGGAAAGCGCGCTCATCGAGTTCATCCGTGAGAATAGGGACATCTTCGCATGGAAACCTTCTGACATGCCAGGTGTACCTAGAGAACTCGCTGAGCACACTCTCAATGTTGATCCGAAATTTAAGCCGGTCAGGCAGTTCCTTCGGCGGTTTAATGAAGAGAGGCGGAAAGCTATTGGCGAAGAGGTGGCCCGGCTCTTGGCGGCCGGGTTTATTGTTGAAGTCTTCCACCCAGAATGGTTAGCTAACCCGGTGCTCGTACTCAAGAAGAACGGCACTTGGCGGATGTGTGTGGACTACACGGACTTAAATAAAGGCGTGTCCGGCTGATCCTTTTGCCCTTCCCCGTATTGATCAAATTATTGATGCTACGGCCGGTTGTGCGCGCTTAAGTTTCCTGGACGCTTATTCTGGATATCATCAGATTAAAATGGCAGTTAAGGACCAGGAGAAGACGGCGTTCATCACTCCCTTTGGAGCCTTCTGCTATGTGTCCATGCCCTTTGGACTCAAGTGTGCACAGGCGACTTATCAGCGTTGCGTGCAGAACTGTCTTCATAAACAGATTGGGCGCAATGTTCATGCTTATGTGGACGATATTGTGGTTAAATCCATAAAGGAGGAAACCCTGATAGATGATTTGAGAGAAACCTTTGATAATCTCCGGGTCTACAAGATGATGCTTAACCCGGCCAAGTGTGTCTTTGGTGTCCCTGCAGGCAAACTCTTGGGTTTTTTGGTTTCTGACAGAGGCATTGAGGCTAACCCGGAGAAGATCAAGGCCATCACCTCCCTGGCTAAGCCGGCGTGTATAAATGACGTTCAGCGTTTGGCGGGTCGCATCGCTGCTTTAAGCCGGTTTATAAGCCGTTTGGGTGAGAAGGCCATGCCATTATATCAGTTGATGAAGAAAACTGATAACTTTGTCTGGAATGATGCAGCTAATACCGCTTTTGAGGATTTGAAGAAGCAGCTGGCAGAGCCCCCAGTCCTTGCTGCTCCGGTTGATAAGGAGCCCTTATTACTGTACGTGGCGGCGAACACACGAGCCGTCAGTGTGGCTGTGGTGGTGGAACGCAAGGAAGAGGGTAAGGAGCATCCGGTTCAGCGGCCGGTTTATTATGTCAGCGAAGTGCTTATCGAGTCCAAACAGCGGTATCCACATTGGCAGAAGCTTGTTTATGGTGTGTTCATGGCAAGCCGGAAGCTTAAGCATTATTTCCAGGGTCATCCCATAACCGTGGTCAGTTCTGCCCCTCTTGGTGATATCATTCAAAACAGAGAGGCCACAGGGAGAGTGGCTAAGTGGGCTATCGAGCTCGGACCTCATGGTCTCAAATATGTGCCACGCACTGCTGTTAAATCTCAGGCCTTGGTGGATTTCATCAATGATTGGACAGAGTCACAAGTGCCCGAGCAAAAGCCGGATAACACATATTGGACTATTCACTTCGATGGGTCCAGGCAGTTGGAGGGCTCGGGGGCTGGAGTTGTATTGGCTTCCCCTAAAGGTGACAAGTTCCATTATGTGCTACAATTGATGTTTCCTTGCACTAACAATGCGGCTGAGTACGAGGCCTTGCTCCACGGTCTTCGGATGGCTAAGAGATGAGCTTGAGCCGGGTAAGGTGCTTCGGCGACTCAGACTTGGTGGCTCAACAAGTATCAGGCAAGTGGGACTCTAAGGACCCTCTCATGGCGGCTTATCGCCGCGAAGTTGATGCCATTGCTGGGCACTTTCAGGGCTACCAAGTGGAACACATCGATCGCAGGAAGAACGAGGCGGCTGATGCTTTAAGCCGGCTAGGCTCTCAGCGAAAGCCGGTGCCGCCTAATACTTTCCTGGATGTCCTGTATAATCCTTCTGTTAAGCTGCCTACAGAGGAAAACTTGTATGTCCCTGACCCGGAGGCACGACTGGTGGCGGCTCTCCATATCATACCAGACTGGACAATGCCCTATCTGGCTTACATGACCCGGGGCGAGTTGCCTGAGGATGAAACTTTGGCCAGGCAAATAACCCGGCGGGCTAAGTCAATGATTGTTATCAATGGTGAGTTGCATCACCGCAGTGTTACGGGAGCGTTTCAGCGTTGTGTTTCCCCTGAGGAAGGTCAAGAGATCTTGCGTGAGATCCATGAAGGGGATTGTGGCCATCACGCCGGCTCAAGGTCTCTTGTGGCCAAGGCTTTTCGTCATGGTTTTTATTGGTTGACGGCTCATGCTGATGCAGAGGACTTGGTCAGTAAGTGTGATGGTTGCCAAAGGTTCTCGCGACGGGCTCATGTACCGGCTCAAGAGCTGAGGATGATCCCAATTACTTGGCCCTTTGCGGTCTGGGGGCTTGATATGGTTGGGCCTTTCAAAAGGTCCAAGGATAAGAAGACCCACCTTTTGGTGGCAGTTGACAAGTTTACCAAGTGGGTTGAAGCGGAGCCAGTTAGCAAGTGTGATGCAGCCACGGCGGTTCAGTTTATGAAAAAGGTGATCTTTCGCTTTGGTTTTCCACACAGCATTATAACTGACAATGGCACCAATTTATCCAAAGGCGCCATGGAGGAGTTTTGTCAACGAGAGCATATCCGACTTGATGTTTCCTCGGTGGCTCATCCTCAATCCAATGGTCAGGCTGAGAGAGCTAATCAGGAGATTCTGAAGGGCATCAAGCCCCGGCTTTTGGTCCCTTTGCAACGGACGCCGGGTTGTTGGGTGGAGGAGTTGCCCTCCGTGTTATGGAGCATCAACACTACTCCTAACAGGTCTACAGGTTTTACGCCTTTCTTCATGGTTTATGGGGCAGAAGCAGTCCTCCCCAGTGACATCCGTCATGACTCACCTCGAGTGGCGGCTTACGTTGAGGCGGATAATGAACAGGCGCGCCAAGATGCTCTTGACTTGTTGGACGAACAGCGTGATGTGGCAGCAGCCCGTTCAGCGATTTACCAACAAGACCTGTGCCGTTATCATAGCCGCCGGGTTAAATCCCGGGTCTTCCAGGAAGGTGATCTCGTGCTCCGGCTCATCCAGGATCAAACAGATGCACACAAGCTATCCCCGCCTTGGGAAGGGCCCTTTGTGGTCAGCAAGAATTTGCACAACGGGTCATATTACCTCATTGACATTCGGGAGCACAAAGATTCACGTAAGTCGGAGGAAGAGACCCGTCGGCCGTGGAACATAGCTCAGCTTCGGCCTTACTACACTTGAGCCACCGGCTCTCATGATGTACATACTTCTCTAAGCCATGTATATATTATGATAAGCAATAAAGCAGGACCTCTGTCCTTTTTTTCTCCTCCAAATGTGCACGTGTTGTTTTCATTGCCAGATTACATGATAACTTGAAGGAGGATCCGGCTTATGATCGTATTCGAATCTAGCCGTAGGCGATAAGGTCACTTGGGGGCTTCCTGTTCAAACATAGGTCGTATTCGAACCAAAGAGAACATAGCTGTCGATACCCATTTGATTGGCAAAGTGCCGAGCTCATTGGGGAGTTTTCTTTGATCATATTTGAATCATAGTTTAACCTCTTTGGGAACCGACGTGGATCGTATTCGAATCAGCGTCGTTAAACAATTCTAAGTCAGTTGGGGGCTTCCTGTTCAAACATGGGTCGTATTCGAACCAAAGAGAACATAGCTGTCAGTACCCTCTTGATTGGCATCGCCACACCCACTGGGGGCTATATGATCGTATTCGAATCCTAGCATAACCCCTTTGGGCCGGGTCTCTGGTCGTATTCGAACCGGAAGCCCCTAAGTTCTTCTGCTTTATAGCAAGTTTCTTCTGATTATTTCAAAGTGTGTACAGCCGGGTCTCACTTCGCCGGCTTAAAACTTGATTAACAGTGTTAGTTGACACAATGGGTGTCATTAAGACAGGTACACCGGAGTTGAGGTCCCAACCTTATTACCCGGGTTATCTAAACCGGAAGTATGCTTGCAGGCCGCTAAGTGTGTTATTACGGCTGTCTTAAGGATATAATTGAAGACCAGTCCTTTTTGATTCATACTCCGGGTTATATAACTAAAACTTATGATTCTCAGGGCGGTAAGCCGCCTCGGGACTTGTGATTTGTCCTTCTCTGCAGGATAGTTAAAGGCAACTATTTTGAGATTAAGGAAAACAAATGATTGATTACGACCCGGAGAAATATAAAGGAGACAACTTCAACAGACTTCAGCATTCAAGGCGTGCACGATGGCACGGCAGAGATAAAGTATTGGTCCTACTCTATTACAAGACTCATTGAGTCCAAAAGGGTGAGGCATCGTTTGATAAGCCGCCAGCCGAGTCACGACGCTTGCTGGGTTGAAGTCTCCGGCTCGTTCCTCTCTTCTCCTCCGGCTGTTCCCACGACCTGGAAAGTTGATGACTTCCAGTCGATGCCGCTGAGAGCTTCGAATTGGGCTTCCTCATCAATTAACCCGGCCGGGTCAATCTCCGGGGCGAAGGTGTGCTGACGAGCCGGCGGAATCAAGTTGAGGGCTTCATAGCGCGGAGTAGGGATCCTCTGATTTTCTGCATCGTAGCCCGGCTGATACTTCGTCAGATCTGTATCATTGCCAATCAGAGTGGCCACCGGGCGTACGGCCTTCACGCAAGCTGCGAAGTCCTTCTGATCGAAGGCGGTGCCGTCTTCCTTCAGACTTGGATAGCCGAGGGCGATGTCCGCCGGGTCTAACTCTGGCAGGAACGCCTTGGCCCGGCTCAGCGCGGCGATCGCTCCGGCTCTTGCAGAGGCCCGTCGCAGCTCTTGGATCCGTTGAGGCAGAACGGCGAGCCGGCGAAGAACCTCCACCAGGTGAGTCGGCACTTCGTTGGATAGGGCCACCACAGCCAAGGCACGCTGTGACCCGGTGTAGAGTTGCTCCACCAGGGTGTACACGGCCTTTAGCTTGGTTACCACACTCTGGTTGAGGTTGGCACTTCTGGGACCTGTTTTACAGAACAGGATAAGCCGCCGATAAGGGTGAGTTATGAGGCATCAAAATTTTAAACTAGATGAAAGCCGGCGGATGACTTACCGAAGATTGCAGCAACCATCTGAGACACTTGGCGCTTTAACCCGGAGAGTTCGGCGGTCTTCTCTGCCGAAGCCTTCTCCGCCTGTTCCGCCCGATTCACCAGCGCGGCCTTCTCTTCAGCCCAGGCTTTCCGTTCAGCATCAAATTCGGTCTTCAGCTTTTCTTGCGCGGCGATGCTGGACACAAATTTGGCATTTGCCTTCCGGGTCTCCATCTCTTGCATCTTTAGCCGGTTCTTAAGATCAGCGAGGTCAGCCTCAAGCTTCTTGCCAGCAGCCTGCATAAATTTCCGGATTATAGCATGAACAGGTACTATACAAATTTAAAGTCCCAAGCGCTTTCCAAGCAAAGACACTTGGCACTTGGGGGCTAATGCATATTGAATGTTCCTATCTACACACTACCGGTTCATGGAAATAAGCCGGAACCTAAGTCTACAACATACTCAATCATAAGTCGTCGACTTGGGGGCTAGCATGGTAAAGGTAACTATGCAGTAAGTAAGAGGACTGAAGAATAATACCTCAGATTTCTGTTGGATCTGGTTCACCATGGCAATCTCTGCGTCTCGGCTCTTGTGTACTTGGCTGACGAAGCCGGAGACGATCTCTCCAATGTTCAAGTTGGCGTAGTCAGTGAGGTCCAGGTTCACCCGGCGGGACTCTAGTAGCTCCCCTTTGGCGGAGCACTTGGCGAGCGCAGTAGGTCTCCCCGGCTCAACAAACTCCGTCCGGGTGATTACCACGTCCGGGTCGTCTGCTGGTTGAGCCGAGCTGGAGGCCTCCGGGTTAACAGAAGCTTCTGTTGCGGGCTTGTCGGTTGGGGCAGCAGCCTCAGGAGCAGAGGCAGCCGGCGGTTCTTGAGCGGCTGCCTCTAGCTCAGGCAAGTCCGGCTCATCGACCGGTTTGGATTTCTTCGCCCTCTTGGTGAGCTCGGTCTGGGCACTGGAAAGACAGAAAGGTTAAGCACAATGGTGTAAGTAAACACAAAAGTACAATATGAGATGGTTATCATTACCCGAGCACGGTCTTGAAAGCCGGCAGGCTTGACTGCATAGAGTCGCCAGAAGAGGGGGAAGTTTCCTGATAATTTGAGTCAGAAGAGTTGAGCGGTTGACGTATAACACCTGCCAAAGGATGAAAAGGGTACAATTTTGAGATCACCTCGGTCCGGCGTTTCCTCGATGCGTCAGGTAACCCGGAGGAGAGGTCGGTGCTTTTGTCGGTCCGGGTGTGCCGCCGGCTCTCATGCACCTGTCGCTTCAAAATAAATTGAGGGTCTTGATAAGCTAAAGGATGTGAAAAGCTTACTTTCCGGGTTACCCTTCGGATTTTCAGCCTTGGCAAGGGCTCCGAGTCGGAGGAAAATGTCGTTACCTCTTCAACCACCGGGTTACTTGCTCCGGTGTCGTCCTGTTGATGAACAAGTATTGATAAGGAGGACAGAAGTAAACAACAAAGTACAACAAGGACTTACAGGCTCAGGGGTTACCTCTGACTCGGAGCTGTCGCTTAGTTGCATCAGCTCTGAAGCAGTAGGCCTATTTCCTTTCTTGCGAGGGGCGGCTTTCTTGGCGGCTTTTTTCGCCTTTCTGGCCTTCTTGGCCGCCTCATGGTCATATTTGACCCGCCAGAACTTATCATCAGCCTGAAAAATACAATGATGATTTCTTAAAACGATTCAGATGAAAGTTATATGCAGATAAGATGTTCAGATCAGCGGCTTACCGCTGGGGCTGGGTTGGTCTTGCAGAAGGGGGCTAGCCCGGTCCTTCCGCAGTCTGCTAGGCTCTTGTTCAAGAGAGCCTTGGTCATCTCCTCTGCAACATCTTCAGGAAGATCGTTGCGGCTATGTCTCTGGGGGTCATCCTTTCGGCCCGTGTACTCACACATTAAGCCGGGGCGGCGGCTCAATGGGATCACCCGCCACGAGATCCAGACCCGGACCAGATCGATTCCGTTCAGGCCATTGCCCAGGAGAGCCTTGATCTTGTTGATGGTGGGGAGCAGAGGTTGGCGCTCCGCTTGAGTCAGCTTGTCTGACAGTGGGTGAGTCGGCTCCAGACGCGAGGGGCGAAAGCCGGGCAACGGACTCTCATCAGCCGGCGACGTGTCTTGGCAGTAAAACCACGTCAGATTCCAGTCTTTGGGGTGGCTCGGCGGCTCTGCGTAAGGGAAAAGGCAGTCCCTGCGCCGCTGGATGGAGATGCCGCCTAGCTCCAAACTTGGCCCGTTGGCGCACTCGTTCTGGCAGTTTAAATAGAAAAGCTCTCCGAAGAGCAGCAGACTGGGTTCTTCTCCAAGGTAAACCTCGCAGAACACTTGGAAGTTGCAGATATTGGACACTGAGTTGGGTCCTATGTCCTGAGGCCGCAGATCAAAGAAATTCAGAACGTCTCTGAAAAACTTTGAGCCGGGCGGTGCGAAGCCCCGGCTCATATGATCCGCAAAAATGACCACCTCCCCGTCCCTTGGCTGTGGTCTCTCCTCTGACGTCCTTCTTGGGAAGATAGCCAGACTTGACAAAATCTGTTAACGTCTCGTTGGTGACATTGGACCTCATCCAGTTGCAAGTGATGGAGGCTTTAGGAGCTTTGGGAGGCATGGTGACTGTTGGAAGCCTATGATACAGGGAAAAATGTCCGGTTTAATAATGAGCCGGAGGAGACTTACAAGTCAAGGTTTAAGGTGGCGGCTTATGAAGGGGACTAATGACATATATCTAAGTGCACTGGGCTATTTAAGCCGCCTGAAGTATTGAGAGTAATTCGATTGTCTACGGCCTTATCACAGATGAGCCGGAAAATTCTATGGTGCATGGTCTCCTTTAAGTCAGAAGGTTCTACGGCACGTGGTTTCTTTAAGCCGGAAATGTAAACCGCCATGACTCAATGAGGGCAGTTTTTTACTAAGTACGGTGAAAAACAGGTTTCACGCATTGCGGTAAATATTTTGGATCAAAATGGTCGGGCAAAAGAAAAGTTTCTAGACCTAGAAACAGACGCTGGAGAAGTTCTTGGGCTCGAACAAGGTTCTTATGCAGTAAAAAGAGAGCTGCTTGTATGTAAAATGGGTGCTAAACAGTCACCGCAATGGTTCTATGCAAGTCTAAGATCAAAAGGAGGCAGTAAAAATCAAATCTACTGAGGCCCGTGATGAACTACGAAGAACACGGACGAACTACTCGAACCCTACTGCAGATCCGTTCTATAGGGCAGCCAGGACTTACAGGGGCTGGGGAGTCGCGGAGGTCGTCGTGTTTCTCTGGTCAAATCAGGGTGATGCAGCGGCCTGAGCTGGTGACGACGAGAAGACCCGCGGTGGCGACAGCGGCGGAGCTCGAGCAGCACGGGAACAGTGAGAGGAAGGAGACGACAGAGGAAGGAGAGTGAGAAGGGCCCGTCGGGCCGGCCTATTTATAAGGGCGAGCTCATAAGTGGGCGCGAGAATCAAGGAGACCATGGCGTGGTTATCTCCCCACGAAACGCCTCGATTTTCGGGATGGCAGTAAAGATAAGATCCGTTGCGGATCTGGTGGAGTAAAAAACGGGCTTAATGGAAGATGACATCACGGCGGATTACCCGGAGTCCAGAGGATGACGTCACACCGGGTTATGGCCTTCACATAATTGTAAGCCGGAGATTTTTTCTGTCGAAAAGATTGAAGATTGACATGAGCCGGCTCAAATCAATCTGGGGCCTAATGTTGAGGATATAGACCTTAGAGTCACCCGCCAGGAGGGGCCTGGTTACTCATATGGTCATCACTAGAAGCCCGGCGTTAAGCTTGAAGACGGTGGGCCAGAGATGGGCTTAAGACCCGGATACGGCTTAAGGCCCGTAGTTGCAATCATTATCCTGGTAGAACTTGTAGTGTAAGGCAAGAATAGTTGAGAGTCCGAGCCGGACACTCTTATGAGCCGGCCGGGACTTTGAGAGCTGCTGGGCGTCAGCCTCCCTATATAAAGGGATGACCCGACAGCGGTTTAGGGACAAGAAAGATCTCATCGAGAGCCAGGCATAGCAGTTAAGCTCCCTGGTCATCGAAACCCTAATCAATACCACCTCAAACTGGACGTAGGCTTTTACCTTCACCGTAAGGGGCCGAACCAGTATAAACCCTCGTATTCCTTGTCCCACTTAACCCCTTCAAGCTTCCTAGCTGCAATGGCTCCACGACTAAGTCCTAGCTCGAGGACATCTGCCGTGACAATTCCACGACAAGTTCCCATAAGCTTGATGGATTCACTAGGTGGAACTTCATCTATCACATTTGGCAGGTGCTCTCTTTGCGAGCCGTTAGTTTCATCGAACCACACATCTACAGTTCAACCACTTTATAGTGAAAGAGGTTGAAGACTCTGTAGGAGTGTGAATCCTTTCCGTAACCAAGCATAAAACCTTAATGTGCTTTCGGTGCGAATTTTGAAGTGTGATCTGGATCCTTGATCCAGCACCTAGCACCAAATACCCTGAAGTAACTGACATTTGGCTTCTTACCAGTTAGGAGTTCATAGGATGTCTTCTTTAGAAGCTTGTGAAGATAAACACGGTTGATGACGTGACATGCAGTATCAATGGCTTCAGGCCAGAACTTTCTTGGAGTCTTGTATTCATCAAGCATCATTCGAGCCATCTCAATGAGTGTTCTGTTCTTCCGCTCCATGATGCCATTCTGCTGAGGTGTATATGGAGCGGAGAACTCATGAGTGATGCCCAATGTATCCAGGTAAAGGTCGAGGCCGGTGTTCTTGAACTCTGTGCCGTTGTCACTTCTGATATGCTTGATCTTGACGCCATAGTTATTCATGGCACGGTTGGTGAAGCGTCTGAAGACATCCTGCACTTCAGTCTTGTAGAGAATTATATGCACCCATGTATATCTTGAATAATCATCAACAATGAAGAAGCCATAGAGACAAGCAGTAGTAGTGAGAGTAGAGTAGTGAGTAGGGCCAAATAGGTCCATGTGTAGCAGCTCGAAGGGTTGAGATGTCGTCATGATTGTCTTCGAGGGATGCTTGGCCCTTGTCATCTTTCCAGCTTCGCTGGCACCGCACAAGTGATCCTTCTTGAACTTGACTCCCTCGATGCCTATGACGTGTTTCTTCTTCGCGAGAGTGCACAAGTTCCTCATGCCAGCATGCCCTAGCCTCTGATGCCAGAGCCAGCACTCTGAAGCTTTTGCTAGAAGACATACGGCAAGCTGTGGTCCTGCTGAGAAATCTACCATGTACAAATCATCTTTCCGATACCCTTCAAAGACTAGAGACTTGTCAGATTCCATTAGTACAAGGCAACGGTATTTTCCAAATATCACAATCATGTTCAAGTCACAAAGCATTGAGACAGACATTAAGTTGAAACCAAGGGATTCAACAAGCATCACTTTATCCATGTGCTGATCCTTTGAGATTGCAACTCTACCTAGACCCAATACCTTGCTTTTACCAGTGTCAGCAAATGTGATGTGACTCTTGTCAGATGGACGTAAGGTTGAGTCCATGAGAAGACTTTGATCACCAGCCATATGATTAGTGCATCCACTGTCCATAATCCATTCTGAAGACTTTGGTGTCATACCCAACAGTACAGTTAGGGGGATAGGCTTCACCAAGAGTATTGTGAAGCATAAACATTTGACGGACAAGGGGATTATCAAAGCTTAGATCAAGGTTAGGACTTATAGGATGTTTGGCAAGTGATTCAGGAACAATATACAGAGTGAGACCATTTGGGCATTTTATCTTGCGCCCTACAAGATGCTTTAGGTCCCCAGCAATAGCGTCAGACGCCTTTGATTTCCGTCTGGAGACCTTTCCCTGCAAAAGAAAGTTAATTCTTCTTAACCACCCACATCTTCAGGGGTGGCTTAGAAGCGATGAGTCTAAGTGCAGCATCTGAGAACTTCGGCTTTGGAGCCCTAGCAAATAGCCTTGCAGGAGATGAATGATACTCATATGAATAAGCAGAAAAGTTCTTGGTTTTATGAACATAGCGGTTTGAAGAAACACGCTCATATTCATAAGTTTGAGTATGATTTCCCTGCAAAACATTGGCGTTAGGGTGACTCAGGTGAGTCCTGTGTCTGTATGAAGCCTTTGGATCATATGAAGCCTTTGCTCTGGGATTTGTCTTCTTCCCTTGTGGTGTCATGATGACATTCATAGGAAGATTTTTAAGACAACTTTTGGGTACCCATATCTTCTTCAAAGGTGGCCCATTCCTGCAGTTAGTACCAATATACCTGGCAAACACTTCACCATTCTGATTCTTAAACAGTTTATAGTTTGCATCCAAGGAATCATCAATGATAATTGGGTTAGCACAAGTGAAGCCAGATAAGGTGGATGGATCCACTGAAGGTCCCTTTGCAGCAACCCATGTGGTTTTGGGGTACTGCTCAGGCTTCCAGTAGGAACCATCAACATTCATTTTCCTCTCGAACCCAACACCCTCTTTCCTAGGGTTTCGGTTCAGAATCTGCTTTTTGAGGACATCGCACAGTGTCTGATGCCCTTTGAGACTTTTGTACATCCCTGTTTCAAGCAATGTCTTCAACCTAGCATTTTCATCAGCAATAGTGGTGGCATCCTCAGCAGAGGGGTTAGTTACCACATCAACAGTTGAAGATATTGCAACAGTAGCAGCAGTAGAGCATTCAGCAACAGAAGTAGCGTTATCACGCTCAAGGCATTTTAGACATGGTGGTTCAAATCCTTCCTGAGCGGGACTGATCTGTTGAGCGCGAAGTGACTCATTCTCTTTTTGAAGATCTTCATGAGCCGCTCTCAATTTCTCAAGTTCTTGCTTCCTTTGAAGATAATCGTAGGAAAGCTTTTCATGAGTTGTTGAGAGCGTTTCATGACGACTTTCAAGTTCCTCGTACTTAACATGAAGATTTTTTATGTCTTCAATTAAGGACTGAGATCGGGTCATTTCCGCGTCCAACAGGTCATCGCTTTTGGCTAACAGTTTTTGAATATGTTCCATAGCTTTCTGTTGTTCAGTTGCAATTTTAGCAAGTGTTTTGTAGCTGGGTTTGGATTCACAATCAGAGTCATCTTCACTTGATGTTTGAAAGTAAGCATCGCGTGAGTTTACCTTGGCACCGCGTGCCATGAAGCAGTAGGTGGGAGCGGAGTCGTCCTTGTCATTAGCATCAGCGTTGGTGACGGAGCCATTGTCTTCAGTGTTGAAGATGGACTTGGCAACGTAGGCTGTAGCTAGAGCCAGACTTGCAACGCTGGAGTTGGAATCCTCCTCAGACTCCACCTCCGCCTCGTCGGAAGCAGACTCCTCCTCTGAATCCATTTCCTTGCCAACAAAAGCACGAGCCTTGCCAGATGAGCTCTTCTTATGTGATGAAAGACTTGGACGAAGACTTGGAAGAAGATTTTGAGGATTTCTTCTTCTTATTGTCATCAGAATCATATTCCTTGCTCTTCTTCTTCTTCTTCTTGTTCTCATTGTCCCACTAGGGATACTCAGAGATGTAGTGTCCAGGTTTCTTGCACTTGTGACATGTTCTCTTCTTGTGGTCATGAGTGGAAGCTTCATCATTTCTTGAGCTGGATCATGAAGACTTTCTGAAGCCTTTCTTCCTAGTGAACTTCTGGAACTTCTTCACAAGCATAGCAAGCTCCTTTCCAATATCTTCAGGATCACCAGAACTGCAGTCAGATTCTTCTTCAGATGAGGAAACATCCTTTGCCTTCAAAGTGGGAGTTTGGCCATAGTTGGGACCATAGATATCTCTTTTCTCAGATAGCTGAAACTCATGTGTGTTGAGCCCCTCAAGTATGTCAGATGGATTGAGTGTCTTGAAGTCAGGGCGTTCTTGTATCATCAGGGCAAGGGTGTCGAACGAGCTATCAAGTGATCTCAGGAGTGTCTTGACGATTTCATGCTTGGTGATTTCAGTGGCGCCGAGAGCACAAAGCTTATTTGTGATGTCAGTGAGGCGATCAAACGTGAGCTGGACATTCTCATTGTCGTTTCTCTTGAAGCGGTTGAAGAGGTTGCGAAGAACACTGATCCTTTGATATCTCTGGGTTGAGACACCTTCGTTGACCTTGGAGAGCCAGTCCCAGACTAGCTTCGACGTTTCCAGAGCACTCACACGGCCATACTGTCCTTTGGTCAGATGACCACAGATGATGTTCTTGGCAGTAGAATCCGGTTGAATGAACTTCTTGACATCAGCAGGGGTGACACCTTCACCAGTCTTGGGAACGCCATTCTTGACGACATACCAGAGGTCGACATCAATGGCTTCAAGATGCATGCACATCTTATTCTTCTAGTAGGGATATTCAGTTCCATCAAAGACAGGGCACGCAGCGGAGACTTTGATTATCCCTGCTGTTGACATAGCTAAAACTCCAGGTGGTTAAACCGAATCACACAGAACAAGGGAGTACCTTGCTCTGATACCAATTGAAAGTGCTAGTTATCGACTAGAGGGGGGTGAATAGGCGATTTTTCTGAAAGTCTTCAAAACATGGGAGTTTCAAAGACAAAAGATAGAAATGAACCTATTAACATGCAGCGGAAGGTAGACTACACTAGGCAGGCCATAGTCAAGTATTCAATGAAGTGAAAGCACGAAGACTAATAGCAGCTAGGTAGTAATGATCAGGATGGAAGAGTGTGAAGCCAAACAACAATCGAAGTCACACAGTGAAGTCAAACAGGTAACACAAGCAGGCAATGACTTCACGAAGACAAACTGTAAATAAAGAGAGGGAGAAGATAGAACCAGTCGCTTGGTGAGGACAAGGATTTGTTGGACCAGTTCCAGTTGCTGTGACAACTGTATGTCTGGTTAAGGAGGCAAAGATTTAACTCGGAAGACCGTGTCTTCACCTTATTCCCCTTGAGCTAAGGACACCCAGTCCTCGCCCAATCACTCTGGTAAGTCATCAAGGTAGACTTCCAAACCTTCACAGACTTTGTTCACCGGCGATCCACAATGACTCTTGGATGCTCAGAACGCGACGCCTAACCGGCTGGAGGATTCACAGTCCTCAAGTGTAACAAGTCTTCAGGTCACGCGGACAGAAAGACTTTAGTGATGCCTAACACTCTTTGGCTCTGGGTGTTTGGGCTTTGTCCTCGCAAGGATTTCTCTCTCTCTCAAAAGCTTCAGAGGTGGGTTGCTCTCAAACGACAAAAGCCGTGCACTAACTCTGAGCAGCCACCAATTTATGGTGTAGGGGGTGGGCTATTTATAGCCACTAGGCAACCCGACCTCATTTGTCCGAAATGACCCTGGGTCATTAAGTAACTGACACGTGTTCCAACGGTCAGATTTCAAACACACGCGGCAGCTTGACTTGGGCTACAAGTAAAGCTGACTCATCCGCCTCTGGATAAGATTTGCTCTCATTGTCTTCGCTCGAAGACATAGGATTTGGTTGAGCATCACTTCAGTCACTCCGACTTTGTTCACTTGGACCCCACTTAATAGTACGGTGGTTCCTATGACTCAACAAAGAAGAAAATGAAACTACGAAACAACTACGTCTTCGCGCTCCAAAGTCTTCATGCGATGTCTTCCCATGTCATAGTCTTCAATGTGAATATCTTCACATACCACCATTATCTTCAATGTCTTCACACATTTTTAGGGCTCATCTCCGGTAGGTAAACCGAATCAATGAGGGACTACTACATGTGTTATCCTGCAATTCTCACAAACACATTACTCCCTCAACCAGGTTTGTCATCAATACTCCAAAACCAACTAGGGGTGGCACTAGATGCACTAGATGCAAATAGGTGGGAACTAAGGTGCTTGATCTCCGAGAGGGCAAACTCCGTACGCATGGTTTCCTGGATGGCCACGATGTCAATACACTCGTCTCACATGTATTCAATGGCGGCAATGGCCATCTTGGTCGAAGCCACGGATGTTCAAAACAAGGGTCCGCATCAAACCCATGGGGGGCTGCTTGACCCCAGAACATGGGAAAGACTTTAGGCGCGTAGAGCTGCAGTGCGAGAGCGGGTGCGGCCTCGGATTTCAACCGCGACTGGTAAGACGGGGCCCGCCGCGGGAGTAGTGGGGAGCGGGGCAGGCACAGCGGTGGGTGCCTGCACAACGCCAGCCCGAGCCTCAGCCAGGTGTCCATCAAGGATCTCGCAAGCGCAGATCCTGCAATCTAGGCTAAGGGGGGCCGACCTCCCCCCTAAAGACTACCGCCAAATCTGTCACGACCTTCGCCAAGTGGCCTAGCGCAATCGACTCAAGCATAGAAAAGGAGCAATTTCATGAAATAGCAGGGGTGTCCGGTGTACCTGACGCATTGATCTGAGCACTACGCCTGGAGGCCGTCGCCAGGGTCGAGGACGATTGGTCCCGTTTGGAGTAGGTCGTCGTCCTGGGGGGTGAGGGTCGGAGGCTAGCGGAGTGGAGACCACCAGGGGGCCACCTCCGCCCCAGGAGAAGCCAGGTCCAGCATGGCAGGGGGCGGCCGGGTCCTGGTCCGAAAGCAGCACGAGCGGCAGTGATGCCATGCAGGGTGATCCGGGGTATGCCGACTCGGCAGTGGGCGGAGAAGCAGGCAAAGTCATCATTGTTGGGGCTGGAGTATGTGTGGCGAGGGTGCCCACGGTCTCCACCACGCCAGGGGCAGGCTGCACCATGACAGTATGCGACCTAGGGGGCTGAAGGGGCGCGATGACGACCGGGGCAGGGGATCCAGGTGCGGAGGGTGGCGGGGCCGCCTCCGGAGAGCGGGGCGAGGAGGCGGGTGCAACCTCTGCGGAGCGGGTGAGGATGCGGGGG
The DNA here is from genome assembly GCF_018294505.1 of Triticum aestivum. NCBI lineage: Eukaryota > Viridiplantae > Streptophyta > Magnoliopsida > Poales > Poaceae > Triticum > Triticum aestivum. Next base: position 446,449,588 of record NC_057802.1, on the reverse strand, counting down.
CCACTAGCAAGCTTGCAATGGAGGGGTCACTCTTGTCTGCCGATAGCACCGGCGAGGGCGCGACCATCGGAGGGGGGCTGGCCAGAACCGTCATGGGGGGCATCGAGCTGTGGAAACATAACTCACGACAATCAATTGAAGATAAATGATGTTTAGAGGTGACTACTGATGCTTGATGGCGACATGGTATTTGTTCGACCAATTCACTCTTCTGAAAAAGAATAAGGTCTGGTTGGAGGGACTTGTGACTGAACACAGAAGATATACTCTCTTCATCCTATTCTCCTCGACAACTAGTTCGTCAACTAGTGTCGATCACTCAGGGTAGATGCTTAAGGTGACCTCCATAGCCTTCACGTACTTTCTCTTCGTGAACCAATACTCTTGGTCACTGGAAGACTTGACACCTAACCGTCTAGAGATTTAGCAGCTCTCAAGAGTAATAGGCAGAGCGGATTCCAGTGATGCTAAACCGCTATCTGATTTTTCAACTCTGGATTTTTCTCTCGGTGGATTTTAAACTCAAATCTTTTGGGAGAGGTGAAAGTGCGTTAAGTCAACTAGAGGGGGGTGAATAGGCGATTTTTATGAAGTCTTCAATGAGGAATTTCAGGGTGAGGAAATTCCTAAGAGAAGAACTACTTGCAGCGGAATAAGTACTCAGATGCAAACATAACAGAACATAAGCATGGTCATCATGATGAAATGAAAACAAGCACAGAGTACAGAAAGCGTAAACACAGGATAAACAGGATGAAGACAAATAGACTGAAGAAATTGAACTGAGGAAATTGAGAAAGTCTTCAGTCAAAGTCTTCAAACAGATATGAACAAGTACACAACACAGTAATGAGGAAATGAAAGAGTTGAGGAAATAGAACCAGTAGGCTTGGTGAAGACAGTGATTTGGTAGACCAGTTCCAACTGTTGTGACAGTTGTACGTCTGGTTGGAGCGGCTAGGTATTTAAACATGAGGGCACACAGTCCCGGACACACAGTCCTCACCGTATTCTCCTTGAGCTAAGGTCACACAGACCTTTCCCAATCACTCGTGGTAAGTCTTCAGGTGACTTCCAAACCTTCACAAACTCGGTCACTCGGCGATCCACAATTTCCTCTTGGATGCTCTAGACCATGACGCCTAACCGTCTGGAAGATGCACAGTCTTCAAAGGTAACAAGCGTTGGATCCACGCAAGATCAATCTCGTCAGTGATGCTCAATCTCTTTGGGTTTGTAGGTGTTTGGGTTTGGGTTTTCCTCACTTGATGATTTTCGCTCAAAGTCCTCGGAGGATGGGATGCTCTCAAATGACAAGTGTCAGTTTCTCTCGGAGCAGCCAACCAGCTAGTGGTTGTAGGGGGCGGCTATTTATAGCCTAAGGAGCAGCCCGACATGATAAGACATAAATGCCCTTCAATGATATGACCGTTAGGTGGGTAGATATTTTGGGACAGCTGGCGCGTAGCACAGCAACGGTCGGAAATTTGACTATCAAATTCCTCAGGGCTATCATGTTCCTCACTTGTAGGCAATCCGCACTGGCGAATTCCTAACTCCTCAGTCAGAACAAATTCCTCAGAGACCAGAAGAACTTCGTCTCTGTCACTGAAGAAATTGACTGAACTGTATGAGATTTCCAATGGCTTCACTCGAAGGGATTGGTAGGTGTAGGATTTTGAGTTGAGCATCACATGGAAATTTTTCCTTAGTATTTCCTCGACCCCCTTTAACAGTATGGTATTTCCTATGACTCAAGAAAGAGAAAATGAAACTACGAAAGCAAAAGTCTTCACGCTTCATGTTCCTCGTATGAATACCAAGTCTTCATGGTCACACCAATTTCTTCACTTTAAAAGTCTTCAGAAAGTCCTCAGAAATCCAAAGTCTTCAGTCGAAGACATTCATTTTTAGGGGCCGACTTTCACTGTAAATATCAAACTCCTCATAGACTTATAGACCTGTGTACACTCACAAACGCATTAGTCCCTTAACCTATAAGTCTTCAATACACCAAAATCACTAAGGGGCACTAGATGCACTTACAATCTCCACCTTTTTGGTGATTGATGACAATATAGGTTAAGTTTTCAACGGGGATAAAACATATCAAGTGTAAATATTAATATTGAGGAATTTGATTGCAAGATATAGAAGAACTCCCCCTGAGATGTGCATAGTGAGGAATTTGCTTTTGAAGCAATGCACACTTGAAGAGTTGAATCATGGAGATCTCCCCCTATATCTTGTAATTCATACACGCATTTAACATATAATATGAAGAATTTGAAATGCATGATGAAATGTGGCGACTGATGTAATTCAGCATGCATGCATTAACATATATGAGGAATAAGCATGCCGAATAACACAACAAGAGTATCAGACCACCACCGGGTTTAAGTTTACAACTCGATCTAATAAAGTCTTCAAAAGAACGAGAGTTGTAACTTAGCAAAAAAATGCCCATATATGTAGACCCGCTTGAAGACTAACTCAAATTTCTCCCCCTTTGTCATGGAATGACCAAAAGGATCGAAAAATGAGGACTAACGCCCCTGAAGAATATCATGATGATGAAGGAGCGCCAGCGTTGTTGGGGTCGATTGTTGTAGTAGGGCCTGCCGTAGTATCGTCCAAATCTTCATGCTCATCCGTGTCGCGCGATGAAGAATATGAGCTAGCCACCAAGGAGGGAACTTTGACCTTCTTGTATTTCTTCGCTGGTGGCTGAGACGAGTCAAAGTCCTACTTGAGACCCATTTTCTTTAGATCTTCTTCACCATAGAGATGAGACAGAACAACCCAGGTGCGACTGAAGACTTCATGGAGGTAGTAATGGCTTTTCTTCACTGCATTGTGTGTAGCAGTCATGTTGTGAAGAATAGAACCAAACTGACGCTTAACCCATTTGTGGTTGCGATCGACCTTCTAGCGAAGACTGAGGAGAAGCTCACGATCAGTCATCACCCTTGGAGATGTGCCTTGAGGATTTTGCTTTGAAGCATTGGCGGCAGAGTCATGAGTGGCAGAGTCATCATTGGTGGAATAAGATGCAGCTTTGCTGAACTGACCATCCAATGGACGAATGCCTTCATCAATAACAGCAGTGGCCTTGTCCTTTTCATCAGCTGAGGAAAATGTCCGTTTGAGGACTTCAATGGGGGGCCAGTAGCTGCCATGGTTGAGTGTGTCAGCCTTGTAGTTGAGTGAAGACCTTGTTCTGAGGAATCTCATAATCCAAGGAGCGTAAGGCTTCAACTCAAATGGAGATAATGCAACATTGGCCAGAGTCCTCATGAAGAAATCATGGTAGTTGACAGGAACGCCATGAATGATCTTGAAAAGCAGATTCTTCATGATGCCAACGACCTCTTCATCATTCGAGTCGTGGACTTTGATTGGACTCAATGTCTTCGTCAGAATGCGATAGACAGTCCGAGGCACATACATCAATTCCTTCACGAGGAATTTGGTCCTTGGGGCTTGACCGGGCTTCAGCGGCTTCATCAAAACTTGCATGTAGTGATCTGTAAGCTCAGGTTCATGGTATATACAACGAGCACCTTCAAGGGGAGGACTGATAGGAAGGGCATGAAGCAATTCAGAGGCCGGTGCTTTCTAATGAGTATTCTTTGTCATCCAATCCAACACCCAAGAGTTCACATCTTCAACATTTCCTGTGATGTGCAGCGTTGCATAGAACTGAAGGATAAGCTCTTCATTCCAATCAACAATATCAGTGCAAAAGTTGAGCAGTCCAGCATCATGAAGAACACTAAGGATTGGCGTGAAGCAAGACAGTGATTCCATGTCCACGTGAGGAATATGCTCATGGTCGAAGACTTTCTCTTTGTTGAAAAGCAGTGAAGAATAGAAGTTGGCTTGGCTGGCAGTCCAGAAACGCTCCCTTCTAAGACGAGCAGAGTCATATGGGCTGTAACCCGTGAAGAATACGTGCTCATGGTAGAAGTCATCAGCCTTGTATTTTTGCTTCTTTGAGAAAGGATCCTTTGGCTTGGGCTGAGGAGTGTTAGTCAATTGCATCACAACCTCAGGAATCGAAATCTCAGGATCCACAGGCTGAGGAATTTCAGTTTCTTCTTCAGTGGCAGCTTGGGTCTTTAATTCTTCAGCACCAATTTCAACAGCACTAGTGGCTGGAATCTCTTCATGAATAGACGGAGTGGTGCGAGGTTCTTCGGAGCCCATTTGAACTTCAGTATGTATTGGGGACTGAGGAATTTGTTGCAGTGGCGTGAACAAAGGAGAGTTGGGGTGCTGACTTTCCCCAAAGTCATCATTCATCACAGGGGTTGTGCATCCAATGTCCACATCCTCATCTTCTTCACTCATTTCTTCAACGCCTGCCTCTTCAGTTGTGAACTAAGGCACTGGCGATGAGACAACTGGGGTTGAAGGGATATCATTCACTTCAATTTCTTCATCCAACTGATCTGAAGAAGCAGTAGTAGGAATATCTTCATCAGATCCGCTTGGGATCGCATAGTCTTCACCAAAGGGAATGAGTTCCTTTGATGGCATGCATGAGACAGGAACAACATCAATTGGATTCTCAAGAGAGCTTGTCAATTTCTTCATCTTCTTCGGAGCTGAAGATCCTGATGAAGTTGATGCTTTCCTTTTCTTCACAGCTGCACGCTCCGCATCCTTGGTCTTCTTCACATCTAATGCAGAAGGAAGAATTGGACTTGGTGTAGGTGCAGGAGGAGCAGAGGAAATTGGTTGAGTTTCTTCAGGCACAACTGATGTAGTTGCCCTGGCATGGTCAGTTTCTTCAGGCACAGCGGTTGAAGCTTCAGCTGGCCTGTCTTGTTCTTCAGGCGCAACACTAGTGGTTGCCCTGTCAGATTCATCAGCGGCTGGAATGCAGTCATCATCCCTGGTACTGGCAGTTTCATCAGCAGCCTGATTTTCATCAGCGGTGCTGGCATGTTTTTCTGTAGGCTGAGCAGATGCCTCAGCCTGTGGAATTTCTTGTTGCGTTGGGGTTGCAACATTGGTAGTGAACTTCTTAGTTATCTTCACAAATCTGACCTTGGCTCCAAGCCAGTTAGCATAGTAGCGATCAAATTCATCACTCGGATTCTTGATCTCTGATTGCAGAGCTACAAGTTCTTCAGGTGAAAGCTTCAAGACGTTTTGCTTCAGAAAGCGCTCTTTCTTGTACTGCACTTTCTTCACCTTCCTTCCCTGTTCATATTTCCATTTCTCTTCATCAATGAAGGCAGTCAACACATGACTTTGACCAGGAGTGAGGTTCATCTCAGGCAGAGGTGTGTTGGGGTCCTTGTGCCACAAGTCGATGAAGTCGAGGATCAACTTTGGATCCAGCATCAATGGCACATTACTGCCTTTGGCTCTAGCAGCCCTGTGCTGCCTGTCTCTGATGATTTCAGCGAGTTCTTCATCATCAGCTTCATCATCATCAGACGGTACTTGGAAGGCGACCTGCTTCTTGTGAGGACTTGGTCGAGAACCTTGTCCAGTAGTGGCCTTAGTCTTCAACAGAGTGGGGCCTGTTGAAGAATGTGGAGGAGCTGACGAACTTGCAGAGGCTCCTGAGGCAATAGAGATGCCTGTTGTCCTTTGGCACGAGGCGAGATGCGCAGGTGCTGAGGATTTTGAAGGAGGAGCTGAGGACTTTGGAACTTGAGGAGCTTGAGCAGCTTGAGGAATTGGCCGTGATGGCTTTGCAGAACTGGGCCATGAGGGTATAGAAGTTGAAGCACTGGGCTTGTGAGCAGGCTTCTTGGGCATAGCCTTCTTAGGCTTGCTAGTAGAGGCCTCAATAGCAGCAGCAGCAGAATCTTCATTGAATTTCTTCACTGCTTCTTTTGCAACTTTGGCCAGCTTGGCTTGACGCTTAGCCCATTCCTTTGAAAATTCCTCACATCTTCTGATGCTAGAGGGATCAGCTTCTTGGCAAGGTGCCAATGGAGGTCTTGGGCATGGAGGGTGTACTACAAATTTCTTCATGTACTTTGGAGTCACATATCTGTACTCCTCTACTCTCTGGCCCATCTCCTCTCAATCTTCTAAATGCGCACTTTGCGCTCATTCTTTGTTTCCTCAAGGGGTGTGCAATACCCTGCATAGATGTCATCAGGGATCTCAAACACAGTGTTGACTTCCATCTTCTTTCCTCCCTTCTGAGGTTTCTTGCCATCTGCCATTTTCTTCAGCTGAGGATTTTGAACTATTGAGTTCTCTGACGAGGTATGTAACTTTTCTTCAAGGAACGCTGCAAATGAGTTAAGTTGACGAGAACCTAGAGATTCAGCAGCGGACATGTGTACCTGTGAACAGAGTATAGTTGCGAAGAATTTGGAGAGGTCATATGCGTTCTCAGAAGTTTTTGCAAAAAGAACAAGTTTGAGGAATTTTACTAGATGAGTCTTGAGGAATTTCACTAAGCGTTCTTTGACTTAGGTTCTAGAGTTGTACAGATCAAAAATTCACACAATCGAGGAATCTTGAGGAAACATGTTGCTTAGGGAAACAGATCAAGAACAGAAGATGTGTGAGGTGTTTAGTGTGTGAAGATTTGAAGAATAAACACCTTTTGAAGATTTTGTAGAAGACAACAGAATCAACAAGGGCAGTAAAAGTAACTTTTAATTACCCTTGACGAAGAACACGACAAACTATGAACTGTAGATTTAGAAGTTCGACAGTTCGGATCTTGCACGCCCTAACTTGGCAGAGGAACACAGCTACGGCGGCGGCGGAGTGAAGAAATCCGCGGCCTGCGTGAGTACGACGGTGATGAGGTCGAGACAGTGAAGCTCTTCCTCACCGGCGACGATGGAAGTAGCGGCGGTGCTAGGGTTTGAGAGCTTGAGCGGGGGAGCGAGGTCAAGCAGAGTAAAAACGAAGTGAGGAAGGGAGGGGGCTATTTATAACTGTGGTGAAAAACTGCTCGCCCGAGGAAATTTTATGAACGTGCCCCTGACCCTTCTCATTCGCGTGACATGTGTCACCCACGTACTGAGATGTGGCGATCGTGCGTGATCGTGGGTGAATATATAAGTCCATTGTGGAATGTGGAACTGTTTGAGCGGCAAAAGCCAAAAATTCAGATAAGATAATTTTAATGTTTCGTTCGCAAATGCTTCAGCTGACAAGGACACAGTGAAGATTTTGAACGAGATTCAAATAGAACGCACATGAAGAATTTGTGAACAGACTGGGTTGAGTTTAGCATAGAGGGGGAAGGGTCCGATCACATTCACTTAGCAGAAAAGGCAACATGAAGAATTAGCAATAAGTGAATGCTGTAGAGGACATAAACTCATATAAATATATAGCTAATGAAGAACAACAACAAAAAGAGTGAAGACAATGAAAAGTTGAAGAATTTGAACAACTGAGGAATTTCAAAAAAGAAGAAAAATTCAAATTGAAGATTTTCAACTTTTGTTGGTGGCGTGACCCACCGTATAAGAATGATGATTTCAGACACCACGTACAATTGTCGTAGGGCTCTGAGAATCAAATTCTTCGTTAATTTATTCACACTTAGAGTGTTAGTCTTCATTGATTGAAGAAAAACGTTTCTTCGTGTGTTGCACATCTAAGTCATCAATTTTGCATAAGTGTTAGGATGTGTGTCCTTTTCAAAGGACATTCGAAGATTCTAGGATATTTAGCTCACACCACAACTTGCTAGATCTCTTCTCATCCAAGGGCTTTGTGAATATATCGGCTAGCTGTTCTTCAGTCTTCACATGCTCAATAGAGATGTCGCCCTTCAACACATGATCACGAAGAAAATAATGACAAATCTGTATGTGCTTTGTCTTCGAGTGCTGAACTGGGTTATGAGCAATCTTGATAGCACTCTCATTGTCACAGTAGAGAGGCACATTCTTCATGTTGATGCCGTAGTCCTTGAGAGTTTGCTTCATCCATAGCAATTGTGCACAGCAAGAACCAGCAGCAATGTACTCAGCTTCAACAGTAGACAATGATACGCAGTTCTGTTTCTTTGAGGACCAACAGACCAAGGATCATCCGAGGAAATGGCGTGTGCCTGATGTTGACTTGTGGTCAACACGATCACCAACATAGTCAGAGTCTGAATATCCAATGAGATCAAAAGCCGAGCCCTTGGGGTACCATAATCCAAGTGTTGGTGTGTGAGCTAGATATAGAAGAATATGCTTCGCAGCCTTATGGTGTGATTCCTTCGATGTAGCTTGAAATCGGGCACACATGCAAACACTAAGCATAATATCTGGCCTAGATGCACATAAATACAATAAAGAGCCAATCATAGAGCGGTATACCTTTTGATCGAAGTCAAAACCATTTTCATCAGTGCATAGATGGCCATTTCTGGGCATAGGGATTTTGACGCCTTTGCAATCTTGCATGCCGAATTTCCTCAATATATCCTTGAGGTATTTCTCCTGAGATATGAATATGCCATTGCGCTGTTGACGAATTTGAAGACCTAAGAGGAATTTCAATTCTCCCATCATAGACATTTCATATCCCTCCCTCATCATATAACCAAATTCATCAGTGTAACGTTGGTCAGTACAGCCAAAGATGATATCATCAACATATATTTGGCATACAAACAATTCACCATCATAAGATTTAGTGAAAAGAGTTGGGTCAAGTGAACTGGGTTTGAAGCCTTTCTTCATGAGGAATTCCTTCAAAGTATCATACCACGCCCGAGGGGCCTGCTTGAGGCCATAGAGGGCCTTATTGAGTCTGTAGACTTGATCAGGATGCTTTGGATCTTCAAAACCTGGGGGTTGAGCAACATATACTTCTTCCTCAAGCTTACCATTGAGGAATGCACTTTTCACATCCATTTGTATAAGATGATGTCATGATGGTTAGCATAAGCAACTAATATGCGAATAGCCTCAAGTCTAGCAACAGGTGCAAAAGTTTCATCGAAATCAATTCCTTCAACCTGTGTGTAGCCTTGAGCTACAAGACGTGCCTTATTCCTCACCACAAGGCCATTTTCATCTTGCTTGTTGCGTAGATCCACTTTGTGCCAATGATATTGTGCTTGCGAGGATCTGGACGTTTGACCAGTTCCCATATGTTGTTGAGCACGAATTGATGTAATTCCTCTTGCATAGCTTGAATCCATCCAGGCTCCAGAAATGCTTCATCTACCTTAGTGGGCTCTGTGATAGAGACGAAAGCAAAGTGCCCACAAAAGTTAGACAAATGTGAAGCTTTTGAGCGTGTGAGAGGACCTGGTGCGTTGATGTCGCTGATGATTTTCTCAATCTGCACTTCATTTGCAACGCGAGGATGAGCGGGTTGTCGTCGAGGAATTGGATCAGCATTTTCTTCAGCACCATTTTCCTCAGGTGCATCAGCATGATGTTCTTCATGTTCTGGAATGACTTCTTCAGCAGATTCTTCGGTAGGAATGACATCCTCAGTGGCCTTGAACTTGATGGTTTCCTCAGGTGACTGTTCATCTAGCACATGAGGTAGGTGCTCTCTGTGCGAGCCATTAGTTTCATCAAATGAATAGAGCAGATAAAGCAGTATGAGGACGTGAGAAATGAGGATTCATTTCTTCATGATTAGCCTGTGTCCTTTCAGGAAAATTCAAGTCTCCAGCAAATTCTTCAGACGTTTAAGTTCGTCTGGAGACCTGACCCTACATAAGATATTAGTTCTTTTTCTTTACCACCCACATCTGAAGGGGTGGCAAAGAGTTCATCATTCTGCAACCTCCAAAAGAGAACGGTGGCATAGAAGCCAGTCCACTTCGTTTCACATAAGAGGAGTTAGGATAGGCATATGAATAAGTAGAGAAATTCTTCGAGGACTTATGAACATAATGGTTAGGAGAATAATGCACATATTCATAGCCCTTAGATCTTCCGTGCGAAACAGAAGGGTTAGCACGATGATGATCATATGAGGATTTTGATCCTTTTGAGGAATTTGATCCACGTGAGGATTTCGGTCCGTATGAGGACTTGGATCCATATGAAGAATCTGATCTGGGGTTCCTATTCTTCATAGGTGGTGTCATGATGACATCCACCTGAAGACTTTCAAGGCACCTTTTGGGAACCCAGATTTTCTTCATAGGAGAACCGTTCCTGCAGTCAGTGCCAACATATCTAGCAAATACTTCACCATTCTAATTTTTGAATAGTTTATAGTTGGAGTCAAATGACTCATCAGAAGAATGAGGAGATTCACATGTAAAGCCAGATAAGGTAGATGGATCTACTGGAGGTCCCTTTGCAGCAACCCATGAGGTTTTGGGATACTGCTCAGGCTTCTAGTAAGTCCCATCAGCGTTGAGTTTCCTCTCAAAGGCATACCCTCTTTCCTAGGGTTCCTGTTGTGGATCTGCTTTTTAAGCACATCACAAAGAGCCTGATGCCCTTTGAGGCTTTTGTACATGCCTGTCATATACAATTCCTTCGGCCCTGCATTGTCAGTGATACTAGCAATATCCTCAGATGAGGAATTAGTCATAGCAGAGACAGGTGAAGAATTTGTTGCAGTAGAAGCATTTGAACATTCAGGTGAAGAATTAGCAGATTCACGTTCAATGCACTTCAAACATGGAGGAATGAATTCTTCCTGAGCAGTGCTGATTTGTTGAGCAAGTAATGAATCACGCTCCTTCTGAAGATCTTCATAACTCACCCTTAGCTTTTCAAGATCTTACTTTCTTTGAAGAAATTCATAAGAAAGCTTCTCATGATGAGACAAGAGAGTGTTATGATGACTTTGAAGGTTGACAAACTTGGACTAAAGTCTCTGAAGATTTTCAGTCAAGGTTTTAGAGAAATCCATTTCTTCACCCAACATATCATCACTTTTGTCTAGCATATTTTGAACCTTTTCAAAGGCCTTTTGTTGTTTCACATCAATCTTAGCAAGTTTAGAGTAGCTATGCTTGAGGTTTTCATCAGATTCATCCTCACTTGATTCAGAGGAGGGATATTTGAGTACCTTGGCATCCTTTGCCATGAAGCAATAGGTGGGAGCATAGTCATCGTCGTCATCATCAGCCTTTTTATGGTAGCCATTTTCTTCAGTGTTGAAGATGGACTTGCTGACGAACGCAGTAGCGAGGGCTAGGCTCGCCACACCAGATTCTGACTCCTCAGATGCCTCCTCTTCCTCATGTTCCTCAGATTCAGCCTCAGAGTCCATTTCCTTGCCAATGAATGCCCGAGCCTTCTTGGAGCTGCTTCTTGTGAGATGAAGACTTCGAGGATTTTGATGATGAAGACTTTGAAGATTTCTTCTTCTTCTTTGAGTCATCCGAACTGAAATCCTTGTATTTCTTCTTCTTTGATTCCTTTTCCCATTGAGGACAGTCTTGAATGTAGTGACCAGGTTTCTTGCATTTGTGGCATAGTCTCTTCTTGTAGTCACGGGATGAGGAATAATCACTTCTTGAGGATTTTCCAAAGCGACCACGCCTTGAGAACTTCTGGAATTTCTTAGTGAGCATTGCTAGCTCCTGGCTCAGTTCTTCAGGATCACCAAGGCTGCTACCAGAATCTTCACCTTCAGATTCAGACACTGCCTTGGCCTCCAGGGCGCGTGATCTGCCATAGCTCGGACCATAGAGATCTCTCTTCTCAGCAAGCTGGAACTCATGAGTGTTTAGCCTTTCGAGGATATCAGCGGGATCAAGTGACTTGTAGTCTCCACGTTCTTGTATCATCAGTGCCAGAGTATCAAATGAGGAATCAAGCGATCTCAGCAGTTTCTTCACCACCTCATGGTCGGTGATGTCAGTGGCACCAAGTGCTTGAAGCTCATTTGAGATGTCAGTGAGGCGATCGAAGGTTTGATGAACATTTTCATTGTCGAGTCTTTTGAAGCGATTGAAGAGATTGCGAAAAACATCAACTCGAGAGTCACGCTGAGTTGAGACTCCTTCATTTACTTTGGACAGCCTATCCCAGATAAGCTTAGCAGTTTCCAAAGCACTCACTCTGCCAAACCGCCCTTTACTCAGATGGCCACATATGATGTTCTTCGCTTGAGAATCGAGTTGCTTGAATCTCTTCACATGAGCAGCACTCACCTTGGCCTCCGCACGCCTCACAACCTCGTCCAACCTGGGCCTGAGGGCAGCGGCCCTGCCCTCATCCTCCGCGCATGCGAGCTTCAACTTCAGGTCGTACCTACCCTCCAGATCTGCGTGAACCTCGGCCACCCGGCGATCAACCTCTTCCTCGACTCTGGCCTCGCGAGCCACGACGACATCTTCTGCTTGGGCAACTTGACGCTCCCTCGTCTCCAGTTGCTCGAGCTCGAGGCTGCGCTCCACGGCCTCCAGGGCCAGCGCCTCCTCACGCTTCCAGACCTCCTCTTGTTCCGCGGGCGTCCCCCTCAGTGACACAAGAGCGGCCCTGCGCGCCTCCACCTGCTGCTCAAGAGACGCGCTCCAGGCCTGGAGCTCCCACGCGCGCTTCTCCGTAGCCTCGCGGCGGCGGTCAGCCTCGCGAGCCTCGTCCAAAGCTCGTGAGCGGGCTTCATGGGAAACCTTGAGAGACGCCTCGGCCTTCGCGTTCTCAAGGCCACGCTGATAGCGGCCGAGGTTGATGGCCACCTTCAGCTTGTGCCACTCCTCCGCCAGCCAGAGACCTTCAGCCTCAAGACGCGAATCGACATTCGCGAGCTCTTCACCAAGTCGACACATTGCGCCCATCGCCTCCTGGAAGAGCTCGTGACGAACCAATGCTCCGCCCGCGCTCGAGCTCGAACGCTCGGTCCACCTCGTCCTCCGCCTCGGGGGCTGCGGGCGTGGCGCCAAGTGGTGCGCCCCCTCCAGGCAGGGGGCTGGGGGCTGACGCCGAGCCTGATGTCAACCAGTCCTCGCGAGGAGCCCAAGCTGACCAGGGCCCGCTGCTTGAAGAGGAGCCGAAGATCGAAGCCAACAAATTGTTGTCCATGACCAGCGGAGGAGTCTTGGGCACGCCTGCCAAGCTCCACGCCAAACCGGGGGGAGGAGCGACAGGGCCACATGTTCAGCACGCCAAGAAGGCAGGAGTGCCCCTTCAACCAACCCTGCTCTAGGGGCGACAAGCGGACTCGGAGCGCTCGAGGCCGGCGGAAGAGTTGAGGAAGAAGGAGGCCCTTTCTCATGAGACCCGGCAGCCTCGGTGGAAGGAGCCCTGAAAGACTGGCATCAGAAGAAGAAAGCAGCGCGTAATAAGCTATGGCAGCATGGTACTTACACATCGACGGCGATGTACTTCCTTCGCTTCAACGGCCCAAAGATATTGTTGGCGCCAGGGGATCCTTTCCTCTTGCGGAGCTCTTCGAAGTCCATGCAAAGCCGACCAAAGCGCTGGACGTCACGGCCGGTGCGTGGCGGAGACGAAGAAGAGCGTGGAAGGATGTCTTCAAGGGTGCCCGGTTGCGGTGAACAGCTAGGCACCGTTTCACCACAACCTCCCGAGGCCCTTGAAGCCTTGGCCTCGGGAGTCGCATGCTGCGTCTCCTCAGCAACCGACGCCTCAGGAGGGGGGTGGCAGGCTCCTGAAGACGATGCCCCAGGATCACCACTCGACATGTGCTCCTCAGCACTCGAGCCACCGGCCTCCGCCAGAGCTCGCCCACCTGCACCGTCGCTTGGGGCGAGCTCGGCACCAGCGGCAAGGCAGGGAACCACGACGACGGGGTTCTCATGAGGCCCCTCCAGGCCGATCGGCCGCGGCCCCCATTCATCAAAAGGAGGCATGTTCTCTGCAAATTCATCCTTATTCTTGCAGCGGTACCGTAAGCAATTCTTCCCAGGCAGTTCGGCCGGCAAAGGGACACCCGTCAGGACCTTGAGCACTGTCTGCCGCGTCTCGAGAAGGAGCCCAAACTCCTGAAACCTCATGTGGTCCTGGCTGTTGAGCAAGGTCCACATTGGGCGAGAATGGCGCTGGAGCGGAGCAACCCGGCGCTTGACGAATTCCTTCACCACCATCGGCGCGGTCACGCCGCGATCCTTCAGCAACCTCAACCTGAACCAGACGTGGGCGAGGCGGGGGATCGTGAGCCGCTGATGGCTCCAGCCGGAGTTAGGGACAGTGGGCCCTGGCGGAGCCTGGAGCAGAGGACTGAGCACGCCTGCATCGACGAACACCCATCGTGTGCGAAATTCGCTCGTGGATGGAGGAAGCTCGAAGTCGATCCCCTCGCTCGCCATCGCGGCCACGGCCTGGAAGCTCACGCACCCTGAGCTTTGCTGAGGGTCGAGCAGATGCAATGAGAAGAAATGGCGGAGGAGGACCACAGAAGGGGCTATGCCAACCATGGCTTCGCACATGAAGGCGAAGACGGTGAGGAGAGTCACAGACTAAGGGTCAAGATGCAGCATGTGGATCTGATAATGCTCAAGCACCGCATTGAAGAAGGCGGAGAAGGGAGGAATCAGGCCAGCCCAGAGGGCATCTATGAAGATTGGGACCTCGGTGGCTGCCTGAGCCGTGCGAGTGCGAGACGCAGGCCAAGCCACCGTCTCCCCCCACTCATTGAAGCTGGAAGCAAGCATCGGGCGCAGCTTGTCCATGGCCTCGTCGTTGAGCACCCGAGACCGGCCGAGCGCCGACGCAAAGGACGGAGGCGCAGCTGGCAGAGACAGAGGTCTCTTCCCCTTTTCAGCTTGTTCCGGTGCCATGGCGATGGAGCAGGCAGAGCGCAAGTCAGATTGGAGAAGAGAAACAGAGTCTCGAGGAAGCAGGGGGGTTGGGGGAGCAAGGCGCAGGCGACGGGGAACAACTGTGTAGGCCGCTGGGGGCCGCATAGCTAGGCGGATTCAAAGGCAGCATGGGGAAGCGGAGACGCCCACGTCCAATCAACCGCCACGCGTCAACCGAGGCCGCAGGCTTTTGGGGCCCACGGTGCTCCGAACTTGACCCTTGGCTTCACCGCAAAGCTAAGCCCGAGCACCTTGGGCCCGGGGGCTACTGTCGGCGTTCTGGGAACGGGGGTCCCCAGACTTGCCTGCCTGCGGCCCACAGCGTGGCTAAGCCAGCAGGCCGTACGGCCCATCTTCGTCAACAAGGCATCCAAGACCCTCGCGAGGCAGACGACGCAAGACCTCCTCTGGAGTGGCCTAGCCGGGCAGGCTCACGAGGAGCGGAGATATCAAGGCAGGACAAACCTCACGAGGCTCTCGTGACGTGAGCCATGACGAACGACACCAGGTGGGCGCCAGCGCGCACAGCGTCCTTATTTCCTCTTTGGTGCTAAGGAGGCCAGCGCAGGCAAAGAGTACTGAGGCATCAGGCAAAGGTTGCTATATTGGTGCAACGAGACCAAGACCAGGAGGACGGCAAGACGAAGGTCATCGTGGAGCCCAAGACGGCGTCACCACCAGAGCTTTTCGCAGGCGAAGACCACTTTTGTCAGGATAGCTTGTACTAGCCGCCCCCTTCAAATTTGCCCGCCGTTGTTGGCTCCCTTACCGCTCGATATTTGGGAAGAGGACCAGGGCCTATATAAGTAGAGCTAGCCACCATAGTAGAGGCATCTCATCTTGGCTTGATCCAACCCGATCGAGAGCCTACCCACAAGAACACCTCAACCTCAGGAGGCTGTTCTTCCCTTGTACTATTCATCTTCAGCTCCAGAGGCAATCCACCACCACCACACTGGAGTAGGGTATTACACCACAACGGTGGCCCGAACCAGTAGAAACCTCGTGTCTTTCTGTGTTGCGAGTTTGTCGAGTTCGCCCGCGAGATCTTAGCGAGCTAGCACTACAAAAAAATACACTTCCGTGATGATACGTGTTTATCACAGTAGGTCGCGTTTTCTGTCATGCATGTACATCCATGAGGATTTTATGACAGAATCAAGATAGTCATACTTGTGCTGTCGTAGAAGTGTTCCATGACATTACCAAAATTATCATCACGGAAGTGTCCACTTCCATGACGATAAATCGCGCGTCACAGAAGTGCTTTCGTCAAGGGTGACCGACACGTGGCATCCACCATAACGGAACGCCGTTAAGCTATCGGGTTGGGTTTTGGATCCGATAACCCATTAACAGCCCCGACCAATGGGGATTTTCCACGTGTAAAATCATCATTGGCTGGAGGAAACACGTGCCGGCTCATCGCTGGGACAGATGTCATCCACTCATTGGACAGAAGGCGCCTATGATACGTCGACACATGGCACGGACCAACAGAGGCCCATTCCTGTGAAAAGGCCGGCCCGTTTGACTTGGTCAAAAGGTGGCGGGCTAGCCCATGGAAAGCCTGTTAACGTCCTGTTCGCATATAGCCCATCTATAGCCCGCTAACCCAAGGCCCGTTACGCCCTATTCGAATTAGGCCCAGTAGCGTCATCTGGGCCATCCAATATGATTCCAGCCCGTTTTCACTTCTGGCCATGTATGGCCCATGACGTCTTTCGGCCCATATGAGGCCATATGTAACTCTTGGCCTATTAACGGCCTGTGGTGAAACTGGCCCGTAATGAACAGTGTATCACTTTACACCCATTAACGACCCGTGGTGAAACTGGCCCGTAAAGAACAGTGTATCACTTTATACCCATTAACAACCCGTTATTCCGTTGGCCCGTTATGGTCGTCCCATGAACGGACGATTCCAACTCTAGCCCGTTTACGGCCAGAATGCGGTCTGTTTGGCCCATGTTTGGCCAATCGATCATACGGCCCGTATAAGGCCCATTGATGATACGGCCCGTAGAAGGCGGTTTCTATGACCCATAGAAGGCCCACTGTTTCTATGGCCGTAGAAGGCCCACTGTTTATACGGCCCATAGAAGGCCCACTGTTTCTATGACCCGTAGGAGGCAGTGTCACTACAGTAAATATTAGCCCATGGTTATTGTGGCCTAGTTTTAAAAAATAGGTTATTGCAGCCACTAACAAACCGCAGAAAAAGAACTGCACTGACTACAAGCAAACAAATAAACAAGACAACAAGGAAATAAATAAGCAAGCAACTTACACTAGGCTATCACGGCTATTACACATATTACATCCACTGGGCATCAAAGTTCGCCACCAGTGCAAATATAGGGAACACAGCAGCATATAAACGCCGTAGCAAAACAAGTCCAGAACTGAAACCACTTCAGAAGAGCTCAAGAAACAATATCCTGGGTACCCATAATGCTGGCAAGATGTTTAGCAAGCTTATTAACTTTCTCTTGTTTGGCGCTTAAGTCCTCCAGCGCTTGTTGTTGCACCAGAAAGTATGCATCTGAATTCTGCAGGACTTCCTCAGTCCTTCGGCTTCCTGTCGCATAACATCTGATCGATGTCTTTCAACTTGAAGTTGAGACTCAAGAAGCCGAACTGATTCAGGCAACGAGTTCGAAGAGCTGGTGCCAGCAGTGGTAGCCAGTAACTCGAACACTACATCAAGACAGGACTTTGGGGTTGTCTCAATGTCTTCAATATAGTTTTTATCAGCTTTCTTGGAGACCAACAGGGATGTCTCACTATCTTGAGCCTTATCTGCATTACTTCCTTTACCATTGCATAATAGGGTACTCTTCTCCAATATTTTATCCGCATTCTAAAAGAGAAACAAACAAACACATCTCAGGTTTACAATGTAGTATATGAAACTCATTTTGGTGAACCAGTTCAGTAGTAAGGTGGACAGGATAACAGCATGAAACAAACATATATCTATGTAGTATGGTCACTGTATGGTCTATATCATTCTAGTTTATGTTGCCAAATCAAGATAGATATAGTTCGAATCATATCTATTTAAGACAAAGCAGCATAGACAGAATATAAGTGTGGGAAACTACACAGCAATAACAACACTTGTAATGTGCATGGCATGAGAACATAACTGTTTATTCAATTGAAACTGAAATCAACATAGAGCAAGTTACAACAGCAAACAGCCAAACACGTTGAAGAAACAGGTTTAAAACATACCTGTTGCGCCATTGGAGTTTCAATTGCATCCTTCAAATTTGAAATTAGTTGGTATCAGTAAATACAGTGATGCAAGAGCAAAGTAGTATGAACCATAGCTACGGAACCTGACCTGAGAACAGTGCTTCTTCTGCTTTTAAGCGTTGACTTCGGGTTTGGAGTGGTGGTCCTCGTGATTTGGGCACTGCAGTTGCCTTACTAACTGCTCGTGTTTGGGTGCTCTGTGGTGGAGACGGTGCTGTGTCAACAGGAACTGGGTGTCTATCTGCTGGGGTTGGGGTTAGAAGGGGTGTAGCTGGTTCTCTATCCAACTGGGTAGGGGTACAATCTGCATGAGTGTGGGTTATGTGTGGTGGGGCTGGTTCTTGGGCAAGTACAACCGTGGTTCTATCTGCATCGACAGGTAGCACGATCTTTTCTGAAGACCGTGTTTTTACTCCCACAGATACTGCCATCACTCCCTCCAATTGAAATGGCTGATAAACAAGAAAAGTAATTGAATGTACAGACATTGTAAGATAGACAGGTGCAATGGATAGTAGGGATGAAAACAGGGCATGAAATAATTCACATTTATGTTGTCTAAGCAAACAGAATAGCAGGACATAATCTCATTTATATGATGGCTAATTAAACAGGATAGCATGACACAATTTCACATGTATGATGGCTAACTAAACATGATAGAATGACATACTTCAAAATATGATGACTATGTAAACAGGATGACATGATATAACTATATGATGTGTCTATTAAAGTGGTTGGCATGCCATAAATCAAAAACATGCCGTCGATGGAAACATGATGGCATGATATAATTCACGGATAGAATGACATAATTTAAAATATGATGACTATGTAAACAGGATGAGATGATATAACTATATTATGTCTTTAGAAAATGGGTTGGCATGCCATAATTTAGATACATGCTGTCTATGTAAACATCATGGCATGACATAATTCAAATATATGATTTATATACTAAGGAAGTGATTAGAGGGCAATCGCATGTATGATGTGTCAACTAAGGAGATGGCATTCAATATTGTGTATATGATGTAAAAACTAAGCATTGCAATACAACATATGCATTATATGAGTAATATAACCCTGCCAAGTTTGAGCATACACCTCAGGGGGATAATAGGACTGGTCATCTGCCTCTGAATCCTCCTCTGAAGAGCTATCTGTAACCAGCAAGATATCTGCTTCAGCAGGTAGCATTGTCTGCTCTGAAGACCTTGTTTTCACTCCAGATTTCTCCATCACCAATTCAAATGGCTGATGCACAGGAAGAGCAGTTGAATATACAAACATTGTCGACAAAAGCAATGAGAAATACAAAAAAAAGGACGACATGATATAATTCACATATATGACGCTTGCCTAAACAGCATGGCATTGCATAATTCACATACATAATGCCTTGCAACAAGATAACATTGCATAATTCACATATATAATGTCTTGCAACAAGATGGCATTGCATAATTCACATATATGGTAATTAGACACTAAACAGGTGGCATTCACACAAAGCATGTCTAAACTAAGCAAATGACATAGCAATGCAAGATACCATACGCACGATATGAGCAACATAACCCTGCCAAGTTAGGGCATGCACCTCAGGGGGGGGAATATGACTGGTCATCTGTCTCTGAATCCTCCTCTGAGGAGCTATCGGTAAACAGCAAGACATGCGCTTCGTCAGATAGCATTGTCTGCTCTGAAGACCTTGTTTCCACTCCAGATTTTTCCATGACCGTGCCGAATGGCTGATGCACAGGAAGAGTAATTGAATGTACTAAAATTGTTGACAAATTTAACACGTAATAAAAAAATGATGGCATGATATAATTCACATATAAGATGACTGGCTAACCAGGGTGGCATTGCAAAATTCACATATATGATGCCTGGCTAGACAAGATGGCATTGCATGATTCACATATACGATAAAGAAACTAAACAGATGGCATTGACACAAAGCATGTCTAAACTAAGCAGATGACATCTTTAATGTATACAGTAAGCAATGCAAGGCACCATATGCATGATATTACCAACATCAGCATGCCAAGTTAGAGCGAAGACCTCAGGGGTAAATAGGAGTGGTCTTCTCCTTCTAAATCCCCCTCAAAACAGTTATCTTCCTCTTGATTACGATCCAAAATGGGTGGAGGGGGGGCTGCCTTTGCGCCCACCATGGAACGACATCTGCATGAAATTTTATTGCCACGCAAGGCTCGTCTCTTTTGCTCTACATGATCAGTTCCATTGTGTACAATAACTGGCATGCATAGGAATAAAACATAGTGAGATTATGTAAGGAGTGCATGCACAAATCCAGAGTGATGGTAGCAAACTGTGGATAGACCCAAAACCAATGATAGCAGGCAGATAATAGCTTCAGTTAAAAAATACAGATAATGGATCCTTTAATGTTTGTTTGCACCCAACATGAAACTCATAGTAGACACCGGAGATTAACCAGATAGTACTGATTGCTGCCCCAATATGTACCCCACAACCATTTAAAAACTCAAGTTTCAGCATTAGTTTGGACCTGACTCGGAGTCTAATAGGTGAACACGACGATAATGTAGCATGTCATCATATTAAGCGACACATAACGTAAGCAGACACGGAAGAGTGCGACCTCTCTTGCGGACCCGTGTAGTCCTCAAGGTCATCTGCTCAGTTGATGATGGTAATGCAGTTGCCGTGGCTGCCGGCGGCGGGGAAGAAGATCTGAGGCGATGAAAGACAGTCTGGAGAGCGGATCCCTGCTGTGGTGAACCCTTCCATCGTTCGAGCAGCTGAGCTGGGGTGGAACACAGCATCGCAGGAGGAGGACAAACCACACAAGGTTTTCTTTGATACATATCTGTAACAGAAGTAATTGAGTAAGGGCTTGTTTGAATTTGAGGATTCTAACAATGTAGGGATAGGAAATAGACAGGAATAGGATAGGAATGCACGTGCAAAACAGAGAATTTAAAAACACAGGATTTCTGCCAATCTGGGTGTTTAATTCACAACAATTGGAAGATCACAGGATGCAAAAAAGCATGGTGAGATTAAGTCAAACCACAAGAAAATGTACGGTTATAATGCTATTATGCTACTATCTCTTAGTCTTGTGCTTGATGAATAGGAATATGAAAAGGAGGAGAAGTGGAAATTAGAATTCCTACGGTTTTTCTTCCAAGGAGACACTAAAGGAACAAATCCTACAGTTTTCCTTTGCTCCATTCCTTTGCGCCAAATTCATGAAAAGTAGTACCATAGGAAACTTTCCAATTCCGATGTTTTTCATTCACTTTTCCTTTCAAGCACTGGCGATTCTAGTAGGCAGGCTTGAGCAAGGAAAATCCTACACTAAAAAATGTTTTTGTGCTACTTCTATTACTTTGGACCCAGGCCACTGCCATACTAGCTCAACTCCCAGGCCCATCGACAAATGCACAGCTCAAACGCGCAGAGATAAATAATGATGGCGTTCAAGAGAGTCCATCACGGATAGCTAAGTTGCCTGGTACCTCACTGCTTGTCATATAGTAGGATAAAATAATCGTATTTCCCGTTACTACGAGTGCTCAGTGGACAATATATATAACATGTAGAGTAAAAAAGAGATGCAACAAGTGTACAACATCTTTGGCGAAGCCATGTCGATCTCAGCGTGATTGGGTTGGCCGGTGAGGATGCTCCGGCTGACTTGGCTGTCGGAGGAGGGGAAGAAGATCTTAGGCGTCTGGAGATGGAGCCCGAGGTACTGCTCCGCTGTGATGGAGGGTTTCGTCGTTGGAGCAGCTCCGGTGAGTTGTACGACGCCGAGGCTGAAGCAGGACAAGAGAGACAACGAACAACGTTAACCTGAGTGGAATTCTAATAGCATCTCCAATACATGACGTAAAATACATAACCACAAAGTGCTAGATGTAAAATACACCAGCCGCTCATCTCTGAACTTAACTGTCGAAACTGAATTTAACTGTCGAAACTGAACTTAACTGTCAAAACTGAACTTAACTGTCGAAACTGAATTTTGCTGTCGAAACTGAATTTTGCTATCGAAATTGAACGCACTAGCAAGGTGAGGCTACACGTCGGTCGACTGACTTTTTCATCTCTGGTCAGTCGATTTTGCAGCCGTTGGATACGAAATCAAGGGCCTGCGGTTCATCTTCAACCTCCACCCCCCTGAGCCGCCAGCCACCACCAGCCAAACAGCAGCCCCCCGCCGCCCGCGGCCGGCAGTGCGCCGCCCCGTCCGCCCCGAAAACACTCCCCACCGCCGGTCCGCCGCCGCCCCGGCCATCCCTCTAGGCCCGCCCGTGCCAAGCTTTTTCTCCGGCGATCCCCACGCCACCGCCCCGCCACCGCCCCGCCAACGCCGGCGACCACCGCCCCCATCCTGAACCCTAAGATAGATAGTGGGGTACCTCTCCGGCGAGCCCCCCTCCCCGCTGCGGCTGGTTCTTCCTTCACCCCGGCGAGCCCGCCCACCCCCTGAAAATCGACTGACCCAAAAGTCGATTCAGTCGACTGAAGTGTAGCTAAATCGGAGCAGCATCGCAAGCAAGAGCAAGAGCGAGAGCAGCAGCACGAGCAAGAGCAATAGCAAGAGCAGACCAGGCAGGGGACCTAGAGCAAGAGCAGAGCAGCAGCGCGAGCGAGAGCTAAAGCAGCAGCAGCTCCTACTGATGTGGACGTCGCCGCCGCGGGAGCGACGCCGCGGAGGAAGTGGCCGGCGACGCCGCCGTGGATGGAGCCACGCCGTGTCGGCTCGGGACCGAGTGCCAGTAGCACCGTGAGATGAAATCAAGAAGAAAATGCGGCGATTAGTGTACAAACTCTTCGGTGGCGCCGATTAGGCCGCAGCTTCATCCTAGGAAATGGTGATGATGATGCTCTTCCGGTGGTGCAGGTGAAGACGGTGGGGTGGGAATGGAGGTGGCGCGAAAGACGAGGGGAACGTCGGGGCAGCTCCTTGGAGGTGGAGGACGGGGTGGCTGAACCGGCGGGACGATGAGATCGACGACGAATCCTCATCCGGTACGGTGGATGAGGGACGTCGAGGTGTTGCTGTGGACGACGTCGTCGGGGAAGAGGCTCCGGCTGGGTGGTGGACGGAGCAGGGTGTGGGGTTTCGTCACGGATTTTCGCGGCCTCGGTGTACGAATGGGTGGGCGGATGGGATGGCAGTGGGGAACCATGGCTTAGAGACGCGCTTGTCCGAAATGTGGGGTAAGTTATGAAAGTACCCCCACCGATTTGAGGCGGTTCTTTTGGTTCAGGGGTACCACGGGCATTTCGCGTGTCGGGATTTCACAGGAGGTGGGAGTTTTCACGCGCGTTGTAATTTCAGAATAGCAAGGCGCGGGTTGAGATGGAGGGAGTTGTCGGAGCACAACGAGACAAAGATATATCTTAAATATTTCGGGCTAACAAGGCGCGGGTTGAAGAGGCGGGAGTTTCGCAGCACGATAGACAGAGACGCTAGCTTCAATTTTCAGCATAACAAGGCGCGGCTTGAAATTTCGGAAGAACAAGCTTAACGTGTACAAAAAAAGACAATTTGCACCTCAACACGCACAACACACACACAAACACCATTTAGACTAGAGTAAGGTATACGTGCATTGCACGCATGAGATTTGGCAACCAAATTATGAATAAATACCACATTATAGCATGCAAGCTTTGAGTCATATATGCATGATGTAGATGTTCGTTTAATTCTTATAGTTCATTTCATTCAAAATCATCTAGTTTTTATAAGAAAGCTAATCTATTTTAAGATTCATGGAATTGTGTGTCGTAAGACATAAAGTAAAAACAAATAATGGCAAATCATGTAGAAAAGCATTTGGGCAATTCTGATACGGAAGATTCTAGAACAAATAAGAAGTGCTTGTGTTTTGATGTTTGTGCATTATGCTTAAGTTCAACCATGGAGTCTTCTAGATTATACATGTGGCGAAATCTGGTGGAATCTAGATGATATCCAACGGCCAGTAGTGCTCAAATTTGCCATCTTTGGACCATCGGATTCGCCTCATCCAACGACCATATTTCAAAGTTAAAGATACCCGCACACAATATATAAAAATATAAAATATAATATATATAGGGGTATAGATATAGATATGTGATGCGAAAGCCGCCCATCATCTCCAATTAGAATAGTGTGTCCATGCACGGATGCGACGTGGCCAAATGATGTCTGCCATCGGTATCTCAAATTCAAATTAGTCTGACCTTGTTCAATGTGTATACATTACAACATGCTCGTTTCCAAACCACACCGCGCAGATCTCCGTTATATTCATGCATGCATGGGTTTCAAACATCAGGATCTCTTATTCAAATATTTGAATTCAACTTTACATTGATTATGACCTCACCTATTTTTTTACACCCACACAATAGTCTTCTCTTTATAATTGTAGCACTAACTTTCTCTCGTGCATGCATGCACACAAACTACCAGTCGGCATTATCCATCGCACGCATGCAATCTTTTTCTTCAGGTCGGTCTCCCATGAAGGCACACACCCACACACATCCCCCTCTCCATCATATCGGGCATTCTTTATCTCTCGCGCGTGCATGCGCAACGATCGATGTTCCTCTATGTATGTGTGTATATAGCTAGGTCTTTCATAGTTTTCCACACAAATCGATCAATCGATATATCCAGTGAGGTCTCACCCTCTTTCCCACGTCCACATCGATCAATCTATACCTCTCTATATAGGATTAACATATATAGCTAATACACCCACATTAATTATATATCCAACGTTCCCCTCTCATCATCCATGCCTTCCGCTTCATCTCTCAGACGCGTGCACAATGGCGAAGACAGGGTGCAGTAAGGGCCCTGCCCCCCTCCCCCCTAACATCACTATATATCAAGGCTAATATGAATGTGATCATTAGACAATTGCTGCTAAAAGTGGTTTAAGTTCATGAACTGACCCTCCTTGTAAAGGATTAGCAATGCTTGGCCCCCTAGCTCATTTATTTTTCATGGCTCCGCCACTGCGCGCAACAGCGCACGTGTTCGCCTCCTCTCTCTAAATATCGATCTCGCACTTGTGCATTCCTTCGTAGTCTCCCTCCACTCGGCCCCTCGCACCATCTTCTAGCCCCCCACCGGATTTTGCCACATGTACAATCTAGCAGACTCCATGGTTGAACTTAAGCATAATGCACAAACCTCAAAATAACAGTGGTTCTCTTTTGTTCTGGAATCTTCCATATCATAACTGCCCAATTTTTTTTTCTAGTTGAATTGCCATTATTATTTTTTATTTTATGCTTTACAACGCACAATTCCATGAATCATAAAATAGATTAAGGGCTTCTTTGATTCAAAGGATTCTCAAAGGAATTTTGGAGGATTCTAATCATTAGGAATTTTTCCTATCTTGGTTGTTTGATTCGTAGGATTGTAAACCATAGGAATTTTTCCATATGATTCATTTGCACTAGATTTCACAGGAAACATCTCATCCACTCAAACCTCTTTGAAAGAATTCTGCGTTTTTTCTATGCACAATCAAACACTCGTACAATCCTGTAGGATTGAAGACGACATTCCACTATAATCCCATGTTTTTCCTATTCCCGCGTTCTTAGCTTTTTTATAAAAAATAATTGATTTTGAATGAGATGAACTATAAGAATTAAACGAAGGGCTACATCAAGCATATATGACTCAGAGCTTACATGCTATAGTGTGGTATTTATTCATAATTTGGTTGCAAAATCTGATGCGTGCAATGCACGTGTACCTTACTAGTACTTTGAGTATGTGCAAAACACGTAAATTCGAATACCAATGGCACGCTACACAGTGTCTCTCTTACAGTTCATGGAGCCAGGTGGCACATGTGGAGGCGTTGTCGCGACCTCCTTGCGTGGATTGATCACAGTGACGTGCTGCTGGTTCCAGAAGAATGTACTCGTCCTCCCTGAGCCATACTGGCGGTACATGCACGAAGCGAATATGTGCACGCACGCCACGCACGCACACACGGGTACACGGGTGGACGCAATTTTGTACCAAGATCCACCCCATGTGATAATTTGACGCGTGTAAAGTCATTCACTTCATTGATGGTCAATTAATACAGCACATGCAAATTGAGTGGACGTGAGGGCGGAAGAAAGACATTATTACTCCACTGCGTGCATGCGAGTAGTTAAATCATGGGTTGCTAGTAGTACTTCCATTGGTCTCCTTCGTATTTTGTGTCAATTTTTGACAGTAACATAATATTTACGCATTTGAGCAGTGTAGTACTTGAAATTTATGTTCCGCTAAACTCATCGGGAGCCGTTTCGGGCCTCGAAACCAAAACCATCAATTAATCTTTACCTTGTTCCCATCACATTCGAAAGCCTGCTCACACTTACTAGTACGTACCAAACCTGAACGTGTTCCCACTATGCAGGTATTAGTACTAGTGCTAGTACTTAGGTTATAAAAAGGGGAACTACCTAACCGAAAATTACTCTACCTTTCCTCCTCATAAGTACTTCCTCGTCCGTCGTTGCCATGGCCAGTGAGCAGAGCTCTAGGTCGAGAACTACTCGTAACAAGGGAGCGGCAACCAAGGCTGCGGAAAAAAAAGAGGGCTCGCCACCATGCAGAGACCTCGAAAGATCTCTCACGGGCAGGCGATGGCTCCCAGGAGCGCCCTAGCTGCGGAGGCGAACATGCCGAGCCGGCGGAGCTGGAGTCGTTATCCCTCGACGGCATGCCCGATCAGCTCAATAAGCAGAAGGAGTTCATCCAAGGCTTGATGGAGTTGCTGAAGGAGAGCCTCGACGACATGCCCGCTGAGCTCAATCAGCAGGGGGAGTTGACCGCTGGCTTGGTGATGCTACTGAAGAAGAGCATTGCCTCGGAGAAGAAGGCGACCAGCGAAATCCTGCGACTTCAGGAGGACAAGGCGAAGCTCTGCCACGAGATCGACCTGTTGAAGGAGAAGAACGCCAGCTGGAAGAAGCTGCATGAGAATAGTAGTTCCTCGATGAAGATGCTGCAGGCCCTCGTCATGGAACAGAAGGAGGAGTTGGCGAAGCTCCGCATCGAGCACCCGGCTGCTGTCAAGGTACGTAATGCGGCCGTGGAACAGATGATGAAGGCTTGCGTCGAGAAATCCCGCGTCATGGACAGAATGAAGAAGATGGCGGATGAGATGCGCAAGGAGATGGAGGTCGTGGAGGCGATGAAGAAGCAGTTACGACTCCGCGGCGAATTAGATCATTTGGGGTGATAATCTTCCTTCTTCTTTTGCTCCTGTGTTTCATCTTTTGCTTCGGGTGTTTCGCCGCACGTGTCACGTTCTCTGCGAGGCATGAATAGAACAATGGTTTTTTTGAGGGAATGAATAGAACAATGCTACAATGAGATGACTAGCAAATTAGATCATTTTTTATCGCCATATGGCACTGGGCTACCGTGTTTCGTGCTCCTCCGTCGCAGTACTACTCCAGTGGAAAACTTGAGTATACCGCATGGTTCTTTGCTCCTCCTCGATCAGGTCGTCGGCGCATTTATACGAGCAGTCAAATCACAAGGCCCCGCCTTCCAGCAGTAATGAGCCGTCAAATCACAAAGGCCCTCGCCTCTCATGAAACCGACCAAGCTAGACTGCCCCGCCCTCTAGCCTTTTAAAAAATGTATACTTCTGTACAGCAGTAGTATCGATGGATTGCACCATGGAGCAAAACTTGAAATTAAAAAAAGGTGGTACATATAGAGAGCGCTCATCGCCAAATTATGCATATAGTACTATTAAAAAGGCTAGTCACAATAATGGTGTCCAGCACAACCCACCCCTCAAATAAAACTAAGCACCCTGAAATTCTTTGACAACTAAACTGCTGGCTATATGATGTTGTCCATATATATTGTACGTATATAATGTGAAGAAACGAGTGGTAGTACTATACCAACTAAAAGATGAAATGTAAGAAATACTAGTATGTACGTACTAAAGAGTTAAAGTAACGAGAAGAAACATAACATAGTTCTGCTGGGGGCTCAGCACAACACACCCCTCAAATTAAATTAAGCACACCTGAAATTAAACTTTGCAACTATTCCGGTAGACACTACATTAGAACCACCATGAGCCACGACACTGCCACCTTACTCGGAGTCCTCGTCCACGTCCTCGACTTCGTCCTTGTCCCTCTTCCTCTTGGCCGATACTTCTTTGCTTGAACCGCACACTTGGCTGTTGCTCTTCATCCAACCCTTGTAGATATTGAAGCAAAGGTAGCCATCCATTGCAGCATAGTGGATGTGGTCTATATCTAGTACATTCCGCTGCCATGCATGACGATGAAACATGTAGGGAGGTTTCTCCAGTTTACCGTACGAAGGATGAACCATGGCTCCTGCCAGGGTCAGCATTGAAGGCTGACGAGAGGACACCAGCCGATTCTTCTGGAGGTCGAAGGTGTTGCCTACAACGAGGCCTATCCGACGCAGGACTTCTTTGTCGTTACCAAAGTCTACAGTAACGAATTTGCGTCTGAAGCGAGAAAGGCATCCTTTCACCGTCGCGGACGAACAGGTGTAGATGACGTCGAACTCATCGCCGGTGATGGTTCTAACCTTGTACTCATCGCCGATTGTGGAGATTTGGGACGCCATGGATTTGGGAGGAGGGTTAGGATTAGTGGAACTGCCGTAATGTGAATGGACGGGACGACTAGGAGCGAACCGCCGTAGTATTGAAGGACGTGCGGGGACGAGTAGGAGCGAACTGCCAGTGTGCGAACGGCAGGGTAGTGGCTTTCCATTCTCCCATGATACGGGCTTCCGAGAGCCCTTGGATCTGAGATCGAACGGTTGGATGGCGTGATTATAGACCTATGGGTGAATATCCTATCCTGGAGGGTTATTCTGCAAATTTTCAGCAACTTAGCATGCGACCGTTTGATCTCAGATCCAAGGGCTGCCAGCAGCCCGTATCATGGTCGCGCCTACCACAACCGTTGCATCGCTCGCGCGGTCGCGCCCTTGGAGATTTAACACGGTGTGTTAGGCTATCTAATGTTGGCATGTCATACATAGTCATCAGTTAGTCACTCATACTACAACAAGGTTGGCTATAAGGTTGGCTATAAGTGTATTTTTACTCCTCTCTATCTCTTTCTTCATACTCCCTCCGTCCCATAATATAAGAATGTTTTTGACACTAGTGTAGTGCCAAAAACGTTCTTATATTATGGGACACAGGGAGTACTAGTATTTATTGCATTTGCCAAGGAGTGACCTCTTCCAATGAAATGGTGTTGCTAAGTTTGCTTCATTTAATTAGCTATAGACTCAAAATTGTCTTTTCACCTAGGTACACGCGCTTAGCACCGTTTCTTCCTTGGGTCACCAAACTAGTCTCTCTCTTCTTGATTAACTTGCCACATCAGACTTTATGCCTATGTGGCAAGCTTAAGCACCTGTAGGAGCAAGTAAAAGTAAGTACAATAGTGCGCTTTACATGGCATTTTTGCATATGTGGAGGAAAGAGAGGCAAGGAAAAAGTGGAGAAGTGGGCTCTAATGCAAGAGTCAGCCTCTACTACATGGTGGAGCATTGGGAGAGGCACCTGTATGGAGGTGGTCAGGAATCGGGAGACTCACGCCGGTCGTAGCGCCGCGGTTAAAATGATAATGGCAAGTCAAATCATGGGGCCCCACCTGTCCAGCAGTAACTCGCTGTCAAATCACACAGCCCTACGTTTGCAGCAGCCTACTCCCACGTCTTCTCGCATCTCTGTCGAACCGACTAGGCGGAACTGCCCCGCCGCCTACCACGCAGGAAAAGCCCCGCCCTCGACTTTTAAATAGTATACAGTATACTAATTTTGTATCATGGATTGCGCCCGCGCCATGGAGCAAAGCGTCTAGAAAACGGCGGTACACATGTACGGAGTATACAGCACGCCCGTCGCGTTCGCGTCGCAACCCCAGACGGTCGGTCGGTCTGGCACGCTGCTCTCCGAATGGAACGCGCGTCATATTGCGTTTGCACACACATGTGGGACGGCAATTGAGAACCGACCATAGGCACACTCCTTGGCCTCGCAAGTCGGGTGACTTAATAGAAGAGGGAGACGAGCGATAGTACTAGAGAAGTCTTGTACTACGTTGGTGCCTGGACGATCCCTGCAAGACACGGAAGATCAGTTCGTCCATGCATGTGACCAGACTCCAGCAGACACGCCTGGATTGGTCGTCTACATATTGTGCAGGCTGTGTTGTACATGGCGGTAGTTGTGGTGAGAAATCTAAAAAAAAGTTTCTTGTCATCTCGCAAAATTAGGTGTCATGTGCTTCGGATCACTGCGAGGGTTAAACAGCGACAACTGAGTTGGGCTAGTCATTGGGGGCACATGCACGAACAGTGACTACTCGGCTGCCATCTAGGTCAAGCCGGCTATGTTAATTAGGACATCTATCGACGGACCCCTTTTCTATGAGTTTATCTTTAATTTGAGCTTTGTTCCTCGTCTAGTTTGTCTGTCGGGATTCATGTTGTCTCCTTTGGGCAGTGAGGTTATGATTTCTTGTCATGTGGCATTTTTTTGTGTTATATGTTATAATCCGGCGCTTTAGATCAAAATGACGACAACTGCGCCTCCGGGCCACGTGCATGAAGACTTCTCGACAGTCATTGACGAGGTCAAGCCGGCTCTGGTAGACAAAAGAAAACTAGTACTACTCCACTATATAGGCAAGAGCCTCCGCGCTTGCTTGCTAGTGTTGCTCTCTTCACACTGTCTCGGCCTCTCCACATCTAAACACGACAGCGGTGGCCACACACACTCTCTCTCTCTACTCACCGCTGGTCACAGATCCAGCCGGATCCTCTACGCCAGGGAAGGTGAGAAGGTGCAACGTTCACGCGGTCGTCCTCGGCGACGGCTCTTACCCACTGCTGGGCGCGTCCCGATCAGCCTGCCTTGCCATTCTCTCCCAACCACCGCTGGCAGGGAGGGCCTCCGACCCCTTCTTCCTCGCTGCCGTAGTGTGGGCAGATCCGGCCTCCCGCCGCCCACCTAGCGACATCCCGGTGACCATCAGGTATAACTTCCTTCGAAACCGGCCTTGCTCTACTTCCCGAGCTCCTGACGTCGCTGCATTTGTATCTTTTACTATTTCTCAGGCCCCCTCATAGATAGGATCGATCGGCTGTTCGAAAACCACCTATTTTTTTACGTTTAAGAGGTAAAACTAGTTCATGCACTCGAATCTAGTACTACTTGGTTCAAACAAGGAAGAAAGGGGGTGGGGGTGGGGGAGGATTTGTTACCTGAATCTAGGACTTGGTCGAAAGAGGAAATAACGGGGGCGAAAAGTAGCAGAGACTGGCTATCCAACTGGTCTCTAGGTCTAATAGGGAAATAAAGGGAAACGCAGTACAAACTCAATATAAACCCGATCTATTGGTTGAAAAAGGAAAGAAAGTGGGGACTGGGGGACAAGTCAACAAAGTAAGTCCAGCACTAGATTTGCTAGCCTCACACAGTATAAGGTGGCTATACCGAACAAAAATGGGACCAACCTAGATATCCTGTTTTGATGTTTGTTGCCCCGAGCCACTCTTATGTAATGCCAATGGTAAAATGTAGCAGTCGCACTGTTAAAAGTAAGGACACGTTAAACCAATTTTGTTCTCAATGTAATGCCTCTAGTAATATGAATCAATGGCACTTCTTTACATGTCCTGCTAAAATTTCCCATTAAGATAAGTTGGTTCTTTTCGTTAGAAATGCAACTGTCCTGGTCCGCCTACTCTCCCGTGCCCAAAGTAATGTCGTATTTAACGTTTGTGATAGTTAATCCTAATGCCCACACTAATATCTAGCAATGCCAGTGCTTTAGAAATTGCTACTGTCCTTGTAGGATTGCCATTCAGATAACGAACATGCTTCTTTTCATTTGATGCATGTTTCATCACTTGTTAGTCACCCTCCTTTCCACCTTTTTTGTGCAAACAAAGATATACATTTCACACTCGATCTTAGTTGAACTGCACAAATGATATCCAAATTATAGTTGAGCATTCCAGGAGCTTCACAACTAACCTTGATGTTGCTCAATTTTATTGCAACTAATGAAGAAGAAGCTCTGTGGGTTTTGTTTTCTGATGGAAATGGAACCGGGGCTGGAGCCCTTTTCTTAAAAAAAATTGAAGAAGAAGCTGCTAGCTCACGGGACATTGCTTCATTTTAGGTGAACTGCACCAAAAGGTCCCATGAAATGAATCATCCATGTTGGTGACTGAAAGAGCCAGCTTCAGCATCCCAGTCTAAGCACCCCCGGCCTCCATCCTTGCGACGCACGGTACACCTCGTTTGCCACCTGCTCGACCCTAGTGTCACTGATAAAATGAAGTAATAATACAGTTAAAATAGAGCGAGTGTCATCTCTATCATTTCATTTCCAATGTAGATAAAGAAAGTGCTTCTCTTTGTTAATGTATGTTTCATCAACTAGTATGTTTCATCAACTAGTCCCATTGTTAATGTTTAAGCGTTTCTGCAAACTGGGGTGCTTAATTTTAGTTGATATGTACAAAAATAGAGATTTGAATGTCTCAAGGTGCCTCCTTGTACTACCGCTGTACACTGATGTTCATCACTGGCAGAAGGTGTATCTGGGAGACTTGGGACGATGTCCAGTATGAGGCGTACCGTATGAGGCGTCGCAGGGCCCATCTCGCCCTCGCAGCATGGCATACTATGATACTATCGCAATATTTTCTTCTATTTATTTTGTGTGTTTCATCAACTAGTGCCACTATAATGTAATCACGCTTTTTCATTATCTGTGCAAACAGGGTTATTCAGCTGCATTTTGGTGGAACTGCACAAATGTACGTATGGAAGCGGCATATATGCAGAGTGCGAGGTGTGCCAAGTAAAAATTACCGACACCAACCATGCTGCATGCACGCATTGGCATCCACCACCACCAGTGGGATGTGTGGCGCTCTCTGTGGACGGATCTTTCTCGACAGCAAATCATCTAACCAAATACTAGTAGCTTATATTGGCAGTTTTCTAGGGAGTACTCTTTTCTGAAAGAAGCACCAATCTATTTTTCTTTATTTGTACACTGTGTCACAACTTTGACCCAAAGGTCCAGAGCTATTTTAGGGTGATTGGCGTAGTACTCGGAGACTGATTGTAAGCATGATTTTCATTAGCTGTCACACTAATTGTAAGCATGAGCAGGTGGAAGATTAGGTTAGTGCGAAGCTTACCTTAAACCCTACTGCCGCCGTTGAAACGAGGCGAGCGTCGAGGGAACCGTGGAGAACGGCGGGGAAGCGACGTCGCGCCATATGACCTCCTCTTGCGGTGGGAGAACGAATAGTCCTGTGGCTCCGTCTGGCTCTGCACCCTCACGAACGACACACCATACTCGATCGATTCGTTATCCTCTAGGTGCTCGACCTTCGACCTGTACGCCCACCACCTCCGCCTGACTATCGCCTCGGGCGAATCTGTCTGCTCCATCGCCCAGAGGAGATACTCGATGAACTCGGAGGACTGCGGCGTGACTGCCGCCGAGGAGTACATGTACATCGCCGCCCTCATCACCGCCGTCTCGCTCTTTCGCATACATTGCCACATGGCCCGCACCGTCCTCGAAATCTCCCACTCATTGTCAAACCAACTAAGGATCTCCTTCAACCTGGCTAACTTTGCCTGGTCGCCGCCGGCGATCTGCCTGATTCGCTGCTGCATCCTCTCCATAGAGCCGAGGAATATGAGGGGGCTGCCCCCCCAGCCCAATAGTCGGGCAGGTTGTGAATTGTCAGGAGGAGCTTAGGGTTGTCAGTATTTGCAGGTTTTGAATTGTGTTTTGTGTTGTGTATTTTGAGAGTACTTTCAGATATGAATGTCTTTTGAATTTCAGATTTGCAGTATTGAGCATATGAAGTATTTTATGAATTCTAGAGATCTATTTTTAGCACTTCAAAAAATGTAGTTTCATAGGAATATAAAAGTGCAGACAATGTGATTCTCAGAGAAGAAACTGCAAGTTTCAGTTTCAGATAAGAAACTGCAAGTTCAGTTTCAGATAAGAAACTGCAACTTTCAGAGGCAGAGAATTTATATTAACACAGCCTTTTCAAACAGGGTTAACATCATGTTGGAAGTTTTATTCATGGTCGAAAATGGAACTACCAGCCAGTTAACATCATGCTGATCAACATTCATGCATAGCACATCTACATATCATGCACAGTCAAAACGCCCACACAATGTCGAGTGTGCGAAACACAGAGAAAACGAGGGACGAAGTTTTGGCAAGTGTTGGATGTGGTTTTGGGCTGCCCCGTCTAGGCTTTCATTTTTAACATGCGCAGCCCATGACCTCGGATGGGAGGTCCATAGGCCTGTTTGTATTTTCTTAGGGCCGTCATGTATCGACCGGCCTATGGACCTCCCATCCGAGGTTTTATTTTTGGCAGCCCAATTTATGTATTTTTTTTGAAGAAAACGCAGAGGTCTGTTCTATTTTTCTATATAAGAATAGGAACGCCAGGTCCAACTTATGTTTCCCTTCTAACTATATTATATATATTTAAATTATTTTATATGTTATTATATATTATTTTTATTGTCATCATATATTTAACAGATACTTACATATGTAAGAAAACAATATCCCACATCTTATTAACTTATAAAAATAATTTCTTAACAAATAAAATCCTGGATTGTTTTGGCACGAAAATCCTAGTGATTGTGTACAAAAGCTTGGTAAGATTTAAGGACGAATGTAATAATATCACTTATTATTTAAATATATTTATAACAAAATGCTCAGCCCCTTTTTATTTTTTGATAACATTGTTGGCCCAACCCAACATTATAATTAGTATCAGCCCAGCAAAATCGTGTATTTCGAGAAAGTGCAAATGGCCTGTAATTTTTTAGGAAATAAAATAAATGGGCTGCATGGATGCTACATTATTTGTTCACCCAGCCCAGCTAATGGCTGTAATTCAAAAAAGAGATCAAATTGACTATAAATTCTACCGCGCAAAAAAAAGACTGTAAATTCTGAAAAAATGGGTTGAATATGTGCCACATTTTTGGAGGCTGAAATGTGGGCCAATAGGTCGAAGCCAACGCAAGTCGTTGTCAATTAAGTCAACAAATGATTCTGACATGTTAGCCGTTGGATTTACATCCAACGACCGGCATCCATCTTCAATCTCTCGTCTTCTTCCTCCAGGTGCCGCCGGGACCACCTCCCGCCTCCTGCTGCTAGCAGCTCTGCTTAGCACGCTTCGCTATGAAGCGCTACTCCACCGTTGGCCAGGCCATCCCTCCACCCCTCCACACCTCCTGTTCTTCTCCACCGACTGCCGAACCACACCGCACTAGAACCAGTTAACCCTCGTAAACCTCTCCGTCTGCGACTCTACTTCCGCGTCTTCCCATCTCTGGCTCGTTGCTGTCCGGGGCCTCGCCGTCGTCCACCACCTTGGATGCGCTCGGCGCGGCGTGGTCAACGTGGTCAACGAATGACACCATCGGAAGTAGACTGTGCGTGGAGAGGCTGACAGCTGGGTCCACGGCCGCACACAAGGAAATGCCTCCTTATTACGCGCAAAATAATGATTCCTCCACCTGACATCTGGGACCCACCGGAAGGGCCTCTGTATTTCGCGAAAATAACGTGCCCCCCGCTGACATGTCGGACCCACCAGCTATCTTCACACACAAGGAAGTGCCTCCTTATTACGCACAAAAAAATGAATACTCCCCCTGCCAGCTGGA
This sequence comes from Triticum aestivum, assembly GCF_018294505.1. NCBI lineage: Eukaryota > Viridiplantae > Streptophyta > Magnoliopsida > Poales > Poaceae > Triticum > Triticum aestivum. Next base: position 446,413,813 of record NC_057802.1, on the reverse strand, counting down.
ACCCAGCATAGTGGGAGGCTGACTTGTGGGCCTACCAAGTTGACGGGGACGGAGGGCTTTGTCAACTTAGTCAATATGAACGATTCTAGCTCCTGTTACCGTACGATGTTCATCCAACGGCCGTAGTGCTTCTTCAACCTCTGGTCTTCTTGCTCCAGCTGCCCAAACCAGCGCCGGTCGTGCCGCGTGCTCCTGCCTCCCGTGGCCGGCTGTGATGCCGCGGAGGCCTCACCGCCCCCTACTACTCCCACCGCTGGCCAGGCCATCCCTCTACTCACCCACACCCCTTGTTATTCTGCGGCGACAGCAGCCTCACACCGCAGCCGAACCAGTGAACCCACATACTCCTCTTCGCGTGGGCATCCACTGCTGCGTCTTCCCCGGCTCCGAGTCGTCCCCTTCCTAGTCCTCGCCGTCGTCCACCGCCGTGGTGCTCTCGGCGCGGCGTGGTCAACGTGGTCAAGGAACGTCTTCCATCGGACGTGGACTGTACGTGGAGATGCTGACAGCTGGGTCCACGGCCGTAGCAAGGAAGTGCCTCCTTATTACGCGCAAAAAAATGATTCCTCCACCTGACAGCGGGGACCCACCAGACGGGCCACCTTATTTCGCGAAAAAAACATTTCCCCCTGACTGCTGGGACCCACCAGCTACATCTTCGCACGCAAGGAAGTGCGTCCAGAAAAAAACGATTCGCCCTCCTAACTGCTGGGACCCACCAGCTACATCTTCGCACGCAAGGAAGTACGTCCGGGCAAAAAAAGATTCGCCCCCTGACTGCTGGGACCCACCAGCTACATCTCAGCACGCAAGGAAGTGCCTGACAGTCGGGACCCACCTAGTCGAAGCATATGTAGCGTTGTCATTCTGATCGCGAACGTGTACGGACATATATACTGGTGGATGTAGAGGCGCGCACGTGTCGTAGTAGAGGCGCGTACGTGTCGTAGTAGAGGCGCGCACGTAGCATGTACATGTACGTACAGTGGCCAGGGTGCAAGAAAGAAAATACGGCCACATATGTGTACATACGGGCGGGGTCTCGAACGCCTACTCGCGCATACGTATGGCCAGAGCTCGTGTACATGGCTGGGTCGGAACGGAGAAACGTCGTCATCGTGTTCATGGGGAGGCAACGGAATGCGTCGTGTTCATGGGGAGGCAACGGAATGCGTCGTGTTCATGGGGAGGCAACGGAATGCGTCGTGTTCATCAGGAGGCAACGAAACGCGTGGGAGCCAACCGGCTGGGTCGGAACGGAATGTGTGGTCGTGTTCATCGGGAGGGCTTGGACGGAACAGGCGATGGAAACGAGGCCTGGCGTACCGCAAAACGGAGGAAACGGACCTCCTACATTCGGAACGGGGTCCTGTTGATCGGGAGGGGTGTGGCGTACCGCAAAACGGAGGAAACGGACCTCCTACGGTCGAAACGGGGGTCCTGTTGATCGGGAGGGGTGTGGCGTACCGCAAAACAGAGGAAACGGACCTCCTACGGTCGAAACGGGGGTCTTGTTGATCGGGAGGGGTGTGGTGTACCGCAAAACGGACGAAACGGACCTCCTACGGTCGAAACGGGGGTCCTGTTGATCGGGAGGGGTGTGGCGTACCGCAAAACGGACGAAACGGACCTCCTACGGTCGAAACGGGGGTCCTGTTGATCGGGAGGGGTGTGGCGTACCGCAAAACGGACGAAACGGACCTCCTACGGTCGAAACGGGGGTCCTGTTCATCGGGAGGGGTGTGGCGTACCGCAAAATGTGACTCCACGGGATACTGTTCATCTCCACCGTCGACCTCCTCCAGCCTCCACGGGCTACCGTCGACCTCCTCCAGCCTCCACGGCTCCTGTTCATCCAGCCTCCACCGCGCGCTACTCCAACGGCTACTGTTCAACCACCCCTCCACGGGCACCCCTCCACCGTCTACTGTTCATCCAGCCCTCCACACCACGGGGTCCTCTTCAACCACCCCTCCACGGGCACCCCTCCACCGTCTACTCTTCATCCAGCCCTCCACACCACGGGGTCCTCTTCAACCACCCCTCCACGGGCACCCCTCCACCGTCCACTGTTCATCCAGCCCTCCACACCACGGGGTCCTGTTCATCCAGAGGCAACGCCACCGCTCACTGTTCATCCAACCCCCCCCCCCCCCCGCAACACTCACTGTTCATGCAATCGATCGGCTTCAGTTAGCAGCAGTAGCGAAGGAATCGCTCGATCGGGTTCAGTTAATAGCCATCGATCGATCGCTCGGGTTCAGTAACGCGTAGCCTGCAGTGCAATCGCTCGGGTTCAGTTAGAGCCAACGCCTCGCACACACGCGCGTACGTGTACGAGAGAAACGCGCATCGCTCGGCCCCCGACCTCCCACCGTAACCGGGAACTCCCCGAAATTTTCCTCGCCCTCGCTTCTACCATGGTTTTTTCCATCATGGACAGCCCAAAGAATGTCATGCAGCTGCGTCTCCGGCCCGCCTAGGACGAAAAGCCCATTTTCTGTCATGATTTTTTGTCATAGGAGTAGGAGCCCACCACATCTATGATGATACCGGGTTTTGTCACAATTATCGTCATAGAAGTGTCATATGTATGATAGAAAAAATTTCGTTCGGCCCAAAATGTCACGGATGTCTTTTTTTTGTAGTGTAGGGCGTAGATCGGTAGGAGGGAAAGACTTCGCGCGCACCCCAGTGTTCGAACCTTAAGGGTTTGCCGGAACCCCACATCCGACAGTGTGTTTGTTGGGATCTGATGAACTTTGAGTTTATGATCAGATCTATCTTTTTATATCCATGAAAGGTATTTGAGATTCTTTGATCTCTTATATGCATGATTGATAATAGCCTCATATTTCTTCTCCGATATTTGGATTTTGTTTGGCCAACTTGATCTATTTATCTTGCAATGGGAAGAGGTGCTTTGTAGTGGGTTCGATCTTACGGTGCTTGATCCCAGTGACAGAAGGGGAACCGACACGTATGTATCGTTGCTACTAAGGATAAAACGATGGCGTCTATCTCTACATAGATAGATCTTGTCTACATCATGTCATCGTTCTTATTGCATTACTCTGTTTCTCCATGAACTTAATACACTAGATGCATGCTGGATAGCGGTCGATGTGTGGAGTAATAGTAGTAGATGCAGGCAGGAGTCGGTCTACTAATCTTGGACGTGATGCCTATATAATGATCATTGCCTGGATATCGTCATGATCATTTGAAGTTCTATCAATTGCCCAACAGTAATTTGTTTACCCATCGTTTGCTATTTTTCTCGAGAAAACCACTAGTGAAACCTACGGCTCCCGGGTCTCTTTCTCATATTATTTGCCTTTGCGATCTATTTTCCTTTGCATTTATTTTCATATCTATTAAACCAAAAATACAAAAATACCTTGCCACGTTTTATTTTTATTTATTTTATTTGGCATTCGATCTATCAATCTACTACAATTTATCTCATGTTTACTTGCCTCTCTTGAGGCACCATTACCCGGAAGGGATTGACAACCCCTTTAACACGCCGGGTTGCGAGTTGTCGGGGAGACGAAACCTACGGGACCATGCAGGTCCCTTCTACGGTTTGGCAGGGAAGAGGTGGTAGAGCAAAGAGCAGATCTAATGATCAACACAACGGATTTTTACCCAGGTTCGGGCCGCTCGGAAGCGTAAAACCCTAGTCCTACTTGAGTGTATTTTTTGTGTTCTTGAGCTTCGGCTAGCTGTTATGCATGCGAGATGGGCCGAGAGGTTCAAAAGTCCGAATCCTCCTCCAGTACGCCACGGGCCTCATTTTATATGTCCAAGGGGCTGCCACAACGGCATACAGGAGGTGTAAAGTAGCGATAGTGTTTGTGTTTATCATCGGTGTCTTAGGACAAACGCCATAAATACGCTGCTTACGCCCTTCAGCTTTATCAGGGACGGGAATAGAACATGTCCCATCCATCGCCGCTCCTGCCCTGTCTCGACACGCGTCCATGCCGACGAGGCATGCAGTGCCAAGTTGGCTGGCTAGCTGCTGTGCTAGAGAGGTGGCAGGATCTTCATGAAGATCTGCATGCCACCACGCAGGTGCTTGCCAGGCTGGCAGGCCGGCCACTGCACTGGAGTGGTGACGGGGTGGCAGAGTCTTGCCACGGTCTTGCTGATGTCCCCGGCAAGGATCTTGCCGGGGCCTCGCAGACGTCCTTGACAAGGATCTTGCTGGGTACTTTGTCTTCTGGCCTTCACAAAGATCTGCACGCCACCACGCGCGCGCCCCTGGGTCTGGGCCTTAACGTTGTCGATGGTGTCAGAGCTCTCAGCCTCAAGGGTGGTGCTCTTGTTAGTGCTCTGTAAGTCGTCCCAGCAAGGATCTTGCCGGGGTCTTGCAAGCCGTCCCGGCAAGGATCTTGCCTGGGGTCCAGCTCGTCCTCTGTTCTCTGGTCTCTGGCTTGGCTGCTTCTCTTCGCCTTGTATCTCGTTTTTATCCTTGATCTCCCTCTTCATGCCTCACCGCGCGTGGGGCTACAACTGCCCGTGCACAAGTATGGGGTGCTAAAGGGCCCAAACTTTAGTACACCGACAGGAGCCCCCGGGCCTGGGCCACACACGAGCGTGAAGCTCGTTGGGCCAGGCCCAAACTGTGCGCGGGCACGCGTGGTAGGGGATAACTGCTATGATCTCCTCGTCTGTCGCGCTTCCCCATGACCTGTATTAAGTGCACGGCGTTGGGGTCGTGCGTGGAACGGTTGCAGCACGCATATGCTTGCGCCAATGCCTTCACATCGAACAGTAAAGAGGCAGCCCCGTGCCTTCCCCATAAAAAGAGGAATCCGCAGGGGCGCTGCTCATTTACCCCTTTTGCCCATTCCAATCTAGGAAACCGCCATCTCCTTCTTCTTCCTTGAGCCCAATCCAGAGCTTTCTCCTCCGCCCATTGCCATCGCGCGCTCACCACTTTCGGTCCCCCGCCCTCCGTCGGCTGCTATGGCGCCCAAAAACAAGGGCAAGGGAGCGCTCAAGGCGAGCGAGGGGGAAGACGTGCCGGAGGGCGAGCTGGTGAAGATGAGGAGGGAGCATGTCGTCTTCGCCCTTGGGCTCGACGCGCGCGCTCAAGGATCGGTACCAGTTTATGTGGGGGAGGGAGACGATGGGGCATCCCGCCACTCGCGTCATCCCTGGTCCCAACGCCGCGCCAGGTCCAGATAAATTCCCCTTCTTCGTCGATTATCTCTACTGCGGGCTCTGCCCTCCATTCTCGGATTTCTTTATCGACATCATGTATACCTTTGACTTCCATCTTTTGGATTTCATGCCGAACATCGTGGTGTGTATGGCTATCTTTGCCCACCTCTGTGAGAATTTCGCCGGGGTGATCCCCAACACGGTGCTCTTCCGCCACTATTACATCCCCCACATCCAGCCAGGAGGGGCGCTGTCCGGCTGTGTCACCTGGATCCCGAGGTCTTGTTGTAAGGAGACGTACCCAAACGGGACCCAGAAGGAGAAGTGGGACGAATGGCGGCACAAGTGGTGCTGGATTGTGGAGAAGGATCCGCATCCATTTTGCACCCCCCGGCAAGCGCAAGTGGTCCGTCGCGACAACTGGGGCAACCTCGACCCTCAGGACCAGATGCCCATAGTCGCCACCACCAGAATCCACCGCCTCAAGACCGCCGGACTTACTCTGGAGATGATCGGGGCCGATTTCCTCCGCCGCCGTATCGCCCACCTGCATAACAAAGGGAGGCCGGCTTGGGATTTCCGGAACACGACAGATATCATGAGGTTGCGCCCCAGCCTGAATCGCCACTTTATAGTGATGCAGCACGTGTCCCTCTGCTCAAAGCTGTTCCAACTCAAGGTCGACAAGCCCGGCAAGGTCGGCAGGGCCGAAAAAGCCGGCAAGGCTGAGAAGGCCGATAAGCCGTTCAAGTTGCCGGCGGCCGTGGTCCCCCTGTGCAACAACTCCGCCCGGGCCTCCATCATCGCTATGATGCCGGAGTTCAACGCTCACGGCCTTGACCAGAGCTGGGTCGAGCCAGATGAGGCGTGGGTGCAAGAGTTCTTCGACAGCTTGTCGGAGCGGCCTATTCGTGAGGAAAAGCAACTCGTCTGCGACACCACCGACGAAGATGTGGCGTACATCGCCAGCAGGGCAGAAGATGCAGCTCTTGCCACGGTGGTCGGCAGCGCTGGCTTCCAGGAAAGCGAGATCGGGGCCGAAGAAGACTTTGCTGAGCAGGCGGAGTCCACCGGGGAGCATAGCAGCGCCGCCACCGGGGGCCCTTCTGCCAAGGAGGTGGCCGACAACACGGACGAAGAGGAGCTGCCCGAGGAGCCCTCAGTCTAGGGGAGGAGGAAGCGCGTCCTCTGGTGGTTTAGCTCCAGCGAGCCAGTGCGGCGAGCCTCCTCGCTCGAAGAGGTCCCCACCAAGAGGGCGACCGGCAAGGCCGCACGGCGGCAAGAGGCCCAGGTGCAACCCATGCACCATACGAGGTACACGGTCGCGGCGGCAAAGGAAGCAGCGGTCGCCGCCTCCGCCACGGCCAAGCGGCCCAGGCCTCCATCTCCACCCTCCAGACGGACACCATACCAGAGGCTGACTACGACTTCTCTTCCATGAGCCCGAACAGGAGGAGGCCATAGGAAGAGGATGAAGAAAGGGACGAGTAAGTGCTCCACCACCTTCTCCATTTCCTAAATTCCTGATTTGGTTATTTCGCATGACTTGACCTCATCTTGGCTTGCCTCTGTAGGGACACGGAGACATTGGCACAGAGGATGGCGAAGAGGGCCAAGACCTCGACGGGCGACGAGCCCTCGGCAAGAACCTCAAGTGCGCCAGAGGTGATCACGATAAGCCCGGGCCCAGTCCACGATGCGGCCCCCGACTCAGCCCCCGGCGTGAGTTCATTACCCACTTTCCACTGGCGAGCGCTCGGGTGCGTCTCTTCACCATTAATCTTGCCAGGTTTGCAGGGGAAGAGCGACAACAGGAGGGGCCGTCAAGGGCCGCCCCAACACACCTCCTCCATCAACCACCACACCACCCGGGGAGGGGTTCCCGGCAAGGGCTTCCACCGGCGGGACCACACCGCCAAGGGAGAGATCCCCGACAAGGGCCCCCCTCGATGAGCCCATGCGTGCGGAGGGAGAGTCGGCAAGCGCAGGTTCCGGCAGGTCCATCCTAGCAACGAGTGTTGTCGTGGAGGGAACCACTCCTCCCTAACTCATCGTAGGTAAGCCGCCCTGCTCCTGATCTTGACCAGTTCCCCAGTGTAATTTCTTTTTGCTTTGAACTCCGATCCTGATTTCATCTTTTTCTCCTCCTTGGTTTTCAGACCTCTCCTCGGTGGGTCAGATGGATATCGACGCCACCATCGAGGAGGCCGCCAAGGATGCCGCCGCTGAAGCCGCCAAGGTTGCCGCCGACGAGGCCGGCAAGGAAGCACATAAAGAGGCCGCCAAGGGATCTGCTGGGGAGGCCAGCGAGGAGACCAGTGACTGTACTGACGGCATCCCTGCCTCAGGAGCGCCTGGAGCTACATCGGTCCCGGAGTCCTTGGCTGTCGGGAAGGCGGTGGTTGACAACCAACCGTCCACCTCCGAAGCCCCCACCTCGAGCAGATACCTGAAGATCGGCGAGGATCTGTTTGTCAGCATCCTGGGCACGGCAAGCACCGGAGCGCCTGCCGAGGGGGAGGTTTTTGACGAAGAGGCCATCGCTGCCGCTGGGCTCCAGGTAGTTGACGAGCCAGGCACCAGCAGCGTCAGTTCCAAGGAGGACCAGCTCCTCCAAGCCATGAGCAGCAACTTCCAGAAGCTTCAGGCACTTTACCGTGCCCACAAGGAGAAGCTGGACTCCAGGACGGCGGTCGTTGATGCGGCAAAGGCGGGCTTCCAAGAGCGTGTCGAGCAGATGCAGGCCTGGTTTACGGAGGCCCAGCAGGATTCGAAGACCAGCCAGGAGAAGTTGAGTCAACGCTGGAATGAGCTCCTCCTAAAGCAATCAGACATTGAGAAGGCCTAGGAGGAAGCTGCTGCACGAACCGCCAAGGAGGACGGCGAGCTAAGGGAGTGCAGTGTCCTGCTCGATGCCCAGGAAGAGGACCTTGCCACTTGTGAGAAGGCACTTGCCGCCACGCTCCGCGGCAAGGATCCGGAAATTGAGAATCTTGTCACGCAGCAGACCCAGGAACTGGAGCAGAAGCACAAGGATGCACTCGACGCGCTGATCCTGGATCATGGCGACAAGCTGAAGGAGGCTGTCGATGCTGCTGAAGCCGCAAAGGCCGGCAAGGTGAAGGAGCTGGAGGCGGAGCTGGAGAAGCACAGCAAGGACGTCGCGACTGAGGGAGTCCTGGATTATGTGGTCCTCGGGCGTCCGGTCTATGTGACATGGGCCGGACCAGTGGGCCGTGAAGATACAGAGTAGAAGGCATCCCCCCGAGTCTGGATGGGACTCTCCTTGATGTGGAGGGCAAGCTTGGCATTTGGATATGAAGATTCCTTTCTCTGTACACCGACTCTGTACAACCCTAGCCCACTCCGGTGTCTATATAAACCAGAGGGTTTAGTCCGTAGAGGCAATCATAATCATACAGGCTAGATATCTAGGGTTTAGCCATTACGATCTCGAGGTAGATCAACTCTTGTAACCCCTGTACTCATCAAAGTCAATCAAGCAGGAAGTAGTGTATTACCTCCATTAAGAGGGCCCGAACCTGGGTAAACATCATGTCCCCTGCCTCCTATTACCTTCGATCCTCAGACGAACAGTCCGGGACCCCCCACCCGAGATCCGCCAGTTTTGACACCGGCATTGGTGCTTTCATTGAGAGTTCCTCTGTGCTGTCGACAAAAGGTTCGATGGCTCGTTCGATCATCAATGATGCTGTTTCGGGGGAGACCTCCCCTCCCCGGCCAGATTTTTGTATTCGGCGGCTTCGCGCTGCGTGCCAACTTGATTGGCCACCTCGAGCAGATCGACAGCTATGCCCCTGGTCATCAGATCAGTTTCGGGAACCTAAACTATGTCGCCGATATCCGAGTAGATTTGATCTTCGAAGGGTTCGCGGGCCTGGTCGCCGCTCTGGCCTTAGCCCCAGAGCAGGCTGTCAGGTCCGAAGGCGGGAGTTCAGAGCCTGCCGGACTCTCTACAATTATGGAACTAGCTACCGGAGACCTGCAGGGGACGACATCGTCGGCAAACCCAAAGACAAACCGAACTCCCCTTGACGCTGAAGTGCTGGACGCTCCGTCGGACTCTAAGTCTGAACTCTCGAGGTCCGTGTCAAGCGAGCGCGCCCAGGAGGCTCCAACCCCGGACAGCCCCGCGGACTCTCGTTTCTCTGTCCAAACCTCGCTCCTAAACGAGGCTCTGGACTTAATGCGATCACTCGCCATTACGGAAGGATCGCTTCCGAATTATGCCCAGCCCAGACTAGGGGCTGAGAGCGGGGAATTTTACGTCCCAACCACCACCCACTTCATAGCCACTATCGAAGATCTAACCGACATGCTAGACTTCACCTCCAAAGACATCGACTGTATGGACGACGATGCCGGAGACGAACAAGGCCAAGACCCTCCGTTTACCGGACGATGGATGACCACCTCCACATACGACGTGTACATGGTGGACACACCCAAAGAGGATGGCGACGACGGCAAGGAGGATCCGGTTGAGGAAATGCCTTCTGAAGCACCTCCGAAGCAACACCGGCACCAGAGACAATAACACACCGGAGAGTGCCGAGGACCCCGAAGCCCCTATCGAGCCAACATCCGAACATGATGATTGGGAGGAAGGGCAAGTTAACCCCGATGACCCGATCGGGAACGAGGACTCAGAGGATAGTAATTACCTACCAATCTCCGAAGAGGATGTGAGCCTCGGCATCGAAGACTTCATCGTGCCAGAGGAACCCCTCGAACAAGAGCGCTTTAAGCGCCGGCTAATCGCCACTGCGAGAAGCCTGAAAAAGAAGCAGCAGCGGCTTCAAGCTGAGCAGGATTTACTCAATGACCGATGGACTAATTTCCTGGCTGCTGAGGAATACGGCCTCGAACGCCCAACTAAGAGTTACCCGAAGCTCAAGCTGCTACCCCAATTCGACGATGAGGCCCTGGAGCCCATGCCGCCAACGTGTGGTGCTGCCGACAGACCTGATCACCACGTGGCCGGGACAGACCGGCTACCCATGTCGAACACCAGCCCGCACCACCCCGCCATCGAGGCAAGGAGGCAACGGCCCCGGCCTATACCTACGACCTACGCAAGGACCTGGACAATAGAGCCGGTCAGCCAAGATCAATCTATGGATCAAAGGGACGTGCTCCAATGCAAGAGGAAGGCCATCAGGCCTTGCATGACAGGCACACCCGGGCCGAAAACCGCCGCATACGGCCTCGATCCGAACTGCGCCGCGATATCGCCTGATACAGAGGCGTTGCACACCCTTATGCTTCACAGATGAGGTGATAGAGCACCAGTTCCCGGAAGGGTTTAAACCCGTGAACATTGAATCATACGATGGTACGACAGATCCCGCATTATGGATCGAAGATTTTCTTCTTCATACCCACATGGCCCGCGGTGATGATCTCCACGCCATCAAATACCTCCCGCTCAAATTAAAGGGACCAGCACGACACTGGTTAAATAGCCTCCCAGAAAATTCTATTGGCAGCTGGGAAGATTTGGAAGATGCCTTTAGAGACAACTTGCAATGTACCTATGTACGGCCCCCAGACGCCGATGACCTCAGTCACATAGTCCATCAGCCCGGAGAGTCAGCCCGGACACTCTGGACAAGGTTCCTAATTAAAAAGAACCAAATTGTCGACTGTCCGGACGCCAAAGCCCTCGCGGCCTTAAAACACAACGTCCACGACGAATGGCTCGCCAGACACCTCGTCCAAGAAAAGCCGAAGTCCATAGCAGCCCTTACAACACTAATGATCCGCTTTTGCGCAGGAGAAGACAGCTGGCTAGCCCGCAGAAGCAATAGCACTAGCAACCCCAGCACCTCTGAAGCCAGGGACGGCAATGGCAAGCCACGACGCAACAAGCACAAGGAACAATCAATAACGAAAGTACCGAAGACACTACGGTCAACGCCGGCTTCAGTAACCCTAAATCCGGTCAATGGAAGAAGCCATTTAAAGGAAACAGGGATGGTCCATTTAGTTTGGACAGAATACTCGATCGGCCTTGTCAGATTCACGGCACCCCCGATAAGCCCGCCAATCACACCAACATAAATTGTTGGGTCTTTAAACAGGCCGGCAAGCTCAACGCTGAACACAAAGGGAAGGGGCCGCCCAGTGAGGAGGACGACGACGAGCCTTGCCGACCGAACATGGGGTGACAGAAGAAATTTCCCCCAAGGTAAAAATGGTGAATATGATATATGTCACACATATCCCTAAGCGGGGGCGCAAGCACGCATTAAGGGACGTCTACGCCGTAGAGCCGGTCGCCCCAAAATTCAACCCATGGTCGGCTTGTCCGATCACCTTCTATCGAAAGGACCACCCAACCAATATCCGTCATGGAGGTTCGGCAGCTCTGGTCCTCAATCCAATCATCGACAGATTCCACCTTACACGATTCCTTATGGGCAGCGGCAGCAGACTCAATCTGCTCTATCAGGACGCTGTTCGCAAAATGGGCATTGATCCGTCAAGATTCAAGCCCACAAAATCTACCTTTAAAGGAGTTGTCTTCGGTTTGCCAAACAATTTCCAAAGTGAGGACTTGATCTTCGATATCGTCCCCTTCCGCAGTGGCTATCATGCATTGCTCGGACGGACTGCTTTCGCCCGTTTTAATGCGGTCCTGCACTATGCTTATCTAAAGCTCAAGATGCCTGGACCACGTGGCATCATAACAGTCAATGGAAACACGGAACGCTCCCTTTGAACTGAGGAGCACACCGCGGCCCTCGCGGCTGAAATACAGAGCGGCCCTACCAAGCCGCGCACCTTATCGGCCATCAAGCCATTGGACATTGTTAAACAAGTCCGGTCAGTTCCGCATACTGACAGCTCAGTCATTCCAGAGTTTGACTAGCAGTTTCGCCTCCGCCGATTGCCATGCACATCTGCAAAATTCGTACCGCGTGTGCATAACTATGCACTCAAAATACCTTGGGCATCAGCGGAGGCACAATACGGAGAGGTCTATAGTATGGTTTGACCCTATATGACCCCCTTTTTCGATTATTTCTTCCTTTTGCCACAGGCACATTAAAAACCATCTATCCTACGGACTTACAAGGACTCTCTTCGAGCCCGGTTTCGTACAGATAGCCGAAGACCATTCCTCTCAAGGAATATCTCTCTCCAAGGCGAAAGCGACGCAGACGTGCACTAGGATATCCAAATGATTTTGTAGACCAAACTTTATTCAAGGACCTATATAGAGCTTCTCCCCTTATTCTTAGACCCCCGACATGTAAAATGGCCTTGATGATTAAGGTGCCTTCTGTAAAATCACGTTTTGGTGTAACAATCAGATTCTCGTGAAGACAATTTTTGTTCGGTATCAACTTCATTCATAAACCGTATTGCGTCTCCTCAGTTGTTTCACTCACACATCTCGGCACAAATTGCCAGGGGCTCTACGTGGCCACACATGTGTTGCCAAACAAAAAGCCTGAATAGCTTTACAACACACTTCGGCATCCCGAACTTGGCATTAGATGCATCGGCTCTGAATCATGTCTTTGGTCAATAGTTGGGTTGCCCGGCTCCTGTGTTTGCTACCTTACGTTCCGCTTGTTCGGCTAGGGTAGTAAAGGGAGAACTACTACGATTGTGTTTCTGGTTCGTCCGGTCAAACATCTCAGTAGAGAAAGCTGAAAACTGACTACCATGATGTGGCAAGAGCTGGTCAGCCATCTGGCGACTTACTAAATCTCTAGCGATTTTTTCCGTATTACACGAAGGACTGGTTTTTCCGGTCATGTGCGTAACGCATCAGCATTCGGATAGCCGCATACATACCAGGGGCTATCTTGTAGTCCCATCGTCAAACTCCTATGGCTAAGTGAGAGTGGTAAACCACATAGTCCGATTGCCTGGTTCGCCGCACTGATACCTCCTTTACGGACCAAGTCGTTGGGTCAAGTGTAATCATGTGCTATTCCGAACACCCCCGTAGTATCTACGTGGGGGCTGAAGCCGACGACTGGAAAACTCCCAGGGATATGAAAACTGCCGCACAAGAGGAAAAAATTTCGGACAACGACACAAATATATTACAAAGCCTTCATACATAATAACAACGTTCGGGCGGTTCGGGTACATTCATTCGAACATAATGTCCTTGGAGCATTGAACCTCTATTAAGCGAGCACCCTCTAGGACGTCCTCTAAATAGCGCTCCGGCGTGCGATGGTCCTTGCCTCCGGGCGGGCCCTCAACTGCCACATCGGCAGCCTTCATCTTCGCCCAATGCATCTTGACGCGGGCGAAGGCCATCCGTGCACCTTCTATGACACGGACCGCTTGATGGCGTCAATTCGGGGCAGTGCATCACCAAGACGCCGCACTAGGTGAAATAGCTGCTCGGAATTGGTTCGGCTGGCCACAGCCGAACTATGACGTCCTTCATGGCCGCTCCGGACATCTTGTGCAGCTCGGCCCACTGCGCCATTTGGTCGTTCAGCAGCGCCGGGCGCTCCTGCGCCCCGAACTGTGACCAGAACAACTTGTCCATGGCATGTCCCTCCTGAGCCCGGAAGAACTGCGCGGCGTCGGCGGCACTCTTCAGAATATCCGCAAAAGCGTCTGGAGAACTCCACAGTCGATTAAGCAAGGCATATCTCTGACCGCCAAACTTAGTCTGTAAAAGAAAGGGATTAGCAGCCGCTATCTGTCCAGCCTATCGGATCTCCTCGCGAGCCGCCCTAGATTCGGACCGTGCCTCTTTGGCCTCCTGAAGGGCCTTGGCAAGTTCGGTTGCCTTGGCTTTATTCTCCTCCTCAAGGGACTCGCACTTGCGTGCGGCGTCCTTGAGCTCCTGCTCTACTATGGATATCCGCTCCTCGAGCTGTCGCTGGGTGGCCTGTTCGGCTATCAAATCTGCAGCCGCTTTAACAGCGGCCGCATTGCTCACCCTCGCCTACTCCTTGGCCCGGGCAAGTTCACCCCTCAGGGTCTTGACCTCAGCAGCGCCACCTGCAATTATACACATAACAGCGTCTAAGTTTTAACTCAGTGTTCACACATTCATATAGGCACAAACGGGATGTTCGCAGCATACCTCATGATTCGTCGAGCCGCTTGTTAATAAGGACAATGTCCTCATCGGCCAGCTTCAGTTGCTGTTGCAGTTCGAAAACCTCCGCGGCCTGGGCAGTTGCCGCTAATAGTGAAGCCTGTTTTCCCAATCAAATCAGTATGTTACTTCCTGCGGATATCTATAGATCCTCTATTCGCCCTTCTTCATGGGCCGACCAGAGTCTCAGGGGCTACTATCTATATACATGCATATTTTTCATATGGAAAGTGGCTAAGGACATTACATCGCATACCTCGAAGCCTGTTAGTAGGCTCGTAAAAGCTTCATTCAGCCCGCTTTTAGTGGACTGAATCTTCTCAACCATCGTACCCATCAGGGTACGGTGCTCCTCCAAGATGGACGCACTCTGCAATTCGTCCCTCAGAGTGTTCGGCGTCTCCGGATTCATGGAGGTTGCCATAGGAATAGGTGCCCCTCCCTCCCTTGACGGGGGCCACTCACTCGACTCCGGGTCCATCTCCGGAGCGGCATTTGGCTGGGGGTCAAACAATTCAGGCCCCCATCACCGGTCTTTACGGGGGTCGCATCCCCGACGGCCGAGGTGTTACCCCTGGCGTTGTATTGATGGTCCCCTGCACCTCTCGGTGATCAGGAGAAATCCTCTGGGCTGACACCTCAATGTCATCCGCCCTAGGAGGCGAGGAAATTTGCGGAGGCGTCTCGCTCTCCATCATCTCCGGCGGCAAATCCCTCGATGAGGAGGATTGATGGGGCAGATCGTGGGCCGGACTGAAACACATGATTTAATATTATTCTCACAATTCATAAAGGGGTGGATGTATGTAAAGCGTCCCCAGGTACTTACGATTCGGCAAGGGGCTTGGTCCGGGAGCGGGGCTTGGCGATATCTTCGGCGCCCGAATCCGAGTCATCCGAAAGGTATAACTTTCCCCTCTTGGACGCCCCCGCCTCCGGATCTGCGGAGACCGCCCTCTTTTTCCCTCTGAGAGGACGGTTATCTTCTTCCTCCTCCTCCTCCTCCTCCTCGTTTTCGTCTCCCTCGTGAGAGGAGAGAGCCTCGGTCCCTCCGGACACAGCGTCCGAAGTACCCTCTTGGTGGAGGCCACTTTCGGTCTCCTTGTTCTTCTTCCTCTTGTCCTTCTTTACCGACACCTGGTATGGTGCCGGGACCAGCATCCTCATTAGGAGAGGATCCGCTGAGTCTTCGGGGAGGGGAGCCGGACACCTGACCCGCTCTGCCTTCTTTGTCCAGACCTATTTAAAGGATGGAATTGTCAGTGTATCCCCTTGATTCAACGAACCGGGCTATAGGCGGAAGCTTAACCCTTACCGGGGTGGCCGGATGGTTGCAGTCAACGCCGATGTCTTCGGACGTCTCCGGCCACAACTTTTGACTTTTAAAGAGCAATTTCCAGATCTCTTTGTGTGTCATGCCGAAGAATTGTTGCAGAGTTCGCGGCCCTTCTGGATTAAACTCCCATAAACGGAGAGGCCATCGCTGGCAGGGAAGGGTTCGGCAGATGAGCATCACCTGGATCACGTTAGTGAGGCGGGTGTTCTTCTCTATGATACTTTTGATGCGCTTTTGCAGCATCAACACTTCATCGGAGGACCCCCAGTCTAGGACCTTGTTGGTCCATGACACGAGCAGTAGCGGGTGTCCGGATCTGAATGCAGGAGTGGCCACCCACTTGGTGCCGCGGGGTTCGGTGATGTAGAACCACTCCTACTGCCATGTCTTGACGGTATCCACAAAGGCCCCTTGAGGCCAGATGGCGTGTGGAAGCTTGCTCACCATGGCACCGCCGCAATCCGCATGCTCCCCGTCGACCACCTTCGGCTTGACGTTGAAGACCTTGAGCCATAGGCCGAAGTGTGGGGGGATGCGGAGAAATGCCTCGCACATGACGATGAACGCCGATATGTGCAGGAAGGAATTCGGGGCTAGATCATGAAAATCTAGCCCATAGTAGAACATGAGGCCGCGAACAAAGGGGTGAAGGGGAAACCCTAACCCATGGAGGAAGTGAGGGATGAACACGACCCTCTCACCGGGCTCTGGAGTGGGGATGATGTGCCCCTTGGCCGGGAGCCTGTGTGCGATTTCCGCGGTTAAATACCTCGCCTCCCGGAGTCCCTGGATATCCTTCTTCGTCACGGAAGAGGCCACCCACTTGCCTTGAGAACCGGATCCAGACATGCCGGAGAACGTGGTGGCGATGGAGAAAGATTGAGACTTGGGCGCTGGAGCTCAAAGATGGGAGGGCTAAGGAAGGAGAAGGCATGAGGTAAAAAGATGGGTCCTTATCCCTTTATAAAGGCAATGAAAATCAGGCGACCCCGCACAAGCCTTAAAATTTTCCTATTCCCAAGGGGACGGGCGGATGGCATGGTTGGATTACCCAAGCCCCCATTGATGAGAATCCCACAATAAGGGGACACAATCTCTACTTTGACAAGATGTGCCACTGGAGGTTGCGTCTTGAAACGCGAGGCGTGAGGCCGAAAAACGATTCGAAATAATGAAGTGGTCAGACGGAACGTCTCACCAGTGAAACTGTCAGTAAAGACATGCCATGTTTTTTTCTATTAAATACTATGCCCTTGTGGTTCAGGGTTGTAACTATTGTACAGAGCCGGATATAGTTCTTTTTGATCAACTACTTTAGTGTTCGGAGGAGGAACCCACCTTGCAATGCCAAAGACAATCTGCGCGCTGGACACATCGTCATTGAAGCCTGGTTCAGGGGCTACTGAGGGAGTCCTAGATTATGGGGTCCTCGGGCATCCGGTCTATGCGACATGGGTCGGACCGGTGGGCCGTGAAGATACAGAGTAGAAGGCACCCCACCCCCCCCCCCGAGTCCGGATGGGACTCTCCTTGACGTGGAGGGCAAGCTTGGCGTTCAGATATGAAGATTCCTTTCTCTGTAAACCGACTCTGTACAACCCTAGCCCCCTCCGGTGTCTATATAAACCGGAGGGTTTAGTCCGTAGAGGCAATCATAATCATACAGGCTAGATATCTAGGGTTTAGCCATTACGATCTCGAGGTAGATCGTAACCCCTGTACTCATCAAAGTCAATCAAGCAGGAAGCAGGGTATTACCTCCATTAAGAGGGCCCGAACCTGGGTAAACATCGTGTCCCCTGCCTCCTGTTACCTTCGATCCTCAGACGCACAGTCCGGGACCCCCAACCCGAGATCCACCAGTTTTGACACCGATAGCGACGCTTAAGAGCAACATGGACAAGACTGCTCACACCTTGGTAGGCTTGCAGGTCACTATATCTGACAAGACCAAGCTGCTCTCTGAATCCAACATCGCCATTGCTGATCTGAACCTGAAGCTGACCACCCTAGAGGAGACCCTTGCGGGCAGCAGGGCTCGTGAGAAGACCCTGGCCAAGAAGCTCGAGGATGAGAAGCTACTGCTTGAGAGTGCTGCCGCCACCCACAATGACTTCATGGATGGCGTGGGGATCTGGACCGAGTGCCTCATCAGTCTCTCGTAGAGGCTCACCATGCAGCTGGCCACCATGGGCATGCCGAGCTATAGGTTCTCTCACGATGACAAGATAACTGAGAGCGCCAGGGTGACCATGTTCTTCGAGGCCGTCGTCGACGCCTTAAAGGTACTCCACGACGGCCGAGCGACCCATCTGGCCAACAAGTCCCAGAAGCTTTGCCGGGGTGCCCTCTTCAAGGTGCTCACCAAGGTGGCCTATAGGAACCCCGGCATCGACCTCAACCAAGACAGCTTGCCGGCGGATGCGGACCGCAGGGCGCTTGAAGAGCTTGTCGCGCCCGTCGTTAGCCTGGTTGACCACGTTAAGAGGGTGGAAGGCCAGTGCCGGGACTAGGCACTCCAGTTCTTCTTGCCGCCGTTGACCCATACCCAAAACAATTCCACTTAAGTTAGAACTGCGGCAACCATTAATGTAATATAACTTGCTATGTTTTGGATTGAATGCATGCTATCTTCCTCGTATGATTCCTCCTTGTACGGTACACACCCTACGTGTTGCTGGGAAAGGCTTGCCGGTGCGCGCACCCTAGCTGCGAGCACTTTGAGGACGGATCCTTAGCAGCTTGCTGGGGGTGCCGCTGCCGGCAAGGCACCTTGCCGTTTCTAGTGCAGCCTCTTGAGCCGTTGAGCGGACTCGAAACGGAGCAAGGGCACAACCAATCCCGACAAGGTTCCTTCGCATGCAGGTTTTCCTATACAAGAACCGAGACCATTCGAGGAAAATAACCTGATATTAACAGAAATTTGCTCAAAGTCTCGTGACTTAGCTTTTTGCTGCTGCATTCTGTTTCGCGCGACGCCACTTCGAGTGTCGCCTGTTGGCATCCACGCTCTCTACCCCCCTGGCAAACTTGTATGCGAGGGAACCTTCTGTCTTTTGTGAAAAAGAAAGAAGAGAAAATAGGAACATGGAGCCTTGGCGGCTCATTAGTGCTTGCTGGCCCTACGCATCTCGAGGATGATGCTGAGGGCTCTTCCCGCGGCGGTGCCTGGGGTCATCAACGTCGCGGCGCTGCTCGTCGCATACGACCTGGGAGGACCGTGGCGCGGGCGCCGGCAGGGGGGCTTGGAGGTTGCCACGCCGCCCGTAGGTAGCACGGCTCCGCCCTTGGAGTGGCACGGGTGGACCGGCTCGAGACGGACCAATGGCCGTGACCCCTTTCTTCTTGGGAGCCATGGTGATCGAGGAAACGATGTGCTAACCGGTAGATCAGGTTTGCAGAACTCTCTATCCCCTACCTGGCGTGCCAAAGATGTTGGGGAGACGACACCTATGGCACCACGTGGGTCCCTTCTACGGTTTGGCAGGGAAGAGGCGGTAGAGCAAAGAGCAGATCTAATGATCAACATGATGGATTTTTACCCAGGTTCGAGCCGCTTGGAAGCGTAAAACCCTAGTCCTGCTTGAGTGTATATTCTGTGTTCTTGACCTTTGGCTAGCTGCTATGCATGCGAGCTGGGCCGAGAGGTTCAAAAGTCCGAATCCTCCTCCAGTACACCACGGGCCTCCTTTTATATGTCCAAGGGGCTGCCATAGCAGCATATAAGAGGTGTAAAGTAGCTGCAGTGTTTGTGTTTATCATCGGCGTCTTAGGACAAACGCCATAAATGTGTTGCTTACGTGCCCTTTAGCTTTATCGGGGACGGGAATAGAACATGTCCTGTCCGTCGCCGCCCCGCCCTGTCTCGACACGCGTCCACGCCGACGAGGCATGCAGTGCCAAGTTGGCGGCTAGCTGCTGCACTGGAGAGTTGGCAGGATCTTCATGAAGATCTGCATGCCACCACGCAGGTGCTTGCCAGGCTGGCCGGCCGGCCACTGCGCTGGAGTGGTGACGGGGTCGTGGAGTCTTGCCGCGGTCTTGCCGATGTCCCCGGCAAGGATCTTGCAGGGGCCTCGCAGACGTCCTTGACAAGGATCTTGCTGGGTACTTTGTCTTCTGGCCTTCACAAAGAACTGCATGCCACTACGCGCGCGCCCCTGGGTCTGGGCCTTAACGTTGTCGATGGTGTCAGAGCTCTCAGCCTCAAGGGTGGTGCTCTTGTTAGTGCTCTATAAGTCGTCCCAGCAAGGATCTTGTCAGGGTCTCGCAAGCCGTCCCGGCAAGGATCTTGCGGGTGGTCTAGCTCGTCCTCTGTTCTCTGGTCTTTGGCTTGGCCGCTTCTCTTCGCCTTGTATCTCATTTTTATCCTTGATCGCCCTCTTCATGCCTCGCCGCGCATGGGGCTACGACTGCCCGTGCACAAGTATGGGTGCTAAAGGGCCCAAACTTTAGTACACCGACACGAGTAGTTGTTATTTGTGTGCAGGGGCTGTTTACGTTGTGTTGCTTGGTTCTCCTACTGGTTCGATAAACTTGGTTTCATCACTGAGGGAAATACCTACCGCTGCTGTGCTGCATCATCCCTTCCTCTTTGGGGAAATACCGATGTAGTCCTAGCAGACATCAAAAGGAATTCCTGGCGCCATTGCCGGGGAGGATCTTCAACGTATACCAGGTTCCTAATCACAAATCTCATCTCCTTGCAATTTACATTATTTGCCATTTGCCTCTCGTTTTCCTCTCCCCCACTTCACAAAAATTTGCCGTTTAATTCACCCCTCTTTTTCGTTCGCCCTTTTCTTGCCGAATCTGCTTTTGAGTGCAATCTTGTTTTCTTTTATTATCGTCATGGATAGTTCTTCCTCTATTGAATGCACTCCCGAGAACAAAGTTCTCAACTTTAAACAAAGGGGAGGAGAGAATTTAAAAGATGCTTGGTATAGAATTTGCAATGCTCATAATAGATCTATCCGTAAGCAATCTACCGTTGTTCTTCTTTGTTGCTTTTATGTGGGCATCACCACTTGGTATAGATTCGTCCTTGATATAATTACTGGTGGAAATTTCTTGATGTGTCCCTCTCTTGATGCTTTTAATGCTATTGGAAATTTAGTAGGCTCACCACCTCATGATTAATGAAACAACTTTGACTCTTGAGCATGTTATGGAAAGACTAGATGCTATCGAAAAGAAAATGCTTACCGAAGATCATATTGAAAATATAGATAAAAAGATGCATAATTTTGCCACCAAGATTGGGTCAAAAGCGGGAGAAGTTTTTAAGTTGTTAAAAGAAAAGGGTACCGTAATCCATAAAAGAATAGAAGAAAGCCCTTCTCAGATTGATAAACTAGAAGAAATCTTTAGTAATCTAAGCACGGCTTTTGCTTCCGCTAAAACTACCAAAAAAACTCCCGTAGATTGGCAAAGTTACTCAAGTTACCAAGAACAAGGGTGCAACTTCAAGTAACGGTAATCATGTTCTGGAAGTCATGTTACTAGACCATGACGAACCTACGAACTATGAGGAAGCAATGATGAGCCCATATTATGCGAAATGGCGTGAGGCCATGAAATCTGAGATGGGATCCATGTATGAGAACAAAGTATGGACTTCGGTTGACTTGCCCGATGATCGGCAAGCCATAGAGAATAAATGGATCTGCAAGAAGAAGACTGACGCTGATGGTAATGTTACTGTCTACAAAGCTCGACTTGTTATGAAAGGTTTTCGACAAGTTCATGGAGTTCACTACGATGAGACCTTCTCACCCATAGCGATGCTTAAGTTTGTTCGAATCATGTTAGCAATTGCCACATTTTATGATTATGAAATCTGGCAAATGGACGTCAAAACTGCATTCCTTAATGGATTTCTTAAAGAAGAGTTGTATATGACGCAACCAGAAGGTTTTGTCGATCCTAAAGGTGCTAACAAAGTGTGAAGCTCCAACGATCCATTTATGGACTGGTGCAAGCATCTCGGAGTTGGAATATACGCTTTGATGAAGTGATCAAAGCATATGGTTTTATACAGACTTTTGGAGAAGCCTGTATTTGCAAGAAAGTGAGTGGGAGCTCTGTAGCATTTCTAATATTATATGTGGATGACATATTGTTGATTGGAAATGATATAGAATTTCTGGATAGCATAAAAGGATACTTGAATAATAGGTTTTCAATGAAAGACCTCGGTGAAGCTGCTTATATATTGGGCATCAAGATCTATAGAGATAGATCAAGACGCTTAATTGGACTTTCACAAAGCACATACCTTGATAAAGTTTTGAATAAGTTCAACATGGATCAGTCAAAGAAAGGGTTCTCGCCTCTATTACAAGGTGTGAAGTTGAGTCAGACTCAATGCCCGACCACTGCAGAAGATAGAGAGAAAATGAAAGTCATTCCCTATGCCTCAGCCATAGGTTCTATCACGTATGCAATGCTATGTACCAGACATAATGTGTGCCTTGCTATAACTTTAGCAGGGAGGTACCAAAGTAATCCAGGGGTGGATCACTGGACAGCGGTCAAGAACATCCTGAAGTACCTGGAAAGGTCTAAGGATATGTTTCTCTTATATGGGGGCGACAAAGAGCTCGTCGTAAATGGTTACGTTGCTAAAAACTTTGACAATGATCCGGATGACTCTAAGTCGCAAACCGGATACGTATTTATATTGAATGGTGGAGCTGTCAGTTGGTGCAGTTCCAAGCAAAGCGTCGTGGCGGGATCTACATGTGAAGCGGAGTACATAGCTACTTCGGAAGCAGCAAATGAAGGAGTCTGGATGAAGGACTTCATATCCGATCTAGGTGTAATACCTAGTGCATCGGGTCCAATGAAAATCTTTTGGGACAATATTGGAGCAACTGCCTTAGCGAAGGAATCCAGATTTCACAAATGAACCAAACACATCAAGAGACGCTTCAACTCCATCCGTGATCAAGTCAAGGAGGGAGACATAGAGATTTACAAAATACATACGGATCTGAATGTTGCAGACCCGTTGACTAAGCCTCTTCTACGAGCAAAACATGATCAGAACCAAGACTCCATGGGTGTTAGAATCATTACAATGTAATCTAGATTACTGACTCCAATGCAAGTGGGAGACTGAAGAAAATATGCCCTAGAGGCAATAATAAAGTTGTTATTTATAATTCCTTATATCATGATAAATGTTTATTATTCATGTTAGAATTGTATTAACCGGAAACTTGATACATGTGTGGATACATAGTCAAAACACAGTGTCCCTAGTGTGCCTCTACTAGACTAGCTCGTTAATCAAAGATGGTTAAGTTTCCTAACCATAGACATGTGTTGTCATTTGATGCACGGGATCACATCATTAGAGAATGATGTGATGGACAAGACCCATCGTTAGCTTAGCGTAATGATCATTAAGTTTTATTGTTATTGCTTTCATCATGACTTATACATATTCCTTTGACTATGAGATTATGCAACTCCCGGATACCAGAGGAATACCTTGTGTGCTATCAAACGTCACAACATAACTGGGTGATTATAAAGATGCTCTACAAGTGTCTCCGAAAGAGTTTGTTGGGTTGGCATAGATCGAGATTAGGATTTGTCACTCCGAGTATCGAAGAGGTATCTCTGGGCCCTCTCGGTAATACACATCATGATAAGCCTTGCAAGCAATGTGACTAATGAGTTAGTTACGGGATGATGTATTACGAAACGAGTAAACAGACTTGCCGGTAACGAGATTGAACTAGGTATGAAGATACCGATGGACGAATCTCGGGCAAGTAACATACCGATGACAAAGGGAATGACGTATGTTGTCATTATGGTTTGACCGATAAAGATCTTCATAGAATATGTAGGAACTAATGTGAGGATCCAGGTTCCGCTTTTGGTTATTGACCGGAGATGTGTCTCGGTCATGTCTACATAGTTCTCGAACCCGTAGGGTTCGCACGCTTAACGTTCGATGGCGATTTGTATTATGAGTTATGTGTTTTGGTGACCGAAGATTGTTCGGAGTCTCGGATAAGATCATGGACATGACGAGGAGTCTTGAAATGGTCGAGAGTTAAAGATCGATATATTGGATGATAGTATTCAGACAGCAGAAGTGTTTCGAATGTATCAGGTACATATCGGAGTACCGGGGGGTTACCGGAACCCCCGGAGGGAAGATATGGGCCATATGGGCCATAGGAGGGAGGCAAGGCAGCCCACAAGGGATGCCCCCCCCCAAGGGAGGAGTCCGAATTGGACTAGGGGAGGGGGCGGCGCCCCCTTTCCTTCTCCTTCTCCCTATCCTTTCGCCTCTCCCCCTCCCATAAAAGGAAGGGGGCTAAATTGGACTAGGAGCCCAAGTGGGACTCCTCCCACTTGGGGCGCCCCTAGGCCGGCCTCCTCCCCTCTCCCTCTCCCTCCTTTATATACGGGGGCAGGGGGCGCCTCTAAGACACACCAATTGTTCTTAACCGTGTGCGATGCCCCCCTCCACCGTTTACTCCTCCGGTCATATTGTCGTAGTGCTTAGGCGAAGCCCTGCGTGGATCACTTCACCATCACCGTCACCATGCCATCGTGCTGACGAAACTCTCCCACGACACTTTGCTGGATCAAGAGTTCGAGGGACGCCATTGAGCTGAACGTGTGCAGAACTCGGAGGTGTCGTACGTTCGGTGCTTGATCGGTTGAATCGAGAAGACGTTCGACTACATCAACCGCGTTAAGCTAATGCTTCCGCTTTGGGTCTACGAGGGTACGTGGACACACTCTCACCCTCTCGTTGCTATCCATCTCCTAGATAGATCTTGCGTGAGAGTACGATTTTTTTTGGAATTGCATGCTATGTTTCCCAACTGTTAGCTGCATCCCATGTCTTATACACCATCTATTCCTAAATATAAGTATTTTTGGAGATTCCAATATAGACTACATAAGGAGCAAAATGAGTGAATCTAGATTCTAATCTAAACTATATCTATAATTCTATATACATCCGTATGTAGTTCATATTGAAATCTCTAAAAAATACTTGTACTTAGGAACGTAGGTAGTTGTATTTTACATCATTTGTGCAATCTCAGTTTAGCTTCTAACATTTACTGGTTGCTTGTAGGTACATATATGAGCGGTACAGATCCACGCTTCGATCCCTTTTGCGTATGGGGCAATGAGATATTCATGAACAAGCATCAAGTGAGGAAACTAAGAAAGATTGTTAGGCGAAAGAAACGGGTGATTGGAATTAAGCTCTTTATTTACACTTTGTCCAAGACAACAGTGAACTTTAGGATGGTAAGTAATGTGTTGCCTTTTCCCCCTGCCCACAACAAGTTACTCTATTAGACCTCAGTATCTGATATTTTTCTCTTTTCAGTGGTTTTCGAAGCTATTTACTGATGATTACCTTGCAAAGTACATGACCGGAGTGAAGGCAACTAAGGTTAAAGTATATAATTCATACTACCATGATAATGCTCTAGAAGTCTTCCTAAAGGCGGTGAAGGATGGGCGGGCAATCGTCACAAGGGGTTGGACAAAAGTGGTTTGTGCCTTTGGCATGCAGGAAGGCACATTATGGGCATTCCGCTTCTTCAACACCATTTGCAGTCAAAATGATTTACACTTGTCTCTTCACCTTTACCACCTTTAAATATTGTGGTTCATCATAGTTAATTGTTGTCTAATCCTGTAATTACTGAACATATTGTACTCACAATTTTATTTATGGATTCGTTGTTGAACCATTGTGCTAAGAATTTGAATTGCACGTTTCATATTTCAAAATTTCCAATTCGAATAATAAATTACAGGCAAAAAGAAAAATATACAGTAGCTAATAAAATAATGTGCACATGGTTAGAAAGAAAACAGCGTGTGCGATGAAAAAAACAGAACAAATAGTTCTTTTACGTGAAACGTTTGCGATGCTCGACGGACGCACACACGGTTTCGTATCATATGCATGTGCGATTCATGGTAATATGGCAAGCGTTTCAAACTAGTGTGCGTGTGTGATAGGAATACCAATCACACACAGTTATGAAAATGGACATGTTGGCGTTAGTGGAGGCACCGCATACATTTTACATTCTTGAACCGTGTGCGATAACGTACCTATCACAAACATATCGGCAGATTAAATGTTGATGTCCACCTTTTTCACATGACTATAGCGGCGTAATCGTTTGGGATGTCTCTCTGATTAGAAATGTAACATCGAGATGTAACGTGTGGGACTGGGGCGGCTTCTCATACGTTTATTCTATGGCGATCGTCAGTAGCCCCTCGCCCATCCCTGACAGTTTCTGGGTCGTGTGGGAAGGACCCCCTATTGCCCATACTCACTTGGTGACGGTTCCAAATGTCGTCGCGAAAAGGGGTTAAAAACCGTTTGTATAGCACCGACGCGTACCAGCGATGGGCACTCCCCTTGGCTTATGCCAAGCTTGGGGGAGATGCCCCGGTATCGTATCACCATCACTTTTATTGTCTTTACAAATTTTAGTTCGATCCTTAGTTATTTCATGATTTAGTTGAATAAAAGTTTAGTATGATCTATTTCCGAGTATTAGTTTCATGATCTATCTATCTATGTAATCGAGTGAGAGTCATATAATAAAGTTTAGTTTGAATTTTTGCTTTTTTAATTTCATGTTGCAATCAAATAAAAGGAAATAAATGAAAAATACCATATGCTCATCTTATGGTAAGTAATGACATCACATAAGGAAAAGTATAAGTGGTAAAATTTATTGAAGGTCGACAAACATAGAATTGGTCAATGATGCAACTCATGAAATAATTAATAAGGGAAGAGAAGATTTACGTCAAAATATACTATCTTGGACATCTTTTATGATTGTGGGCCCCCATTAATTATTATATGCCAAAATTGTTGACGTCGGACAAGGAAGACAACGTAATGATTTATATTTGTTCATATTCACATAGAAGTTATATTTTCATAGATCCTTTGGCATGTGGTGCTTGCTCAATATCTTTGCTAGCCAAAACTCCGCACTAAGTAGAGATACTACTTGTGCATCCAAAAACCTTAAACCCAAATTCATGTTTTGAGAGTCCACCATGCCTACCTATGGATTGAGTAAGATCCTTCAAGTAAGTCGTCATCGGTGCAATAAGACAATAAAATTGCTTCTAAACGTGTTTGATTATTTAGTGTAAGAGAAAATTGAGCGTTGTACGAACTTGTGATGGCAAAGTAATGGAAGTGGCGGACTGTGTAATAAAGGTTGCTATCATAAGAGCATCTCCAGCCGCCCCCCCCAAGACACCCCCAAGAGGCCTTGTTTAGCGCCGGCGGTCAAAAGTCGTTCCAGTAGCGGAGCCAACTTCTCATTTTTCACCGGATTAACCCAAAAATTCAGCCGGTGACCCCGGGCGAAACCCAGCCCACCGGGGATCACTTGGGGGCGGAGAGAGAAGACTTTACATGCAATTGGCCCACAGTCAGCCTCCCACACTCACGTGCACGCCTTCTCTCTCCCCACCACGCGCCTACCTCCCCGCCTGCTCGCCCTGCGTGTCATGGCCGCCCTTGACGGAGCGAAGCTCGTGGCCGGGCATGGACGGGGCGAGGGCGATGGACTCTGGGAGCAACTCCGAGGCCGGGCGGGGCGGAGCATGGCCGGCGAGTTCACAGCCGGATGGAGCGTGGTCGGGGCAGAGCTCGTGGTCGGGCGGAGCACCTGCCTCCCCGCTCGCCGCGTACTCCCCGTCGTGCCACCGTGCATACGAGGTCGAAGAGCACCACGCGGTGGTGCAGCCGCGGAGCCGGGGCGGTGCTGCAGTCGGAGATGCAGCTGTCCACAGCCGTGCCGGAGACGCCGGTGACCTCGAGATCCTCCCCCAGACCACCGCGGTGCCGCCGAGCGAAGCATGGCCTCCTTCTCCTCCAAGATGCAGCTGGCCACGACCGGACTCGCCGACGACCTCGAGATCCTCCCCGCCTCCTCGAGGTGGCGTGGGACACGGCGGCGCAAGCACTGGGGGCGGTGGTACAGGTGCACTTTGACAAGATGGTGACATCACCCTTGAGGTGAACACGTTGGGAGGCAAAACTATAAGCCCTTATCTTTCTATGTGTCCGGTTGAAACTTTTTGCTCCTGGGTATGCTATGAGTGTTAGCAATCATAGAAGATTAAATGATGGTTGAGTATGTGGATTTGACAAAAGGCTCTGATACGAGGCCCTTCCTGAAAATATGATGAATTGTAGTTGCAAAGTTGACTGAGAACCTGGTTTGTTGGTTTTCAATAGAGTTTATGCTTTTTACTTCGATGTTGTGATGAATTGTTACTTGTTCATGAAAATTCATATGATAAAGTTTGTTGCTGTTATGATAATAAGCATGATCCTACTATGTCCCTATTTTGTTTTTATCGACACCTCTCTCTCGAACCATGTAGACATGTTTTTCGATATCGGCTTCCGCTTGAGGACAAGCGAGGTCTAAGCTTGGGGGAGTTGATACGTCCATTTCACATCATGGTTTCCTATTATTATTTACAATGTTTTTATGCATAACAATGCTTTATGGAGTAATTCTAATGCCTTTTCTCTCATAACATGCCAGTTTTATACAAAGAGGGAGAATGCCGACAGCTGGAATTCTGGACCCAAAAAAGCTATGTTAGAGATACCTATTCTGCACATCTCCAAATGAGCTAAAAATTTACGGAGAATTATTTTGGAATATATAAAAAATACTGTAGAAAATAACTACCAGAGGGGGCCACCTAGTGACCACAAGAGGCCAGGGCGCACCAGGCCCCCAGGCGCGCCCTGGTGGGTTGTGGCCAGCCCAGCCCACCTCCGGTGCCCATCTTCTGGTACATAAGGTCTTCTGACCTAGAAAAAATAAGAAGAAGACTTTTGGGACGGAACGCCGCCGACTCAAGGCGGAACTTGGGCAGGAGCACTTTTTCCCTCCGGTGGACAGATTCCACCGGGGGAACTTCCCTCCCGGAGGGGGAAATCAAAGCCATCGTCATCACCGACAACCCTCTCCTCTTTAGGAGGCCAATCTCCATCAAAATCTTCAATGACACCATCTCATATCAAACCCTAGTTCATCTCTTGTGTTCAATCTTTGTACCAGAACCTCAAATTGGTACCTGTGGGTGACTAGTAGTGTTGATTACATCTTGTAGTTGATTACTATATGGTTTACTTGGTGGAGGATTATATGTTCAAATCCATTATGCTATTTAATACCCCTCTTACCTTGAGAATGAATATCATTTGTGAGTAGTTACTTTTGTTCTTGAGGTCACGGGAGAAGTCATGTTGCAAGTAATCATGTGAAGTTGATATGTCTTCGATATTTTGATCATATGTATGTTGTGATTCCCTTAGTGGTGTCATGTGAACGTCGACTACATGGCACTTCACCATCTTTGGGCCTAAGGGAATGCATTGTGGAGTAGTTATTAGATGATGGGTTGCTAGAGTGACAGAAGCTTAAACCCTAGTTTATGCGCTACTTCGTAAGGGACCGATTTGGATCCATATGTTTAATCCTATGGTTAGATTTTACCTTAATAATTTTCTCGTAGTTGTGGATGCTTGCGAGGGGGTTAATCATAAGTGGGAGGTTTGTTCAAGTAAGAACAGCACCCAAGCACCGGTCCACCCACATATCATATTATCAAAGTAGTGAACGCGAATCAAACCAACATGATGAATGTGACTAGATGAAATTCCCATGTGCCCTCAAGAAGTCTTTGCTTATCATAAGAGACCGTTTTGGCCTATCCTTTGCCACAAAAGGATTGGGCTGCCTTGCTGAACTTTATTTACCTTTGCATTTACTTACTCATTACAAATCATCTTGTTATCAAACTACCTGTTACCGACAATTTCAGTGCTTGCAGAAATTACCTTGCTGAAAACCACTTGTCATTTCTTTCTGCTCCTCGTTGGGTTCGACACTCTTACTTATTGAAAGGACTACTATTGATCCCCTATACGTGTGGGTCATCAAGGATGTCGACGCCATGGCCTATAGGGAAAACTCCCCAACCACTCCCAGCATGGGAAAGTGGACCGCCACTTCCACCTACGACGTCTACATGGTTGACACCTCCAAGGAGGACGGCGAGGATCCCGCGAGGGAGTCATCCAAACGCCAATGCCAACGAAGGCCATCTAGGGGACATGGAAAAGGCAGGGAAGAAAACTTGAACACAGACACAAACGACACTGAGGATGACGCTGCTCCGGATAACATGGAGGAGCTCGACGACAACGCCACCCCTGAACAACACCTAGCCCCTCCTGAAGGACACGATGACCATGGTGATCCCGAGGACCACGGCAATCCCGTGGACCTCAGTGATTCCGAGGACAACAACTACCTCCCTCTTTCCGAAGATGAGGAAAGCCCTGGAGCCGAGGACTTCATCATCCCTGAAGACCCCGTGGATCAGGAACGGTTCAAGCGGCAACTTACAGCCACCGCTCAAAGCCTAAAGAAGAAGCAGAAGCAGTTAAAAGCTAAATAGGATACCCTCAATGATAGATGGACGAAGGTCCTAGAAGCCGAGGAGGGCTTTGGTGATGAGCGGCAGGACTAGAACAAAAGCTACCCACGATGACGCTTGCTCCCGCAATTCGACGACGAGGCCTTTGAGCCCATACCTCCCAGGCGCAGTCAGGCACACCAGCCAGACCGCCCTCCTCGAGGACGGGACAGGATGACTGGAGGAGCCGAAAATCCACCCGCACTCCCTCGTCGGAGAGGCAAGGAGCCAATGCGGCCAGAAGACCCATATGACCTATGACAGGAACTAACCGCCAGAGCAGGCCAAACAAGATCCATCTACGGATCTAGAGGGTGCACTCCCGCTGGATGGGATGGATACCAAGCCTGGCGCGACAGTAAAAATAGAGCCCGGGAGCAGCTCCATACTTGGATGACAGCCGATCTTCGGCACGACGCCCCGAGTCAGGGGCGCCGCACACCCAATGTGTTTCACAGACGATTTTATGCAGCATTATTTCCCCAAAGGGTTTAAACCTGTGAACATCGAAAAATACGACTAGATAACATACCCAACCATATGGATCGGAGACTTCCTTCTCCACATTCATATGCCCGAGGAGACGATCTCCATGCCATCAAATATTTACCACTAAAGCTTAAAGGACCGGCCAGGCACTGGTTGAATAGCCTCCCCGAAAACTCCATTGCAAGTTGGGAAGAGCTCGAGGATGCCTTCCGAGCTAACTTTCAGGGCACCTATGTTCGGCCCCCGGATGCTAACTCCTTGAGCCACATTGTTCAACAGCCCGGAGAGTGAGCCCAACAATTTTGGAATCTGTTCTTGACCAAGAAGAACCAGATCATCAACTGTCCAGATACTGAGGCAATAGCCGCTTTCAGGCACAACATTCGGGACGAATGGCTCGCTCGCCAGCTCGGCCAAGATAAGCCAAAAACAATGTCGTCCCTAACCTCTCTCATGGCCCGCTTTTGCGTGGCTGAGGACAGTTGGTTAGCTCGTAGAAGCAACCACCCAGACGAACCAGACACCTAGAAGTCCGGGACGGGAACGGGAAACCATGGTGCAATAAGAACAAGTGTTGGCACAATGGCGGTGAAGCCGATGATACGACAGTAAATGCCGGATTCAGCAACTCTAAATCACGACCGCGGAAGAAGCCCTCTAAACAGAACAGGGACAGCCCAACCACATTGGACAAGATCCTAGATAGACCCTGCTGCTAGATCCACGACACCTCAGACAAGCCCGCCAACCACGCGAACCATAACTGTTGGGTGATTAAACAGGCCGGCAAGCTCATGGACGAGGAGCAAGGCAAGGGTCCCCGTAGCAAGGATGATGACGAACCTCGCAGTCCGAACAATGGAGGCCAAAAGCAGTTCCCTCCCGAGGTAAAAACCGTGAACATGACCTATGTCACAGATATACCCAAAAAGGAACGGAAGTGAGCACTTCAGGATGTCTACGCCTTAGAGCCGGTGGCCCCGAAACACAACCCATGGTCGGCTTGCCCGATCACCTTCGACTGAGGAGACCATCCGACCAGTATCCCTCATGGAGGGACGGCGGCCCTGGTGGTCGACCCCATCGTGGACGGATACTACCTCACTAGAGTCCTTATGGATGGAGGCAGTAGCCTCAATCTGATTTACTCAGATACAGTGACGAAGATGGGAATCAATCCATCAAGGATGAAACCTAGCAACACCACCTTTAAAGGGGTAATCCCAGGCATCGAGGCACGCTGCTCAGGCACCGTCACTTTGGAAGTAGTCTTCGGCTCGCCCGATAACTTCTGCAGCAAAAACTTGATCTTCGACATCACCCTTTCCGCAACGGTTACCATGCACTCCTCGGTCATACAACGTTCGCTCGCTTCAACGCCGTTCCCCACTACACATATCTGAAGCTCAAGATGCCTGGACCTAAGGGTGTCCTTACCATTAATGATAATACCATGCGCTCGCTCCGAACTGAGAAGCACACAGCAGCTCTGGCAGCCGAAGTCCGGGCCAGCAAAGGGGCATCGAAAACCCAGGCTCACATCAAGGCGCTAGACGCACACAAACGAGCCCGAGCTATAGCACCACTTCCAGAGCCTTCCCGCGCTCACCCTAAATAGGGATACGCTCCCCATAGCACGACTTCTCCAGCCATGAAATACGTACCTCGAGTACACAATTTCGCGCTTAAAATTCCATGGGCAGCTGTGGGGGCAAATGATCCAAGGTTCAAGTACTCGACTCGACCGAACCATGGCCAAACATGTCCTCGGATCATTAATAGGTTCCATCTTGGACCTAATTAGCGTAAACTGATATACTGCGGTTATTTTTCAAGACCCTCTCTCAAGGGCCCGCCCGCCGATCATTATCTCTCCTGTCTATGGAACCCTCTCAAAGAGCAAAGGCGCAGACGTGCAACAGGGCGCAGTAGGGACGTCAAACCATGCATGGAGGCCCCGTGTAAACCTTTCCTCTGTCAAATATATTTTCAAGTATCTGTAACAGTTGCTTCGGTAGTTCGAATTGTATGGTTGGACATAATGAATTCATAAAAAATAATGGCCATTTTTTAGGTCCAATTGCAGTCATTTATGTTGCATACCTCTTTCCGCCTCGTCTTGCCAAAACAAACTAGTTCGATATACGCTTTCTTTAGATGCAACCGGCTAATAGACCGGGGGCTTGGCTATAAAACTTGCCCCAAGCATCATTCCGACACTATTTTCATCTCATGTGCTTGGCGTCTCGGATATTGCATTATATGAATCGGTTCCGAATTATGTCTTTGGTCAATTGTTGGGTTACCCGGCTCCTCCGATTGCCCTCTTACATCTCGCATGGTTCGGCTAGGAGGGTAAAGGGAGAACCACTGCAATTGTACTTCTAGTTCGTCTGGTTAAGTACCTCAGTGGAGAAAGCCGAAAACTGACCGTCATAATGAGCGAGAACTGGTCGGCTATCCGATGATAAGTGTCAAACTAAAAATCGATGGAGGTTATTCCGTGTCATATGAAGCGTTGCTGTCACAGAAACCAAGTGATGGTGTCAACCTCGGCAAGAACCGAGTATCACAAAACACTAGGGCCTAGTCACTAGCACCCGCAGTCAAGCTCCTATGGCTAAGTGAAAGCACTAAAGCCGCATAGTTCGATTGCCTCGTTTCTCTTATACACTACTGCCTTCGGGCACCGAGACGTCGGCTAAGGGTCAAAGTGTTAAGAAAGAAACACTCCTTGCAGTATCTACAAGGGGGTTGAAGCCGACGACTAGTAACTTTCATATTAGAACGGCCGCATAGGACTCAAAATAAAACAAGGCATTGAATAACATGCCAGCCAGTTGCATTATAAAGCACAAAAGTTTTAAACCTTTTCAGATAAATGCTGGTACATTCATTCATAAATTACATCCTTCGAGCATTGGGCCTCTATCGCCCGAGGACCATCCATTACGATGGCAAAATATTGCTCGGGGCGCCT
Organism: Triticum aestivum; assembly: GCF_018294505.1. Classification (NCBI taxonomy): domain Eukaryota; kingdom Viridiplantae; phylum Streptophyta; class Magnoliopsida; order Poales; family Poaceae; genus Triticum; species Triticum aestivum. Next base: position 446,380,180 of record NC_057802.1, on the reverse strand, counting down.
ATGCTCCTTCCCAGGGGGTGGCAGTCCGATGGCCATCTCGGCTGGCTTGATCTTTGGCCAGTGCACCATGGTCTTGCCGAAGGCCATCCGAGCCCCCTCAATGCACATGGAGCGCTTCCAGACATCAATTCGGGGCGCGGCATCGCATAACCTCTGAACCAGGCCGAAGTAGCTGCTTGGCAGTGACTCTGAAGGCCACAATTTGACGCGGAGGTCCTTCATTGCCGGCTCCGCCGTCCGATGCAGCTCCATCATCTGCTTCTTCTAGTTGTTGAGGAGTGGAGGGTGCTCGGGGGCTTGAAACTGCGCCCAAAATAGCCTCTACTCGGCACGACCCTCATGGGACGCGAAGTACTTAGCTGCGTCAGATGCACTCCTCGGGAGGTCCGCAAAAGGGCCTGGGAACGACATACTTGCGTGAGCAATGTGAACCTATTACCACCAAAGGCACTTTGTAGTAAGTACGGCTTACCATCCGCAATAAGCTTGACTTGGCGGAGCTCCTCTTGGTGGCCTCACGTCTCCTTGACCGCCGACCTCAATGAGGTCAGATCGGTGGCATGATATTTACTTTCATGGTCAAGGGCCTCACATTTCATAACAGCATCCTTGAGCTATTGATGCACCTCTGCCACCCTGGCCTCGTGTTGCTAGCTGGCGGTCTTCACCGCTGCTAGTTCGGCAGCCGTCTGTTCGGTCGCCACCTTCTGCTGCGCAGCTTCCTGCTGAGCTCTCCTCAACTCGGCCTTGAGGGTCTCAACCTTCACGGTGACAGCTGCAGTAATATCAATTGCACCCCACTTAGGTTAACTTCGGAAAACCCCATCAAACAAACGGCTATTGTAATTAGCTCAGTTCGGGCTTACCTTGAGCCTCGTCAAACCGATTGTTAATCCGTTCGAGCTCATCATTGGAGCTCTTGAGCTTCCAATTGAGCTCGACCCATTCCTTGAGCCGAGCTGCCACCGCCAAAGACGATGCCTGCATATTAAGCTTAACTATCAGGTCCCCGTATATTCGATTTTTGATACTCCGTTGGCCTTTTCTAAATCCGGCTAGAGTCTCGGGGGCTTCAGCTCAGCATGGGTATGATCTATATATCTAAGCTATTCGAACCCCGCATGAGTTTTTCAAACTCACAAAGGGCTTGGGGATAATGTATATCAGAATACATGATCATATAAGAGACAAAGGGCATTACATGGCTTACCTTGAAGCCCGTCAGAAGGCCACTCAAAGCCTCCTTCAGTCCATTGTCCATGGACCGAATACTTTGCAAAATTGTGCCCATCAGGGCACGATGCTCCTTGGTGATGGAGGAGTTGGTCAACGCCTCCTCCACCACATCCGGCCACCTAGTTGGAACCCGCTCTGAAGCAGGTTGGGCTGGCAAAGTTACACCGGCTCCTCCCTCGATGGTAGCCAGAATAGTCGACTCCTAGTGCCTTAGCAGCTCCGGAACCGTTTATGGGGAGAGCTTGGATTGACTAGGCTCCCCCTCTTTGTTCTCCAGAGGGGTCCTCCCCTCCTGGTTTTCAGCGATCGAGGTATTCACCTCGACCATAATGTCGTCACCTCCGCCCCCTCCCCCCCCGGTGTTCGGCCCGGGAGAGGTCTTCTTGGACAACACCTCCTGGTCTCCTCGATGATCGGAGGAGGCGTGGTGCGCGATGCGGTCCCGCTCTCCGCTAGCTTGGCTGGCGGAGAGTCCCCCTCCAAGACTCAATCGGTGGGAAGGTCGCACGGCGGGCTGCGATGTTAAAAGCAAGCACAATAATCAAAGATGGATTTAGTTTGGTCAAGAATGCGCGGGTGTGTCTTCGAATACGTACCTTTGAGCGCGGGGCTTGATCCTGGGGTTCCTGTGAGGAACCTCTTCGAAAGGCTCGAACTCGTCCGTAGAGTCCAAGCTGTCATCAGACATGGCCACTTTGTCCCTACATTGCCTCTTCGGGGCAGGAGGGTGCTGATCCTCCTCGACGTAATCCGATGACGCCCTCTTCCTTGTTCAAGAGGAGTCGCTCTCCTCCCCGTCCTCTCCTTGCTCTCCATCATAAGCGCAGGGAGCCTGGGTTTCCCCGGACTTAGTGTCTGGGGGTCCTTTGGGACGGAGGCCTTCTCGGGCATCCCTCTTCTGTCCTTTCTTCATCTCCTTCTTCTCCGGCGCCTTGTACGGCACCACGGCCAGCATTTCTGTCAGCAAGGCCATCCTAGGGCCCTCGGGCAGCGGAGCCGGGCTATCAATCTGCACGGCTTTCTTCAGCCAGCTCTGTGGATGGAAGAAGGAGGAATTAAGTACTTTGTCAAAAAGGAATATCTGAACATAATGGTACAACTTTTCATACCTGCCAAGGGGGTGTCGTGGCATCAAGGCTGGTGTCTTCCTCTATGAATGACCAGTCTTTTTGAGGCTTGAACAACACCTTCCACAACTTGGCGTGGGAGGTGCGGTAGAAGCGGAGCACGGTGGCAGGGTCTTTGGGCTTATAGGACCACATGGGGACGGCTCGGTCTTGGAAGGGTAGGAGTCACCGGCGAAGCATGATCTGAATCACATTGGGTAACTCGACCTTCTTCTTCATCATCTTGGATATCTGGCTCTGAAGCGACTCCACCTCCGTGGTTGACTCCCAGTCTAGGCATTTCTTGGTCCACGAGACCAGACTAGTGGGGGTCCAGATGTGAAGGCAGGGATCTCCGCCCAAGCCACACCTCGTGGTTCCGCGATATAGAACCACTCCTTCTGCCAGATCTTGACGGTCTCTATGAAAGTGTCGTCCGACCACTCAACCCGGGGAGTTTGCTGATGATTGCCCCCCCCCCCCCCCCGCGCAATTTTCCTGCTAGCGGTTAACAATCTTGCTTTTGATGTTAAAAACCTTTAACCACAAGCGAAGTGTGGCCGGACCCGAAGAAGGGCCTCGCAGATAATGATGAAGGCCGAGATATGCAAGAAAGAGTTTGGGGCGAGATCATGGAAATCCAACCCGTACAAAAACATCAAGCCCCACGAAGGGGTGGAGAGGGAAACCTAGTCCCCGGAAGAAGTCACGGAGGAACATGATGACCCACAAGTGTAGGGGATCAATCGTAATCCTTTCGATAAGTAAGAGTGTCGAACCCAATGACGAGCAAAAGGAAATCACAAGCGGTTTCCAGCAAGGTAATTTCTGCAAGCACTGAAATTATTGGTAACAGGTAGTTTGATAGTAAGATAATTTGTAACGAGCAAGTAATGGTAACGATAAATAAAGTGCAGCAAGGTAGTCCAATCCTTTTGTGACAAAGGACATGCCAAAACGATCTCTTATAATAAGCAAAGCGTTCTTGAGGGCACACGGGAATTTCATCTTGTCACTTTCATCATGTTGGTTTGATTCGCTTTCGCTACTTTGGTAATTTGATATGTGGGTGGACCGGTGCTTGGGTGTTGTTCTTACTTGAACAAGCCTCCCACTTATGATTAACCCCTCGCAAGCATCCGCCGAGAAAAGTATTAAGATAAAATCTAACCATAGCATTAAACATATGGATCCAAATCAGTCCCTTACGGAATAGCGCATAAACTAGGGTTTAAGCTTCTGTCACTCTATAGAAACCCATCATCTAATAATTATTCCACAATGCATTCCCTTAGGCGCAAATATGGTGAAGTGGCATGTAGTCGACGTACACATAACACCACTAAGGGAATCACAACATTCATATCATCAAAATATCGAACACATATCAAATTCACATGACTACTTGCAACATGACTTCTCTGGTGACCTCAAGAACAAAGGCAACTACTCACAAATAATGTACATGCTAGAGATCATAGGGGTATCAAATAGCATAATGGATCTGAACATATAATCTTCCACCCAATAAACCATATAGCATCAACTATAAGATGTAATCAACACTAATAGTCACCCACACGTACCAATCTGAGGTCCCGGTACAAAGATTGAACACAAGAGATGAACTAGGGTTTTGAGATGAGAAGGTGTTGTTGAAGATGTCGATGAAGATTGGCCTCCCAAAGATGAGAGGGTTGTTGGTGATGACGATGGCTTTGATTTCCCCCTCCGGGAGGGAAGTTCCCCCGGCAGAATCGTTTCGCCGAAGTGCAAAAGTGCTCCTGCCCAAGTTCCGCCTCGATACTGTGGCGCTCCGTCCCAAAAGTCCTCTCCTTATTTATTTTTCTAGGTTGAAAGACCTGATATACTAGAAGATGGGCACCGGAGGTGGGCCAGGCTGCCCACCACCCACGAGTGCGCGCTAGAGGGGCTGGTGTGCCCTGGTGTCTTGTGGGCACCTGGCAGCCCCCCTCTGGTAGTTCTTTTCTCCAACATTTATTATATATTCCAAAATAATTGTTCGTAAAATTTCAGCTCATTTGGAGATGTGCATAATAGGTATCTCAGACATAGCTTTTTCAGGTCCAGAATTCCAGCTGTCGGTATTCTCCCTCTTTGTGTAAACCTTGCATATTATGAGAGAAAAGGCATTAGAATTACTCCATAAAGTGTTATTATGCATAAAAACATTATAAATAATAGTAGGAAAACATGATGCAAAAGGGGCGTATCAACTCCCCCAAGCATAGGCCTTGCTTGTCCTCAAGCGAAAGCCGATATCGACAATCATGTCCACATGGTTAGAGAGAGAGAGGTGTCGATAAAAATAAAATACGGACACAGTAGCATCATGCTTATTATTATAACAGCAACAAACTTTATCATATAACTTCTGATGAACAAGTAACAATTCATCACAACACCGAAGTAAAAAGCATAAACTCTATTGAAAATGAACAAACTATGTTCTCAGTCAACTTTGCAACTACAATTCATCATTTTTTCAGGAAGGGTCTTGTCGTGGTTTTGTCACGGCAGATGTCCTTAGTGTCAGGACTTAGTCACGAGGCCAACGCATCTATGTGGTAGCTTGAGAGGGGTTGAGTGGGACGAGAGACGCAGGGTGGATCAACACACAAGACAAGGATTTAGACAGCTTCGGGCCCCGGGAAACATCATCCGGTAATAGCCCTACATGCTGTTTGTGGCTAGGTCTCATTATCATCACGAGGGAGTCGCCGTAAACCGGCTCTTTGTGTCTAGTCCTAGAGATTGTTTCTTCTTGCTTGTCCCTCTTGGGGAGCCCTGCCCCTCCTTATATAAGTTAGAGGGGCGGGTTACATGTGGAGTCCTAGTAGGACTAGGACCAGTCTATGTTTTGTTACAAGTTGAATACAAGTCCGGGTCTTGCTTCCCCGTAAAGGAAATATTCGTCATCCCTTTCCTCTTAACCCGGCCCACCATAACGTGAACCGGCCTTCCATAAACCGCCTTCTGGGCCACCGGGTCTTGTCGTTCCTCTAACCCGCTCGCTGGGTCACCCATGAGTCGCCAGTCCTCTGGCGGGTTATGATGAAGCGCCAAGTCCGGCCGGGTTATAATTCCGGCCGGGTTACGCCGCGGGATATATCCCCGACATTAGCCCCCAGTTTAATTTGGATTTATCCATGTTAAACTGATCCTGCAAAATAACTCAAGAATAAATTTGACAAGTTGTGCTCTGGGTTAGATATTCTTGTAAATCGGCACTTGATCATCCTTAAGTCCTTGTCATTTCTTCCTTCTAAAAAAATCCGGGTCAATAAACCAGCTTCATACTCAAATTGCTGACGTTGGTCTCTCATAGAGAAATATTGTGAAGAATAATCCACTTGAGTCGGCTTCAATGCACATTGCCGGGTTATAAAAACTGATAATTCCTGGTCACGATTGTTGCCAACGCCGGTTCATGATTATTGATGACGCCGGGTTATGATTGCTGCAGACACCGGGTCAATCTGGTTTGCTCAAAACTGAAAATTGGAAGATATTTCTCCCTTATATCCATATTACCTGTAGCCCCCAAGTCTTGAACAGAACAAAGTGATGACTTGAGACTTGTTTCCATATAATTACTGCCACTTTGAAGAAACCCATGTTGTTCATCTCAGTCACTAGTAAAAACTGAATACTCCATATATGTAGCCCCCAAGTGCCGGGTTGTCATGCTTGCAGTAAGCTGGGACTTGTAATTTGCCTTATACTCATAAAAAACTTCAACCAGTGCAGCCCCCAAGGGTCGGGTCATTATGCAATAATGAGAAGGGACTTTATAAATATGATGATGTAGACTTGAACATCAATGTGTATCCCCAAGGGCCAGCTCATTACACTGTGATGAGTCGGGTCTTCAATAAGGTGAGAAAAAAATGACTTTGCATTAGCCCCCAAGTGTCATGGTGCATGCTTGCAGCGACATGAGACTTGCAGATATAATCTCGACTTGAATAATGTAGCCCCCAAATGCCGGGTCGTAAGCCTGCAGCGACTCGGGACTATTCCTTCAATTATAGAATAAATCATATCCATTGATAATATAATAGCCATTGCGCTAAAGCGACTTTGAAAACCTTAATCATAATACTGGTTATTGATAACCATAATAAAATCCAGCAATGTTGGCTATTTGAAGATTTGAATAATATAATCCAATGATTTATGAGCGCATGATTCCAATGGCGCAATCCAAATATATACTGACGACTTATAATCCCAAGCCAGGCCGGTTTAATAAACACCGGATAATTTATCATCATACTGGTGACTTATAGTCGAAAGCCAGGCCGGGTTAATAAACACCGGATAATTTATCATCATATTGGCGACTTATTCAACCTGTTTCTGCATACAACAAGTTTAAAGTGTCCTGGCGGTTTACCGCCGGACGGGTCATAATGCCCAACATATAACCCGGGTTTATAACCAAGGCTGCACTTAAGAATAATCAAATATGAAATATATCATAACTGTGACAATGAATCACATCGTTGGTTTACCAACTTTTTGTAGTAAGGGTGATAACCCAAATCTTGAGTACTGATAACTCCTCCCATATTTGCCGGTTTATAATAAAACTGTACCGGGTTGTAATAAACACCGGATTATCCATATATAATACTGGCGACTTGTAGTCGAAACCAGGCCGGGTCAATAAGTGCCGGATTATAACTGATCATGTACTGACAACTTATAGTTGAAAGCCGAGCCGGGTCAATGAACGCCGGTTTATCAAAAACATCATAAATCTCATCAAAGGAGAAAAAACTTGGCAAATAAAAGCATATGAAAACTTGTAGTCGAGGCTTTTCACGGGCTGCCAGGCCCCAAATTCGAGGCTTTACATGGGCTGCTAGGCCACAAAGTTAAACCATTTTACAAAGCCATTTAAGATGGTCCTCAATCCTTAACCAATCATCCTTTTAACTTGACAAGTTCAGGGTCTTATTTAGAGTAACTTGTCAAAGTTTGAAGGGTCATACCAGGTTTACCTGGGCGGAGTGACTTACTTAAATAGGCAGGCTAACCCGGGGTTTTAGGTGTATACACCAGGCTTCCAAGCCATGGCTTGATAGCCTATTACAAGTGTAGATTCTTTGTTCATTGCAATAGCAAAGAATCCCGAAGCAATATTTTGAGTTGTGCTCAGTTGGTGCCTATGTTTGAGTTGTTCTTTTGCAACACTCTCTTTGGCCCCGAAGTAATTTGGCTTTGAGCCAATCAAGAGGTGTAGGTATGGTTCGAATACGACCAAGCCCCCAAGTGATCAATAATATGATAAGCCAATAAGGCAGGATACCCATGTTTGAACCGCGCATCATGGCAGCAGGTCCTCTTCGGCAACCTTTAACTTTTTGCAAGAGATAAATTCTTCTTGAACCGGGATTTTGAACCGGATATTGAGAGCTTCAAAGCTTTGTGGGAGACATCTTTCCCTTGTACCGGATTTTAAACCGGAATCTTCATTTTCAGCTGGAAATTTTCTGACGGCCTTTAAACTCGAACTTGCGAGAAGTTAATTCCTTTTTGAACCGGACATTTTTAAACCGGATTTGAGAGCTTCAGAGCTTTGTGGGAGAACAGATTTCCCTTGAACCGGATTTTAAACCGGCATTCTTCATTTTGAACCGGAAATTTTCTGACGGCCTTTAAATTTTCATCCATATGGTAGTAGCCTCCGGGATCGGGTTATCTTTCCCTCCAACGTCCTGGGGTTCTTGAATTCACTGAAAACCGGCAACATTTGCTGAGTCATATTACTATAGCCCCCGAGTCTCAAGGTGACTCAAGGAGTTGACTTGAGATTCTCCATATTTGACCGTGATACAAGCCGGCATAAGTTGTATATCATTGGTGTTGATAGCACGATGTGAATCCACAGAAGGCTGAGGTGACTGCGGCGGGTTATAAATGATCCCGTATGAGCCGTATTAGCAACTCGGCCAATGGTTCCTTCCAACTGGCTGTTTTGAAGTTTAACCAAACTGTAGTGGCGGCGACTTGTGTGCCTGCCCATTGGGCCACCCAGTGCAGACGGCGGTTGATAGTATATGATAATTTGCCTCCATTTTGTTGAAAGAAAACCGGGCTACCCAAGCTGTGACTTGCTCATACTCAATAAACAGCTCATGCAGACAGGTGCGGCCCGGTGTGTTGATGTAGACCAGTCCGCGAGAGACGGACGGTAAAAACGATCGCAGCATCAGAGGCAACATAGATGAGTCGGCCACGGCGATGTACGCCAGTGCGGACAAGCAAGTTGTTCTCCTTGTTGTAAACCGGCACGGACGCGTGAACCGGCCGCGAGAGCGGACGGGCGAGTCGTCCGTGGTGTTGTAAGCCGGTGCGGACGCGCGAGTCAATCACAGGCGCAGTCCCGGCTAGTTGATGTAGACCGGGCCGTACAGGCGGCGGTTTGTGCGCGTCCATTCATTGGGTAATATGTTACGGACTATCGCCGGGCGGAATATTGTCAGCCCGTGCTCCATACCCATGGTATAAACCACATTTGTAGTGAATGATTGTCCTGTATATAAAAATACATAGATCAAAGTAATTGTTCTTTGACAAAAAATAACACGTGCTAATAAAATAGACTTTAGATGGATAGCACCTGATTCGTTTAGGCCGGAAATTATCCGTCGCGGACTTGATGACCACCGGATGAAGCTGAAATCAGTCACGGGTGAACCGGCCGCAGTGTGGTAAGCCGGTGCGGACGGGCGAGTTAATGTAGACCAGGCTACTTGCGTACGTCCGTTCATCGGGTAATGTGGCACGGATGAAACGCCGGGTCAGAACATCCGCCAGCGTGTGCTCCGTACCCGCAGTATACGTTCTCATTTGCCACATTTGTAATGAACAATTATCTGCAAAAACAATATTACATGCCATGTAATTGTTCTCAGACGAATTAACATACTGATTAAATACATAGGAAAGATATCACCTGATGTACTTCGATGAGAGCTCCATACTTTTGTCTGGATACGAAGTTAACAGTAGCTTTTCAGCTCCATGTAGTGTGTATGTAACACCAATCATACTAGCTCCTTTTCGTTTTTTGTTGACTCTGGTCATGGTGTCGTTAGTAACCACTTTTTCCACCACGGCCTCAAAGACGTAAGGTAATAGATGGCTTTGCAAGATCCGTTTTACGGGGCACAGGTTGCACGAGAGGAGCAGGGCGCAGTAATGGAACAGCAGCGACGGCTCAAATCGACGAAAACGGATAGCTCAACACAGAGGAGCAGCGGCCGGATGCGAAGGGCAGCGAGGCAAACTGAAGCGGTCCATGGTAGCAGTAGAGGGAAAACAAGCCTGGCACGTGACTACGGTGGCGGAGACAAACTACAGCCTCCGACGAAACGGCCAGCGGCCGACGCGCTGTGGCTCAAGATGGAGATGACTCGGAGGGGACTCATGGGCGACCCGAAGACGGTTGTCAGGTGGCGACTCGGAGGCGGAGACGGCCGGCAACGCGGAGACGAGGCATCTTGGGAGGCTGTCGGTATGGCCCCGACAGCGGAGATGGCAACTCGGGCGGAGCGAGGTAGGCCCTGACGGCGGCGGCTCCGGTCTGAGCAGGTTCATGGCGAGGCAGCTGCTCGCAGAAGCGGAAGCGGCTCGGCGAGGCGCGATGTACCTGACGCAGCCGTAGTTCGAAGCTGCAGAGGTGGGCCGGCCGGCCCGTGGCACAGCGGCAACGGGCGGCTGGAAGCGATGCTGCAGCAGTGGCCGTATCCGTTCCTGAGTCATGGCCGTAGCCAATTCTGGGTCGTGGCCCCCCTTTGATAAATCTTTCCAGGCTTTGCCTTCATGAAGTGGATGTGGCAATTGATGCAAGGAATAAAAAACTGAACTTGCCGATTGATTCAACCTTCACGTGAATACTAAATCAGCCACTTAGTACGCACTAGCATTTACTAGTGATCTGATCTGATGTTTTAACGCAGTGTGCTGTAATAGCAGCAAGGCAACAACTTCGGGACTTTGAAACAGACGTGTAGGCATGGAACAAATAGTCGCAATCTCGGTGGATCGCAAAGCACAGCTGTAATGGCGATTTGTGGTCCGTCTCGACGCACCTCGTGACTAGCAAATCCCTGACACTTCTTATCATACAAAACCCCTGTCTCGGACTCGGCGACACGCGATAGCAGCATGGCGTGGGCGGCGCACAGAGCACCAAACCCTAATTTTTTGACCGTTCGTCGGACGTCTTCTGCGCCGGCTCTTTTTCATCCAACACATCGTGAACTTCTCGATCCCTAGGATAAATCCCTCCAAGAACTCAACACCACCGTGTGCGAGCCCCACGATGGGCGCCAATTGTCCTGGTTTTGTCATGGCAGATGTCCTTAGTGTCAGGACTTAGTCACGATGCCAACACATCTATGTGGTTGCTTGAGAGGGGTTGAGTGGGACGAGAGACGCAGGGCAGATCAACACACAAGACAAGGATTTAGAAAGCTTCGGGCCCCGGGAAACATCATCCGGTAATAGCCCTACATGCTGTTTGTGGCTAGGTCTCATTATCATCACGAGGGAGTCGCCGTAAACCGGCTCTTTGTGTCTAGTCCTAGAGATTGTTTCTTCTTGCTTGTCCCTCTTGGGGAGCCCTGCCCCTCCTTATATAAGTTAGAGGGGCGGGTTACATGTGGAGTCCTAGTAGGACTAGGACCAGACTATCTTTTCTTATAAGTTAAATACAAGTCCGGGTCTTGCTTCCTCGTAAAGGAAATATTCGTCATCCCTTTCCTCCTAAGCCGGCCCACCATAACGTGAACCGGCCTTCCATAAAACGCCTTTTGGGCCACCGGGTCTTGTCGTTCCTCTAACCCGCTCGCCGGGTCACCCATGAGTCGCCAGTCCTCTGGCGGGTTATGATGAAGCGCCAAGTCCGGCCGGGTTACGCCGCGGGATATATCCCCGACAGGTCTCGTATCGGAGCCTTTTGGCTCTTGCATAAAAAGTAAATACATAAAAGTAAAAGATAGGCCCTTCGCAGGGGAAGCAGAGGTTGTCATGCCCTTTTTGGTTTTATATGCACAATCTCTTAATGCAAAAGAACGCCATGTTATATTGCCCCTTATGATAGCAACCTTTATTATGCAGTCCGTCGCTTTTATTACTTTGCCATCACAAGTTCGTATAACGCTTATTTTCCCTTACACTAAAAGATCAAACACATTTAGAAGCAATTTTTATTGCCTTTTTGCATCGATGACATCTTACTTAAAGGATCTTACTCAATCCATAGGTAGGTATGGTGGACTCTCAAAACATGAGTTTGGGTTTAAGGTTTTTCGATGCACAAGTAGTATACTTAGTGTGGATTTTTGGCTAGCAAAGATATTGAGCAAGCACCACATGTTGAAGGATCTATGACAATATAACTTCTATGTGAATATGAACAAACATAAATCATTACGTTGTCTTCCTTGTCCAACGTCAACAATTTTGGCATATAATATTTAGTGGGGGATCACAATCATAAAAGATGTCCAGGATACTGTATTTGCATGTGAATCTTCTCTTCCCTTATTAATTCTTCCATGAATTGCATCATTGACCAATGTTAGGTTTGTCAACTTTTAACAAATTTTACCACTTATACTTTTCCTTATGTGGTGTCATTACTTACCATACGATTAGCATATGATCTTTTTTATTTATTTCCTTTATTTTGATTGCAACATAAAAGTAAAGAAGCAAAAACTCAAATAAAACCTTATTATATAACTCTCGCTCGATTACATAGATAGATAGATCACGAAACTAGCACTCAAAAATAGATCATACTAAACTTTTATTCAACTAAATCATGAAATAACTAAGGATCGAGCTAAGATAGTAAAGGTAATAGAAGTGATGGTGATACGATACCGGGGCATCTCCCCCAAGCTTGGTGCAAGGCAAGGGGAGTGCCCATACCCGTGTACTCAAGTCTCCTTCTTTGGTGATGATGATGATGGTGGTGGTGGTGGTGATGAAGTAGTGTCACACTTTTGCCTCAATAGGTACTCCAATCTACGGATGATGCTACGGAGGGCGATGATTTGCTCTTCTAACAAAATATTTTCATGAGTGAGATATTTATTCTAAACATGAATCATTTCAAAGGCCCTAAAGGCTTCAATTTCAGTATGGGTGAGATGGTTGTAATAAGGTTGAAGGATATCTTCTTCTTCTTCCTCTATTAGCATAGCATGCCCTCGTCCTTGAGCTTGATCTCCCGCAACTTGCTTGACCTTGTCCTCCTTGGTGGCCTCTTTTGGTCCCTCTCTTTTCATTTCCATCTTCATCAACCAAGCATCTTCTTCTACGTTGTTGGAGGAGGGAGAAGACATGATGCCTGGCTTGATAGATCTGACAGAGAAACAACGCGAAACAAGAACAGAGGATTTTTCTGCGATATGCTGGTCAAATCATCCGGGGGTTTATATAAAGATTTTTTTATCTTGGGAAATAAGTATATGGAAGGAAAACAGAGTCGAGAAGGTGCCCGAGGGGCCCACCACCCACGAGGGCACACAAGGTGGGGCAGGCGCGCCCTGGTGTCTTCTGGGCACCTGGGTTGCCATCCCGGTTGTTTCTTATGTTCCTATTTTTTCTAATGTTCCAAAACTGACACATAATATTTTTGTGGATTTTACGGAGTCCGTTTACTTACCGTATCATGTACCTCTTCCTTTTCAAGGTTCCGGAGTGTTCTGGAAGATTTCTTTTATGTGTTCCTCCGGTGTCATGGTTTGAATAATATTGGTTTCAACATTAATAGGCATACCTGAGATATAGTGTTTAATTGTTTGTCCATTGACCACTTTCGGGTTAGTACCTTCGGCATTATTAATCTTGATAGCTCCAGAGTGATAAACTTCTTCGATAATATATGGTCCTTCCCATTTGGAAAGTAGTTTTCCTGCAAAAAAACTAAAATGAGAGTTGTACAACAGAACATGTTCACCAACTTTGAATTCCCGTTTTTGGATTATTTTGTCATGCCATCTTTTAACTTTTTCTTTGAATAGTTTAGCATTTTCATAGGCTTGGGTTCTCCATTCGTCTAGCTGGTGAGCTAACACCAAATAACCTCTTTTCACCGGCAAGTTCGAAATCATAATTGAGTTCTTTTATTTCCCAATATGCTTTATGTTCTAACTCAAGAGGCAAATCACAAGCTTTTCCATAAACCATTTTATATGGGGACATACCCATAGGATTTTTATAAGCTGTTCTATAGGCCCAAAGTGCATCATCCAGTTTCTTTGATCAATTCTTTCTGGACCTATTGACAGTTCTTTGTAATATTAATTTTATTTCTCTATTGCTAAGTTCAACTTGACCACTAGATTGAGGATGATAGGGTGATGCAATTCTATGGTTGACATCATATTTAGCAAGCATTTTACGGAAAGCACCATGAATAAAGTGTGAACCACCATCAGTCATTAAATATCTAGGGACTCCAAACCTTGGGAAAATAACTTTTTAAGCATTTTAATGGAGGTGTTATGATCAACACTGCTAGTTGTAATAGCTTCTACCCACTTAGTGACATAATCAAAAACAACCAAAATATGTGTATACCCATTAGAGGAAGGAAAAGGTCCCATATAATCAAAACCCCAAACATCAAAAGGTTCAACAACAAGTGAATAATTCATAGGCATTTCCTGACACTTACTGATATTACCAATTCTTTGACATTCATCACAAGACAAGACAAACTTACGGGCATCCTTGAAAAGAGTAGGCCAATAAAAACCAGATCGCAATACCTTGTGAGCAGTTCTATCTCCCGCATGATGCCCTCCAGAAGCTTTGGAGTGACACTTTCGTAGGATTTTTTCCTGTTCATGCTCAGGTACACAACTTCTAATAATACCACCTACTCCCTCTTTATAAAGATGTGGGTCATCCCAAAAGTAATGTCTTAAATCATAGAAGAATTTTCTCTTTTGTTGGTATGTGAAACTAGGTGGTATAAATTTAGCAACGATACAATTAGCATAGTCAACATACCAAGGAGTATTATGAGAAGCATTTATTACAGCTAGTTGTTCATTAGGGAAGCTATCATCAATAGGTAGTGGGTCATCAAGAATATTTTCTAATCTAGACAAGTTATCACCTACGGGGTTCTTCGCTCCTTTCCTATCAGTAATATGTAAATCGAATTCTTGTAGTAGGAGAACCCATCTAATGAGTCTAGGTTTAGCATATTTATTTTTCATAAGATATTTAATAGCAACATGATCGGTGTGAACAATTACTTTGGAATCAACAATGTAAGATCTGAATTTATCATAAGCAAACACAACTACTAAGAATTCTTTCTTAGTAGTAGCATAATTTCTTTGGGCACTGTCTAGAGTTTTGCCAGCATAATGGATAACATTTAATGTTTTATCAACTCTTTGTCCTAGGACAACACCAACAGCATAATCACTAGCATCACACATAATTTCAAAAGGTAAGTTCCAATCAGGTGGTTGAACAATAGGTGCAGAGAAGTTAAGGCTTTCTTAAGTGTTTCAAAGGCTTCTACACAATCATCATCAACAACAAGTGGAACATCCTTTTGTAAAATATTAGTAGGAGGCCTAGAAATTTTAGAGAAGTCTTTAATGAACCACCTACAGAAATCAGCATGGCCGAGGAAACTACAAATACATTTAATGTCCTTAGGACATGGCATTTTCTCAACTGCATCAACTTTAGCTTTATCCACCTCAATACCTCATTCGGAAATTTTATGCCCCAAGACAATGCCTTCATTAACCATAAAGTGGCACTTCTCCCAATTCAAGACAAGATTAGTTTGTTCACATCTCTGCAAAATTCGGTCAAGGTTGCTTAAGCAATCATCAAAAGAAAGTCCCGTAAACGGAGAAATCATCGATGAAAACCTCAACGATCTTTTCAAAAAAATCAGAGAATATGGTAGCCATACATCTTTGAAAGGTAGCCGGTGCATTACATCAACAAAAGGGCATACATCTATAAGCATAGGTTCCAAAAGGACAAGTAAAGGTGGTTTTCTCTTGATCGGGTCGTGATACAGGTATTTGAGAGAAACCAGAATATCCATCAAGAAAGAAAAAGTGTGTGTGCTTAGATAATCTTTCTACCATTTGATCAATGAAAGGCAGAGGGTAATGATCTTTTCTAGTAGCTTTGTTTATTTTGCTGAAATCAATTACCATTCTATAGCCAGTAACAATTCTTTGTGGAATAAGTTCATTTTTATCATTAGGAACAACAGTTATACCTCCTTTCTTAGGGACACAATGAACATGACTTACCCAGCTACTATCAGGTATGGGATAGATTATACCTGCTTCCAGAAGCTTTAGTGTTTCAGTTCTTACCACTTCTTTCATCTTAGGATTCAATCGTCGTTGGTGATCAACAACGGGTTTAGCATCAGGTTCCATATTAATCTTATGCTAACTGAGAGTGGGACTAATGCTCTTAAGATCATCAAGAGTATATCCAATAGCAGCATGGTGCTTCCTCAGAATTTTTAATAATCTCTCTTCTTCATGTTCTGAAAGGTTAGCACTAATAATAACAGGGTATATCTTTTTCTCATCAAGATAAGCATACTTCAGAGTGTCAGGCAATTGCTTTAATTCAAACACAGGATCACCTTCAGGTGGAGGAGGACCTCCTAGAGTTTCAATAGGCAAATTGTGTTTAAGGAGAGGTTGTTGTTCAAAGAATATTTTATCTATTCCATTTCTTTCACACAAGTGCATATCATTTTCATGGTCTAGCAAATATTGTTCTAGTGGATCAGAAGGAGTTATAGCAATAAAAGCAAGATTGGTTATTTCATCCTTACCAGGCAATTCTTTATTATTCGGTTGTCTACGAAACTTAGAGAAATTAAACTCATGTGACACATCACCAAAACTAACACTGACAGTTTCTTTTTCACAATCTATCTTAGCATTGACAGTGTTTGAGAAAGTTCTACCAAAGATAATGGGACAAAAGTCATCTTGTGGGGAACCAAGGACTAGAAAATGAGTATGGTATTTTATTTTCCCACACAAGACTTCAACATCTCTAACTATCCCAAGTGGTGTGATGGTATCTCTATTAGGAAGTTTAATAGTAACATCTATGTCTTCTATTTCAGCGGGTGCTATGTCATTCATAATTTATTGGTATAAGGTAAAAGGAATAGCACTCACACTAGCACCTAAATCACATAAACCATGATAGCAGTTATGTCCTATTTTAACTGAGACAACAGGCATGCCAACTACAGGTCTATGTTTGTCTTTAGTGTCCGGTTTGGCAATTCTAGCGGCTTCATCATAGAAATAAATAACATGCCCATCAATACTTTCGACCAAGAGATCTTTAACCAAAGCAACACTAGGTACTACTTTAATTTGTTTAGAGGGTTTAGGTGCTTTGATATTACTTTTGCGAACCACTATTGATACCTTAGCATGTTCCTTTATCCAAACAGGGAAAGGAGGTTTTTCAATATAAGCAGTAGAACTACTGGATCAACATTATAAATGATAGTTTTATCTTTAGCTATAACCGGTTCTTTAATTTCTTCTTTAATAGGGGCTGATATTTAAACCACTTCTCCTTAGGGAGATCAACATGAGTAGCAAATGATTCACAAAAGAGGCTACTATCTCAGAGTCAAGTCCATAATTAGTGCCAAACTTGTGAAAAGCATCGGTATTCATAAAAGATTTAACACAATCAAACTCAAGCTTAATACCTAACTCTTTACCTTTGTTGAGTTCCCAATCTTCAGAGCTGCGTTTAATTCTTTCCAAAAGATCCCACTTGAATTCAATAGTCTTCTTCATAAAAGAACCAGTACAAGAAGTATCGAGCATGGATTGATCATCACAAGAAAGCCGAGCATAAAAATTCTGAATAATAATTTCTCTCGAGAGCTCATGATTGGGGCATGAATATAACATTGACTTAAGCCTCCCCCAAGCTATAGCAATACTTTCTCCTTCACGAGGCCAAAAATAATATAATTCTGCTCACGATGAACTAGATGCATAGGATAATTTTTTGGTGAAATTCCAATTCCAATTGATTCCAGTTCCACGATCCAATATCATCGCATAGCCTATACCATGTCAATGCCTTCCCCTTCAAAGATAAAGGGAAAACCTTCTTCTTGACTGCATCTCCGGGTAAACCTGCAAGCTTAAATAATCCACAATTTTCATCCACATGTTTCAAATGCATATCGGGATGTTTTGTTCCGTCTCCTGCATAAGGATTAGCTAGCAGTTGCTCTATCATACCCGAAGGAATTTTTATAACTAATACTTTCAGTAGGTGCAGTAGGTTGAGGGGCAATTGTTTGTGTGTCCGGTCGAGGTGAAGATACCCCAAACAAACCGCTCAAAGGATTGTTTTCCATTGTAACAAGTGACAAGAAATTTCAACACGTAATATAAATTTTTCCTTACCCATTTCCACTTACGAAGAGCACTTCACTCCCAAGCAACGGCACCAGAAAAGAGTCTTGATGACCCACAGGTATAGGGGATCAGTCATAGTCCTTTCGATAAGTAAGAGTGTCAAACCCAACGAGGAGCAGAAGGAAATGACAAGCGGTTTTCAGCAAGGTAATTTCTGCAAGCACTGAAATTGTTGGTAACAGGTAGTTTGATAGTAAGATAATTTGTAATGAGCAAGTAATGGTAACAATAAATAAAGTGCAGCAAGGTAGCCCAATCCTTTTGTGACAAAGGACATGACAAAACTGTTGGGGATATAACTACTGGGTGTGAACCGCCCAGGAGGGGCCGGGTCATACCACTAGCGACTTATCAATGAAGATGGTGGGTCATAGCAAGCCTATTGATGGTCCAAGACCCAGAGGCGACATGAGGCCCAAGAGGATGAACCGCCACATGTATATGTTGTATTGTAAGGCAAGCTTAGTTAGTCACCGAGCCGGACACGTTGTGTATGAGCCGGTCGGGACTCTGTAAGCCGCCGAGCATCAACCTGTGTATATAAAGGGGTGACCCGGCGGCGGGTTAACTCAAGAAAACAAGAGATCGAGAACTAGGTCAAGCGTATTCGCTCCCTGGTAATCGAAACCCAAGAAATACAATCCCAAACTGGAGTAGGCCTTTACCTCCACCGCGAGGGGCTGAACCAGTATAAACTCTCTATGTCCTTTGTCCCGATTAACCCCTTTAAGCTAACCTAGTTGCGATGGCTCCACAACTAAGTCCTTTCGCTAGGATATCTGCCGTGTCAAGTCCACGACAGTTGGTGCCCATCGTGGGGCCAGTGCACGGTGGTTTCAAGTTCTTAAAGGGCAGCTTCGCAGGGATCAAGGGATACGCTGTGGGCTGGATGACCAAGAGTCATCACGGCAAGCTCTACATCGACGATGCAGGCTGGGGCCCCGAGGCCGGCTCAATCGAGTACAGGTACCGGGTCCCCTTCGGCGGAATCCACGCCTTCATCGGAAAGATCGGTGAATCGGGCCCTGAGCCGGACACCTGCACCGACATCATCGAGACGGCTCAGCGTGCACGACCAGCTAAGGTTCAACCCGCCGTGAAGCATGCCTTTGTTGGTTTCATCCATGGGGCGGAATTTGAGGAAGGACCTGTGTCTAGTGGTGAGGCGGCCATCTACTCTGATGGTGAATCGTCAACCAGGGAGACCAATTCAATGTATCAACTGCAAGACAGCCGGCTTGGGGGCTATTCCAATGGCGACAGTATTCCGGACCCCTATGAGTCGCCGAACAGGGTTGCGATCTTCATGGCCGGTAGACAGCCGACGCTCGGCTCAACGACCGCTGCGGCTATGACCTCCAGCTCAACGGCGGCGGCGACGACTGGTGCTAGCGGCTCTACGCGCCCGCTGGCTCAAGTTCTGACAGAATTGTTGAAGGCCTTGGCGACTTTGATGGGGGTGGAGGTGACCCCGGACAACCAGGAACAACATAAGGTGGATGTGGCGAAGCTACGAGATGAGATAGCTCAAGCCAAGGAAGAACTGGCGGTCGAGAACGCTAGGATGGCCACGGGGCGAGTTGTTTTGGACACTCAGGCACAATGGATTCAGGTAGAGTCGTTCCGGCTCACCTTGGGTCCAAACGCTTCAAATGCCATCGTGAGAAGGAGGCACCAGAGTCGTTTACCTCCGGTTTACGATGCGAGAAACCTCTTCAACACGCCTGGGGCAGGGACCAATGACCCGCATGTGGTGAACCGGGCGGTTGAGGCACCCGCGACTGGAGCGCCGGTTCAGCCGCGTATTACGGATCCGCCTCGTTTGTATATGACTCCGCCTCAGCATGTTCCGACACCACCGGGTCATTATTCTAACCCTTTGGATAACATGATCGCTACGGCAACTCGATTGGCGGCTCTCCCGGTTGAAGGCAAGTCTCCAGCTACGATAGAGATGTAGAGGGCCAGAGAACTTCTTCAGATGGCTGTGGCTCAACAGGCGGCTTATTCATATAGCCATGAATGGATTCACTCAACCCCTCGACCAAGCCGGAGTTATAGCAGGCACATTGACTCACCAACAGTTTCAAGCAATGAGCAGCACCATAATCATCCTCGAAGGCATGACCCAACGCGTGGTGGTGTCGATGCTCAGACTTTGGTGGATCAGGGCAGGGCGCGTCGGGAGGCGGAGCTGGCGGCTCAGCTGGAGGGTCAACAACAATCTCTGGTTTATCCATCAGCATCGATGGAGGCAGGAGTAACCTCTAGAACCTTGGGTGTGCCATGTTTAGTGTCGGCTTTGCGCAATGAGCGTTTGCCTAAGGATTTCAAGGGTCCTCGTAAGGTGCCTAATTACACAGTGGATCAGCCCCTAGAGGCTTGGATTGAAAGCTATGAGATGGCTATGGAGATGTTGGATGTTAATGATGTTGCATGTGCCAAGTATTTCACCATGATGTTGGATGGGCCGGCTCGTACTTGGTTGAAAGGGCTGCCTGCTAATTCCATCAGGTCATGGGCGGAGCTGAAAACACGTTTTATCCAGAATTTTAAAGACACATGCAAGCAACCTATGTCAATTTTGGATTTAGACTCTTGTGTCCAAGGTGAGGGCGTGTCGACGACCAATTGGGTGCGTCGGATCTCAGCTGTTATACACTCATCGGACAGTATCAATGCCGGTTCAGCAGTCCTGATGTTGGAGAAGAATTGTTGTTTCCTCCCCCTTAAGCAGAAACTGGGGAGGCTTAAGCATCACTACAATGACATGGGGGAGCTCATGGCGGCTCTCGTCAAATATGCCGAATCTGACAGTACCAAAGACCCCGACTCTGATGAGGAGAAGGCAGGTAAGGGGAAGAAGAGTGGCAATACAAAGGGGCAGCTGCATAATACGGCAGGTCAAAGCGGCAACGGTAAGTGCAAGGCTGATGGCAATTTAGATTTTGTGGCTAACACCAATACGCAGAATAATAATCAGCGTCGCAAGGGAAAGCCGCCCCCGCTTGGAGGGCCAAAATTTAACCTTGAGGCGATGATGAATCAGCCTTGCCCAAAGCATGGTACGCAAGAGAAACCGGCCAATCATCTATGGAAAGATTGCTTCATCATGAGGGAGTATTGGAATTCGTTTTTTTCCAGAACAATCATGGCCCAAATGGCGGTTCAGGATCTGGCTCTCACGGGCCTGGCTTTGGTGGTGGCGGCTCAAACTCTGGTTTCCAGGGCCAAAGAAATCAAGGTGGTTTTAATCAGCAGTCTGGTCAATGGAATTAGCAGCAACAATCTGGTTATCAAAGTAATCCGAAGTAGTTGAATAGTAGACAGTATCGTCATGTATTCACTACGAGTTTATGTAAACGAGACCAGAAGATTCATAAAAGGGCGGTGAACGCAGTTGAGCCGGCCATTCCCCGTTACTTGCGATGCTCTGAACATCCTATTCATTGGAGCCGTGAGGATCACCCGCCCCGGGTTGACAATCCGGGTCACTTGGCTTTAGTGGTTGCGCCTCAGGTTGGAGGCTACAAGTTCACTAAGGTGCTCATGGATGGAGGCAGCAGTATCAATATCCTTTACTACGAAAAATTTCGTCGTATGAGTTTGACTGACAAGGATCTTAAGCCGTTTAACACTGTTTTTCATGGTGTAGTGCCTGGTAAGTCGGCATATCCAGTGGGCAAGATAGCTTTGGAAGTGGCTTTCAGTGATGCTCATGATTCCAGAGTTGAGACATTGACCTTTGAGGTGGTTAAGATTAAGAGCCCTTATCACACTTTGTTTGGGCGACCGGCTTATGCTAAGTTCATGGCAAGGCCTTATTATGTTTATCTGCAGCTTAAGATGTCGGGTCATAAGGGTACTATCACTATACATGGAAACAGAAAGATAGCCTTGGAGTGTAAAGAAGGCGATGCTGCTTATGCTGAGTCTGTTTGTGCAACAGAAGAGTTGCAGTTTTACAAGGATAATGTTGACCCGGCAGACATGACATGTAACGCCCCGAGACCGACGCTCCAGACGGCTCCCATATTTTTCGTTATTGTTGTGTGTATTTATTTGTTTGTTGCATTTCATCATGTCATCATGAGCATTGCATTCTCATGTTTTCATAAAACTTGCATCCGTTCATAGTGCCGCTTCTCCTTCATCTCGGTGTCCTTTCTCAGATCGACCGGGTTTTGCTTCCCTCTTGTCTGGCCGCATAACCTCTCCGCACAACCCACACTCTTTGCTGCCTTGTCCAAAAACTTCCCCGAACCGCACGGTCATGACCAGTGGGTCCGGAACAATCCCGAGTTATCCTAAACATCATCCGTTCTTTGTTTCGAACACCCGAAGCCGTTCGATAAAAATCTAGGGGCTAATCCCCTCTCATATTAGCCACCTACTATATATAGTGGGCAGCCCCTAACCAAATCAGACCAAACCCTAAATTTTAGGGAGATGTCCCATCCATCAATCCCCATGCCGCCGCCACCTTCTCCACCCTCGTTTTCCCCATCGAGCCAACCACCAGCCAGATCCATCCATCCCGCAGCCACCTCGCGCGTCCTCAAGTTCCTGCCCCGAGCACCCTCCGCTAGCAGCAGTAGTTCCCGCGTCTCCGGCGAGCAGGCGCCACCTCCAGCAGGCCGTCCCACTCTCCTGCCTCACCTCGCGCCTCCTCCCTCCCGTTCCTTCTTCTTTCCTTCACCTGCTGCCCGTGCTCATCTCCCTCCCTCTCTCTCTCTTGTGCTGCACCAAGGAGCAGCAGCCGCCGCCGCCCATGGACTTCCGCCGCCGACGCCGCACAGATCGGGTCGTCCCCGACCCCCACAGCCCCGGCCTCGCCGGATCCGCCTCCCACCATCGGGAATCGGTTACCCTCGACCTCGCCACCGCCTCCGGTGGTCGTTCCGCCGTCTGCCGTCGCCGGAAGCACCGGCACAGCCACCGCTCGTCTTCCTGGAACGCACGCAGCGCCAAGTCCCTGTCGCCGCTGCTCTGCTTCCCTATCGAGCAGAGGACGACCCTGCCTCGAGCGCACCCCGCATCGCTCCCGTTGACCAGCGCCTGGGCCGCGTCCCGCGAGTCGACCTCCAGCCGCGCGCCTAGGCCTAGCTCCTCTTCGCCAGATCCGCCGGCCTCCCTCTGCTTCCAACTGGGCCATGGCCCATGGTGAGAAAACCCCAGCGCCCATGTCCTGTTCCGGCATGTAGCTCTGATTCGGCCCGTATATGTTTTTTTCCTGGTCCTACGAATTTGCCTATTTATCCACTGAACGACAGATTTGCAGAAAACCCCTCATACATCATGCATATAATAACTTCACAACCGTGCATCGGATTAAAATGATCTATATATGTAAAATGCTTAGAATTTCATCTAGTTTCATAATATGTCACTCTCATCCATGTTTGAAATGTTTAAAATGTTGTTTGTTTAAATTTGCTCGAATGCCATGTTAAAATGATTTATTTCATAGCTTAATAACCGTAACTCGGAATTTAATAAACTTTATATGTAAGTGGGGTAGAAAAATGCCTAGTTTAACATGGTGCATTTATTTTCCTGTTTAACAACAATAAAAATATGGTTTTAGGCAGAACAGTACCTAATCTAAAATATGCACATGAGGATTTTCCGGAATTGTTGTTTGTTGTTCCGGCCTCATTTAAACTTGCCTAGATAGATAGTCTTACTATGCTTCACCTCTTGCCATGTTTAATAACATTTAATATTGTTGGGTACATAACTGAGTGAACTAAATAATTGATGTGGTGTTTTGTCAATATGCAACTCGTTGCATATCGAGCTCCACTTAATTTGTAGTATTGTTTGTGCACTTCGCCATGCCATGCTCATTAAATCGGACATGCATCATACTTGATTGTGCATCATGCCATGTTGTGGTGGTTGTTTACTATGTTGTTTGTTTCTTTCCGGGTTGCTTCTCTCGTTACCTTCGGTTTCGTTCCGGAGTTGTGATGATCCGTTCGACTACATCCGTTTGTCTTCTTCATGGACTCGTTCTTCTTCCTAGCGGGATTTCAGGCAAGATGACCATACCCTCGAAATCACTTCTATCTTTGCTTGCTAGTTGTTCGCTCTATTGCTATGCTGCGCTACCTACCACTTGCTATATCATGCCTCCCAAATTGCCATGAAACCACCTACCTTTGTCACCCTTCCTAGCAAACCATTGTTTGGCTATGTTACCGCTTTTGCTCAGCCCCTCTTATAGCGTTGCTAGTTGCAGGAGAAGATGAAGATTGCTCCATGTTGGATTATGTTTATGTTGGGATATCACGATATCTCTTATTTAATTAATGCATCTATATACTTGGTAAAGGGTGGAAGGCTCGGCCTTATGCCTGGTGTTTTGTTCCACTCTTGCCGCCCTAGTTTTCGTCATACTGGTGTTATGTTCCTTGATTTTGCGTTCCTTACGCGATTGGGTGATTTATGGGACCCCCTTCACAGTTCGCTTTGAATAAAACTCCTCCAGCAAGGCCCAACCTTGGTTTTACCATTTGCTACCACCTATCCCCTTTTCCCTTGGGTTCTGCAGACTCAAGGGTCATCTTTATTTTAGACCCCCCCGGGCCAGTGCTCCTTCGAGTGTTGGTCCAAACTGAGCTGCCTGCGGGGCCACCTTGGGGAAACTTGAGGGCTGGTTTTACTTGTAGCTAGTCTCATCCGGTGTTGCCCTGAGAACGAGATATGTGCAACTCCTATCAGGATTTGTCGGCACATCGGGCGGCTTTGCTGGTCTTGTTTTACCATTGTCGAAATGTCTTGTAAACCGGGATTCCGAGACTGATCGGGTCTTCCCGGGAGAAGGTTTATCCTTCGTTGACCGTGAGAGCTTATAATGGGCTAAGTTGGGACACCCCTGCAGGGTATTATCTTTCGAAAGCCATGCCCGCGGTTATGAGGCAGATGGGAATTTGTTAATATCCGGTTGTAGAGAACTTGACACTCGACTTAACTAAAATACATCAACTGTGTGTGTAGCCGTGATGGTCTCTTTTCGGCGGAGTCCAGAAAGTGAACACGGCTTTTGGGTTATGTTTGACGTAAGTAGGAGTTCAGGATCACTTCTTGATCATTACTAGTTGACGACCATTCCGTTGCTCCTCTTCTCGCTCTTATTTGCGTATGTTAGCCACCATATATGCTTAGTGCTTGCTCCAGCTCCACCTCACTACCCCTTTCCTACGCATAAGCTTAAATAGTCTTGATCTCGCGGGTGTGAGATTGCTGAGTCCTCGTGACTCACAGATTCTTCCAAACAGTTGCAGGTGCCGATGATACTAGTGCAGGTGATGCAACCGAGCTCAAGTGGGAGTTCGACGAGGAACTTGGTCGTTACTACGTTTCGGTTTCTGATGATCAGTAGTGGAGCCCAGTTGGGACGATCAGGGATCTAGCATTTGGGCTTGCCTTCCTTTATTTTGGTTCCGTAGTCGGACCTATGTGTGTACTCTGATTGATGTATGATTTATTTATGTATTGTGTGAAGTGGCGATTGTAAGCCAACTCTTTATCCCATTCTTGTTCATTACATGGGATTGTGTGAAGATGACCCTTCTTGCGACAAAACCACAATGCAGTTATGCCTCTAAGTCGTGCCTCGACACGTGGGAGATATAGCCGCATCGTGGGTGTTACATGACACATTTGAAGAAACCAACCACGGAGCATGACCCTCTGTTGAAGTTTAAATCAGCAGATGACACTAAGTTGGTTGATTTTGTTCCTGGCGACTCATCCAAGCAGTTCAGCATTGGTGCTAATTTGGATCCAAAATAGGAAAATGCGCTCATCGAGTTCATCCATGAGAACTAGGACATCTTTGCATGGAAGCCTTCTGACATGCCAGGTGTACCGAGGGAACTCGCTGAGCACACTCGCAATATTGATTCAAAGTTTAAACCGTTCAAGCAATTCATTCGTCGCTTTAATGAAGAGAGACGTAAGGCCATTGGTGAAGAAGTGGCCCGGCTCTTGGCAGCTGGATTCATTGTTGAAGTTTTTCATCCTGAATGGTTGGCTAACCCGGTGCTGGCGCTTAAGAAAAATGGTACTTGGCGCATGTGTGTGGACTACATAGACCTTAATAAGGCATGCCCGGCTAATCCTTTTGCTCTCCCTCATATTGATCAGATTATTGATGCTACGACGGGTTGTGTGCGTTTGAGTTTTTTGGATGCTGATGACCCACAAGTATAGGGGATCTATCGTAGTCCTTTCGATAAGTAAGAGTGTCGAATCCAACGAGGAGCAGAAGGGAATGATAAACGGTTTTCAGTAAGGTATTCTCTGCAAGCACTGAAATTATCGGTAACAGATAGTTTTGTGATAAGGTAATTTGTAACGGGTAACAAGTAATGAAAGTAAATAAGGTGCAGCAAGATGGCCCAATCCTTTTTGTAGCAAAGGACAAGCCTGGAAAAACTCTTATATAAAGGAAAACGCTCCCGAGGACACATGGGAATTATCGTCAAGCTAGTTTTCATCACGCTCATCTTATTCGCGTTCGTTACTTTGATAATTTGGTATGTGGGTGGACCGGTGCTTGGGTGCTGCCCTTTCTTGGACAAGCATCCCACTTATGATTAACCCCTATTGCAAGAATCCGCAACTACAAAAGAAGTATTAAGGTAAACCTAACCATAGCATGAAACATATGGATCCAAATCAGCCCCTTACGAAGCAACTCATAAACTAGGGTTTAAGCTGCTGTCACTCTAGCAACCCATCATCTACTTATTACTTCCCAATGCCTTCCTCTAGGCCCAAATAATGGTGAAGTGTCATGTAGTCGACGTTCACATAACACCACTAGAGGAGAGACAACATACATCTCATCAAAATATCGAACGAATACCAAATTCACATGACTACTTATAGCAAGACTTCTCCCATGTCCTCAGGAACAAACGTAACTACTCACAAATCATATTCATGTTCATAATCAGAGGAGTATTAATATGCATAAAGGATCTGAACATATGATCTTCCACCAAATAAACCAACTAGCATCAACTACAAGGAGTAATCAACACTACTATCAACCCACAGGTACCAATCTGAGGCTTTGGGACAAAGATTGGATACAAGAGATGAACTAGGGTTTTAGAGGAGATGGTGCTGGTGAAGATGTTGATGGAGATTGACCCCCTCCCAGTGAGAGGATTGTTGGTGATCACGATGGCGATGATTTTTCCCCTCCCAGAGGGAAGTTTCCCCGGCAGAACAGCTCCGCGGGAGCTCTAGATTGGTTTCGCCAAGGTTCCGCCTCGTGGCGGCGGTGTTTCGTCCCGAAAGCTTGCTTATGATTTTTTCAGTGTAAAAGACTTCATATAGCAGAAGATGGGCACCGGAGGCCTGCCAGGGGGCCCATGAGGCAGGGGGCGCGCCCAAGGGGGTAGGGCGCGCTCCCCACCCTCGTGGATGGTGGGTGGCCCCCCTGGGTACTTTCTTCGCTCAGTATTTTTTAATAATTCCAAAAATGACTTCCGTGGAGTTTCAGGACTTTTGGAGTTGTGCAGAATAGGTCTCCAATATTTTCTCCTTTTCCAACCCAGAATTCCAGCTGCCGACATTCTCCCTCTTCATGTAAACCTTGTAAAATAAGAGAGAATAGGCATAAGTATTGTGACATAACGTGTAATAACAGCCCATAATGCAATAAATATCGATATAAAAGCATGATGCAAAATGTATCAACTCCCCCAAGCTTAGACCTCGCTTGTCCTCAAGCGGAAGCCGATAACGATAAATATGTCCACATGTTTAGAGGTAAAGGTGTTGATAAAACAAAATACGGACATGAGGGCATCATGATAATTCTTATAATAGCAACATATATATATATATATATTTCATATGATTTCTTATGCTCAAGTAATAATCTATTCACAATGTCTAGTATGAATCAGAAACTTCATTGAGAACCAACAAACTATAATCTGAGTCATTGAAGCAATTGCAATTTATCATAACATCGAAAAGAGTCAATATAAGAGCTTTTCAGCAAGTCCACATACTCAACTATCATTTAGTCTTTCACAATTGCTAACACTCATGCAATACTTTATGGGTATGGAGTTTTAATCGGACATAGAGAAAGATAGGGGCTTATAGTGTTGCCTCCCAACCTTTTACCTCAAGGGTAATGTCAACAATAATAATCCATGCTAACTTACATCCAATTGGATATATATATATATCAGGATCTTCCCAACACAATGTGCTTGCCAAAGGATAAAATGTAAAAAGGAAAGGTGAAGATCACCATGACTCTTGTATAAGGTATACGACAAGAATAAAAGATAGGCCCTTCGCAGAGGGAAGCAGAGGTTGTCATGTGCTTTTATGGTTGGATGCACGAAATCTTAATGCAAAAGAACGTCACTTTATATTGCCACTTGTGATATGGACCTTTATTATGCAGTCCGTCGCTTTTATTTCTTCCACATCACAAGATCGTATAAAGCTTATTTTCTCCACACTAATAAATCATACATATTTAGAGAGCAATTTTTATTGCATGCAACAATGACAACTTACTTGAAGGATCTTACTCAATCCATAGGTAGATATGGTGGACTCTCATGGCAAAACTGGGTTTAAGGATATTTGGAAGCACAAGTAGTATCTCTACTTGGTGCAAAGAATTTGGCTAGCATGAGGGGAAAGGCAAGCTCAACATGTTGGATGATCCATGACAATATACTTTATTTCGGATATAAGAAAACATAACCCATTACGTTGTCTTCCTTGTCCAACATCAACTCTTTAGCATGTCATATTTTAATGAGTGCTCACAATCATAAAAGATGTCCAAGATAGTATATTTATATGTGAGAACCTCTCTTTCTTTATTACTTCCTATTAATTGCAACGATGACCAAAACTATGTTTGTCAACTCTCAACAACTTTTATTCATCATACTCTTTATATGTGAAGTCATTACTCTCCATAAGATCAATATGATCTCTTTATTTCTTTTTATTCTTTTATTCCCTCAAGATCATAGCAAGATAATCAAGCCCTCGAGTCAACACTAATCTTTATTATATATAGCTCACGGACTCGATTACAAATAAGGATCATAAAGCAAAACTCAAAACTAAATCATACTAAAACTTTATTCTACTAGATCAAGATATTACCAAAAGGATCGAACTAAGAAAAACGGTAAAGATAGGAGTGTGATGGTGATACGATACCGGGGCACCTCCCCCAAGCTTGGCAGTTGCCAAGGGGTGTGCCCATACCCATGTGATTAGGTCTCCTTCCTCGAAAGTGGTGGTGATGGGGTTGTTGATGATGTAGGCTTGTCGTCCATCTTCCAAGGCATAGGCTCACCATCATAGAAGGATGATCGAGCCTCCAGGATCCTTAAATATGCAGCCAAACTCATCCTCTTGAATCTATATTCATACTCACAGTTTTGGTTTTGCAGGTCATAGATCTGGGCTTGGAGGTGCTCGATTTTCTCGTGAAGCTTGAAGATGGCCTCCCCAATGTCCTTGGCGTCCAGCTTGTGGTTGTTGGTGAACTCCGTGATCATTATGTGATTGGTGTCGAGTCCACGCTCCACCATCTCCTGACACTTGAAAACTTGTTGCTCCATTGCTTCAAGCCTTGTCTCCACGCTTCCGGTCCTCCTTGGTCCCTCAACATCACGGATGTGCAGCACCCCCTCATGCATCTCAATGGTTTGAGGATGTTGCAGTACTTCCGCGAGGTAGGGGTTGATGACCTTCTCGAATAACTTGTCCTTGGGGGCACTTGGAGACGTCATGGTGATCTAGATCTGTCTGAAAAATAGCTCGAAACAAAAACAGAGGATAATTGCGTGGTACGGTGGGCAAAACCTTCGGGAGATTATATAACGAATTTTTACCGACCAAAAGAAGTATCGTGCAAGAAAACAGAGTCCGGAAGGAACACGAGGTGCCCACGAGGCAGGGGGCGCGCCCAGGGAGGTAGGGCGCGCCCTCCACCCTCGTGGATGCCTCGTGTCCTCTTCGGACTACTTATTTTCCTATTTTCTTAAATATTCCAAAACGGAGAAAAAGTACTATTATAACTGTTTTGGAGTCGGTTTACTTACCGTACCACGTACCTATTCCTTTTCGGAGTCTGAAACGTTCTGGAAAGTGTCCCTTATGTATTCTTCCGGGGTTATGGTTTCAATAACATTAGTTTCAACATTTATGGGATTACCTGAGATATAATGTTTGATTCTTTGACCGTTCACCACCTCCGGATTTGTGCCTTCGAAGTTGTTAATTTTGTTGCCACCGGAACGATAAACCTCCTCGATAAGTAAGGCCCTTCCCATTTAGATAGAAGTTTTCCTGCAAAAAATCTTAAACGAGAGTTGAATAGCAAAACATAATCACCTACATTAAACTCACGCTTTTGTATCCTTTTTTCATGCCATCTTTTAACATTTTCTTTAAACAGTTTGGCATTCTCATAGGCTTGGGTTCTCCATTCATCAAGTGAGCTAATGTCAAATAGCCTCTTCTCACCGGCAAGTTTGAAATCATAATTGAGCTCTTTAATAGCCCAATATGCCTTATGTTCTAGTTCGAGAGGTAAGTGACATGTTTTTCCATAAACCATTTTATACGGAGACATGCCCATAGGATTTTTATATGCAGTTCTATAGGCCCATAATGCATCATCAAGTTTCTTGGACCAATTCTTTCTAGATCTATTAACAGTCTTTTGCAAAATTAATTTGAGCTCTCTATTACTCAATTTTACTTGACCACTAGACTGTGGGTGATATGGGGATGCAATTCTGATTAACATCATACTTAGCAAGCATTTTACGAAAGGCACCATGAATAAAATGTGAACCACCATCAGTCATTAAATATCTAGGGACTCCAAACCTCGGAAAAATAACTTCTTTAAGCATCTTAATAGAGGTGTTATGATCAGCACTACTAGTTGGAATAGCTTCTACCCACTTAGTAACGTAATCAACAGCAACTAAAATATGTGTGTACCCATTAGAGGAAGGCAACGGCCCCATATAATCAAAGCCCCAAACATCAAATTGTTCAATAACAAGTGAATAATTCATAGGCATTTCTTGACGTCTACTAATATTGCCAATTCTTTGACATTCATCACAAGATAAGACAAACTTACGGGCATCCTTGAAGAGAGTAGGCCAATAAAAACCGGATTGCAATACCTTATGTGCAGTTCTATCTCCAGCGTGGTGTCCTCCATAAGCTTCGGAGTGACACTTGCGTAGGATATGTTCCTGTTCATGCTCAGCTATACAACGTATAATAACACCATCTACTCCTTCTTATAAAGGTGTGGGTCATCCCAGAAGTAATGTCTTAAATCATAGAAGAACTTTTTATTTTGCTGGTATGTGAAACTAGGTGGTATAAATTTAGCAACAATGTAATTAGCATAATCAGCATACCATGGAGCAGTGCGAGAAGCATTTATGATAGCTAATTGTTCATCAGGAAAGCTATCATCAATAGGTAGTGGGTCATCAAGAACATTCTCTAACCTAGACAAGTTGTCTGCAACGGGGTTCTCAGCTCCCTTTCTATCAATAATATGCAAATCAAATTCTTGTAGCAAGAGAACCCATCTAATAAGTCTAGGTTTAGCATCTTTCTTTTCCATAAGATATTTAATAGCAGCATGATCAGTGTGAACAGTTACTTTAGAATCAACAATATAAGGTCTGAACTTATCACAAGCGAATACAACTGCTAAAAATTCTTTTCAGTAGTAGCATAATTTCTCTGGGAATTTTCTAGAGTTTTACTAGCATATTGGAAACATTTAATTTCTTATCAACTCTTTGTCCTAGAACAGCACCTACAGCATAATCACTAGCATCACACATAATTTCAAAGGGTAAATTCCAATCAGGTGGCTTAACAATAGGTGTAGAAATCAAAGCTTTCTTAAGTATTTCAAATGCTTCTACACAATCATCATCAAAGACAAAAGGAATATCTTTTTGTAAGAGATTAGTTAGAGGCCTAGAAATTTTAGAGAAGTCCTTAATGAACCTCCTATAAAAACCGGCATGACCAAGGAAACTTCTTATACCTTTAATGTCCTTGGGACACGACATCTTTTCAATAGCATCAACTTTAGCTTTATCAACTTCAATACATGTTTCAGAAATTTTATGCCCCAAGACAATACCTTCATTAACCATAAAGTGGCACTTCTCCCAATTCAAGACAAGGTTAGTTTCTTCACATCTCTGCAAAACTCGATCAAGGTTGCTCAAGCATTCATCAAAAGAAGTGCCATAAACGGAGAAATCATCCATGAAAACCTCAACAATCTTTTCAAAAAAATCAGAGAATATAGCCATCATGCATCTTTGAAAGGTAGCAGGTGCATTGCATAAACCAAAAGGCATACGTCTATAAGCAAAGGTACCGAAAGGGCAAGTAAAAGTGGTCTTTTCTTGATCCTCTTTCGACACAGGTATTTGAGAGAAACCAGAATAACCATCTAGAAAGCAAAAATGCGTATGTTTGGATAATATTTCTAGCATTTGATCAATAAAAGGTAAAGCATAATGATCCTTTTTAGTAGCTTTATTTAATTTACAGAAATCAATTACCATCCTATAACCTGTAACAATTCTTTGTGGGATCAATTCATCTTTATCATTAGGAACAACAGTAATACCTCCCTTCTTAGGGACACAATGGACAGGACTTACCCACTGACTATCAACAACGGGATAAATTATACCTGCCTCCAGAAGCTTTAGTATTTATTTTCTTACCAGTTCTTTCATCTTAGGATTCAACCGTCATTGATGATCAACAACCGGTTTAGCATCTTTCTCCAATTTTATTTTGTGCTGGCATAGAGTGGGACTAGTGCCCTTAAGATCATCAAGAGTATATCCAATAGCAGCACAGTGCTTCTTTAGAGTTTTCAATAATTTATTTTCTTCATGCTCTGAAAGGTTAGCACTAATAATAACAGGATATATCTTCTTTTCATCAAGATAAGCATATTTAAGAGTATCAGGTAATGGTTTAAGCTCAAACACGGGATCACCCGTGGGTGGAGGAGGATCCCCTAGGATTTCAACAGGCAAGTTGTGTTTCAAAATAGGTCCCTGTTTAAAGAATACTTCATCTATTTCCCTTCTTTCATTCATAAACATATCATTTTCATGGTCGAGAAAATATTGTTCTAAAGGATCATTAGGAGGCACGACAATAGAAGCAAGACCAATAATTTCATCTTTACTAGGCAATTCCTCATCACGGGGTTGTCTACGAAATTTAGCAAAGTTAAACTCATGAGACATATCCCCCAAACCAATAGTAACAACATCCTTTTCGCAGTCTATCCTAGCACTAACACTATTCAAGAAGGGTCTACCAAATATGATGGGACAGAAGTCATCTTGTGGGGAACCAAGAACAAGAAAATCAGCAGGATATTTACCTTTCCCACACAAGACTTCAACATCTTTAACAATCCCAACTGGTGAAATAGTGTCTCTATTGGCAAGCTTAATTGTGACATCAATTTCCTCTATCTCAGCAGGTGCAATGTCATGCATAATTTCTTTGTATAAGGAATGAGGTATTGCACTTGCACTAGCACCCATATCACATAAGCCATGATAACAATGATCTCCTATTTTAACAGAAATCACAGGCATGCCTACAACAGGTCTATGTTTATTTTTAATGTCGGGTCTAGCAATTCTAGCAGCTTCATTACAGAAGTAAATAACATGCCCATCAATATTATCAGCCAAGAGATCCTTAACCATAGCAATACTAGGTTCAACTTTAATTTTCTCAGGGGGTTTGGGTGTCCTAATATTACTTTTGTTGACCACAGTTGAAGCTTTAGCATGATCCTTTATTCTAACAGGGAAAGGTGGTTTCTCAATATAAGCAGTAGGAACAATAGGATCATGATAAGTGATAGTCTTTTCTTCAACTTTAATAGGTGCAACTACTTTTACTTCAATGGGAGGATTATATTTGAACCACTTCTCCTTAGGGAGATCAACATGAGTAGCAAATGATTCACAGAAAGAAACTACTATCTCAGAGTCAAGTCCATATTTAGTGCTAAATTCACGGAAAACATCGGTATCCATAAAAGATTTAACACAATCAAACTTAGGTGTTATACCTGACTCCTTACCTTCGTCGAGATCCCAATCTTCAGAGTTGTGTTTAATTCTTTCCAATAAATCCCATTTGAATTCAATAGTCTTCATCATCAAAGATCCAGTACAAGAAGTATCGAGCATGGAGCGATTATTGAGAGAAAGCCGAGCATAAAATTTTTGAATAATCATTTCTCTTGAGAGCTCATGATTGGGGCGTGAATATAACATTGACTTAAGCCTCCCCCAAGCTTGAGCGATGCTTTCTCCTTCGCGAGGCCAAAAATTATATATATAATTACGATCACGATGAACAAGATGCATAGGATAAAACTTCTGATGAAATTCCAATTTCAATCGGTTGTAGTTCCATGATCCCGTATCATCACATAGCCTAAACCATGTCAATGCCTTTCCCTTCAAAGATAAAGGGAAGACCTTCTTCTTGATAACATCCTCGGGCATGCCTGCAAACTTAAATAATCCACAAACTTCATCCACATAGATTAGGTGTAAATCGGGATGCAATGTTCCATCACCTGTGAAAGGATTAGCTAGCAGTTTCTCTATCATACCCGAAGGAATTTCAAAGTAAACATTTTCAGTAGGTTCAGTAGGTTGAGGAGAAACTCTTTGCTCTACTGGTCGGGGTGAAGATACCCCGAACAAGCCCCTCAAGGGATTACTTTCCATAGTAACAAGTGACAGTAAATTTCGGCACACTATATAAAAATTTTCTCACCAAATTCCACCTACCAAAGGCGCTTCACTCCCCGGCAATGGCGCCAGAAAAGAGTCTTGATGACCCACAAGTATAGGGAATCTATCGTAGTCCTTTCGATAAGTAAGAGTGTCGAATCCAACGAGGAGCAGAAGGAAATGATAAGCGGTTTTCAGTAAGGTATTCTCTGCAAGCACTGAAATTATTGGTAACAGATAGTTTTGTGATAAGGTAATTTGTAATGGGTAACAAGTAATGAAAGTAAATAAGGTGCAGCAAGATGGCCCAATCCTTTTTGTAGCAAAGGACAAGCCTGGACAAACTCTTATATAAAGGAAAACGCTCCTGAGGACACATGGGAATTATCGTCAAGCTAGTTTTCATCACGCTCATATGATTCGCGTTCGTTACTTTAATAATTTGGTATGTGGGTGGACCGGTGCTTGGGTGCTACCCTTCTTGGACAAGCATCCCACTTATGATTAACCCCTATTGCAAGCATCCGCAACTACAAAAGAAGTATTAAGGTAAACCTAACCATAGCATGAAACATATGGATCCAAATCAGCCCCTTACGAAGCAACTCATAAACTAGGGTTTAAGCTTCTGTCACTCTAGCAACCCATCATCTACTTATTACTTCCCAATGCCTTCCTCTAGGCCCAAATAATGGTGAAGTGTCATGTAGTCGATGTTCACATAACACCACTAGAGGAGAGACAACATACATCTCACCAAAATATCGAACGAATACCAAATTCACATGACTACTTATAGCAAGACTTCTCCCATGTCCTCAGGAACAAACGTAACTACTCACAAATCATATTCATGTTCATAATCAGAGGAGTATTAATATGCATAAAGGATCTGAACATATGATCTTCCACCAAATAAACCAACTAGCATCAACTACAAGGAGTAATCAACACTACTAGCAACCCACGGGTACCAATCTGAGGCTTTGGGACAAAGATTGGATACAAGAGATGAACTAGGGTTTTAGAGGAGATGGTCCTGGTGAAGATGTGATGGAGATTGACCCTCTCCCGATGAGGGGATTGTTGGTGATGACGATGGCAGTGATTCCCCCCTCCCTGATGGAAGTTTCCCTGGCAGAACAGCTCCGCCGGAGCCCTAGATTGGTTCCGCCAAGGTTCCGCCTCGTGGCGGCGGTGTTTCGTCCCGAAAGCTTGCTTATGATTTTTTCTGGGTAAAAGACTTCATATAGCAGAAGATGGGCACTGGAGGCCTACCAGGGGGCCCATGAGGCAGGGGCGCGCCCAGGGGGGTAGGGCGTGCCCCCCACCCACGTGGATGGTGGGTGGCCCCCCTCTGGTACTTTCTTCGCTCAGTATTTTTTAATAATTCCAAAATTGACTTCCGTGGAGTTTCAGGACTTTTGGAGTTGTGCGGAATAGGTCTCCAATATTTGCTCCTTTTCCAGCCCAGAATTCCAGCTGCCGGCATTCTCCCTCTTCATGTAAACCTTGTAAAATAAGAGAGAATAGGCATAAGTATTGTGACATAACGTGTAATAACAGCCCATAATGCAATAAATATCAATATAAAAGCATGATGCAAAATGGACTTATCAGATGCTTATTTCGGGTATCATCAGATCAAGATGGCAGTTAAGGAGCAAGAGAAGACAACTTTCATCACTCCCTTTAGAGCATTCTGCTATGTGTCTATGCCCTTTGGGCTCAATAGTGCCTAGGCAACTTACCAACGGTGTGTTAAAAATTGCCTTCATGATCAGATTGGACTCAATGTTCACGCTTATGTGGATGACATTGTTGTGAAATCCAGGAAGAAGGATACCTTGATAGATGATTTGAAAGAGACCTCTGACAATCTCCGGGTCTACAAGATGATGCTTAACCCGGCTAAGTGTGTTTTTGGTGTACTAGCAGGCAAGCTCTTGGGTTTTTTGGTTTCCAAAAGAGGCATTGAAGCTAACCCGTAGAAAATCAAGGCTATTACTTCCCTGGCTAAACCGGCGTGTATTAATGATGTTCAGCGTTTGGCGGGTCGTATTGCGGCCTTAAGCCGGTTCATAAGCTGGTCGGGAGAAAAAGCTATCCCTCTGTACCAGATGATGAAGAAAACAGATCACTTTGTCTAGAGTGATGCTGCTGATTAGGCGTTTGAGGCCTTGAAGAAACAATTAGCTGAACCGCTGATCCTTGCTGCTCCTATTGATAAGGAGCCCTTGTTGTTATATGTGGCTGCCAATAGCCGAGCTGTCAGCATAGCGATTGTTGTGGAAAGGAAGAAATCAGGCAAGGAATATCCGGTTTAGCGGTCGGTTTATTATATCAGTGAGGTCCTCATTAAATCCAAGCAGAGGTATCCACATTGGCAGAAACTTGTATATGGAGTGTTCATGGCTAGTCGTAAGCTGAAGCAGTATTTCTTTGGTCATCCCATCACTGTGGTCAGTTCTGCCCCTTTGGGGGATATTATTCAAAATAGAGAGGCCACAGGTCGGGTAGCCAAATGGGCCATTGAGCTTGGACCCCATGGTTTGAAGTATATGCCTCGGACGGCCATCAAGTCTCAAGCGCTTGTGGATTTTATCAATGACTGGACTGAGCTGTAGATGCCTGAGGAGAAGCCGGATAGCACATATTGGACTATTCACTTTGATGGATCCAGGCAGTTCGAAGGCTCGGGGGCTGGAGTTATTTTGACTTCCCCACGAGGTGATAAATTTTGTTATGTTTTAAGGTTGATGTTCCCTTGTACTAACAATGCAACTGAGTATGAGGCCTTGCTCCATGGTCTTTGGATGGCTAAAGATATGAATTTAAGCCGGGTGAGGTGTTTTGGTGACTCAGATTTGGTGGCTCAGCAAGTTTCAGGCACTTGGGATTCTAAGGAGCCACTCAGGGCGGCTTACCGCTGCGAGGTTGATGCTATTGCTGGTCATTTCAAAGGTTATCAGGTGGAACATGTTGATCGCAGGAAAAATGAGGCGACTGATGCTTTGAGCCGGTTGGGATCCCAGTGTAAGCCGGTACCACCTAATGTTTTCCTTGATATCCTACATAACCCTTCAGTCAAATTGCCTACGAAGGAAGATCTTGCTATTCCTAACCCGGAGGCGTAGCTGGTGGCGGCTCTTCATGCTATTCCTGATTGGACGGTACCATATTTGACTTATATGACCTGGGGTGAGTTACCTGAAGATGAAACTTTGGCCAGGAGGATAACCCGGCGGTCTAAGTCAATGACTATTGTCAATGGAGAGTTGCATCGCTGTAGTGTCACAGGGGTGTTTCAACGTTGTGGTTCTCCTGAGGAAGGCCGTGAGATTCTATGAGAGACTCATGAAGGAGATTGTGGTCATCATGCCGGCTCTAAGTCTGTCGTAGCCAAGGCTTTCCGTCATGGGTTTTATTGGCTAACGGCTCATGCTGATGCAGAAGATTTGGTCAGTAAATGTCATTGTTGTCAGAAATTTTCAAGACGAGCTCATGTGCCGGCTCAAGAATTGAGGATGATTCCAATCACTTGGCCGTTTGCAGTCTGGGGGCTGGATATGGTTGGGCCTTTCAAAAGGTCCAAAGATAAAAAGACCCACCTTTTAATGGCGGTTGACAAATTCACAAA
Source organism: Triticum aestivum (assembly GCF_018294505.1). NCBI lineage: Eukaryota > Viridiplantae > Streptophyta > Magnoliopsida > Poales > Poaceae > Triticum > Triticum aestivum. The sequence goes on along the minus strand of NC_057802.1, from coordinate 446,341,812 downwards.
GTGGGTTGAGGCAGAACCGGTCAGTAAGTGTGACGCGGCAACAACGATTCAATTCATCAAAAAGGTGATTTTCTGGTTTTGATATCCTCACAGCATATAACTCATAATGGCACTAATCTTTCCAAGGGTACTATGAAAGAATTCTGTCAACACGAGCATATTCGTCTTGATGTGTCATCAGTGGCTCACCCCCAGTCCAATGGCCCAGCTGAAAGGGCCAATCAAGAAATTTTGAGAGGCATCAAGCCCCGGCTTATGGTCCCTTTGCAGAGGACGTCGGGTTGTTGGGTGGAGGAATTGCCCTCAGTGCTATGGAGTATCAATACTACCCCCAACAGATCTACGGGTGAAAGGATCGATATAGTTGACTAGAGGGGGGGTGAATAGGCAACTAACAATTTTTAGCTTATCTTTACCAATTTAAACTTTGCATCAAAGTAGGTTGTCTAGATATGTAACTAGGTGAGCAACCTATATGATGCAACAACAACAAGCGCACAAGCAAGCAAGGAATACAACAAAATATGAGCTTGCATGAGTAAAGGTGAGGGATAACCAATAGCGGAGCCGGTGGAGACGAGGATGTGTTACTGAAGTTCCTTCCCTTTGAGGGGAAGTACGTCTCTGTTGGAGCGGTGTGGAGGCACAATGCTCCCCAAGAAGCCACTAGGTTCACCATATTCTCCTCACGCCCTCACACAATGCGAGATGCCGTGATTCCACTATTGGTGCCTTTGAAGGCGGCGAACAAACCTTTACAAACAAGGTTGGGGCTATCTCCACAACTTAATTGGAGGCTCCCAACGATACCACGGAGCTTCACCACAATGGAATATGGCCCCGAGGTGACCTTAACCTTCTAGGGTGCTCAAACACCCAGGAGTAACAAGATCCGCAAGGGATTAGTGGGGGGAATCAAATTTCTCTTGGTGGAAGTGTAGATCCGGGCCTTCTCAACCAATCCCCAAAGAATCAACAAGTTTGATTGGCTAGGGAGAGAGATCGGGCGAAAATGAGATTTGGAGCAACAATGGAGCTTGGGGGAAAATAGGTAAGTCAACTTGGAGAAGAAGACCTCCTTTTATAGGGGGGGAAGAAATCCAACCGTTACCCCCCATTCAGCCCCGCACAGAGCGGTACTACCGCTGGGGGTAGCGGTACTACTGCTGGGAGCTGCAGTACAACCGCTCCCCTACGCGGTACTACCGTGTAGGCAGAGGGAGACTAGAGGCGGAGCAAGATCTGGACCCAGGGCGGTACTAGCAGCGGTGGTAGGGGCGGTACTACCGCTTACGAGCGGTACTACCGCCTCTACTGCCGCTGCCAGTGCCACAAAACCCGACACGAAAGGCGACACCCTCGAGTCGAGGCAGTAGCGGTGCCGAACAATAGCGATACTACGCTGAGAACCCCAAGCGGTACTACCGCTGTGGAGCGGTACTGCCACTTCGGCTCTTGAGCGGTACTACCGCTGGGGTCTGCAGTACTACCGCTGGGACCAAATTTCACACCGAAAGCAACGAGGGATCCTCCATCGAACTGAGAAGGCTCAGTGGGTGCAAAGGGGATGTGTACGTGTTGATTCCACCCTAGCCTTTCCAATGCGGACCCCCTCTTGATAGTACGGTCACTCCTACGAACCAAGTCCACCAAAACTGAAACGAAAGAGCTACACCGTCTTTGCTTAAAACTCCAAGGGGAAGGAATCATCTCGTGCCAAAGGATGAATCTCTGAAATACTCAGTGCACACGATTAGTCCGCAAGAGCGTTGTCATCAATCACCAAAACTACTTAGAGAGAGACATGCCTTAACAATCTCCCCCTTTTTGGTGGATTGATGACAACACGGGATTTGCACAAAGGTAAGACAAGATAGTACATGAATCCCAAAACTAAAAAATATAGACGGAGCTCCCCCTGAATGTGTGCACCTAAAAGAGGTGCCTTTGGAATGCAAGGCACACACATCAGGATCAACACTGCCCCTATATTTTAGTCTGACAGCATTAGAGTAGGAGTGAGCAAAGTATATAACAAGATAAGCATGCAACTCACATACTACCAAGGTACTCGACAAACTAGATAAAAAACGGATAAGGTAGCATATGTCTCACACCATATGATAGGGTACCAGGTCTCACAAGCACAAACCAAACAAGCGCAAAAGACGAGAAAAGAGTTTGTGAGAAAGACAAGCAAGGCAAACAGGCCACACAAACACACAAACACATGCTCGCAACTCGACAACGACAAATCCCTAAGCTCTCTCCCCCTTTGGCATCGAGACACCAAAAAGGTAAAGAGCGCTGCTATGGCTCCAGGTGATAGCAAACTGAGGATCTCCATCATCACATCCCTGCGGGATCGTCTGCACCGCCATCATCAATAGGAAACTGCTCGGTGTCTGAATCGGTCCATGGGCAGTGCTGCTGAACCCACTCCTCGTTGGTGATCTTGCCCTCAGATCCGCTGGCAACAGTCGCACCCAACTGACGCATGAGCTCCTTGTGACGGATCCCGGCCTTGTTCTCAGACACATGAGTCATGTACTGACCATGAGACTCCATGCATAAGAGTTTCTTCATCTTGCTCTTGAGCTTCTTTGCCCAAGAGGGCTCTGCTCCAGAGGGCTCATAGTCATCGTCATCATTAGCATCAGCCTCTATCTCCATGTCAGCAGCTCCAGACGGAATCCCAGACCTCGGAGCCGAGGTGCCCCAGTTCTCCTTCTTCCTCGGACGCTTGATCTCATGAGATACTAACTCCCCAGTCTCCACCACCACATTCTGATAAACATGAGCCCAGGCCTTCTCAATGAGCAACATGATAAACGATCCATAGATAGGGCACTTGCGCTCAGAGATGGCGGAGACCAGTTCAGACCACATGACATGAGAGATATCCAAGGATTCTCCAGTTTTCTTCCTTCTCACGCTGGCAGAAAAGAAGCATGTCCACGAGAAACGAGTGAACCATATCCAAGTTCCCAATGCGAGGAAAGAGGGTCTCCCTGAAGATGCGATGGAGTATGTCCAGAAAAGCAGGCAACTCATAGGTCTCCTTCTGAGTCTCGGGGTGAATCTTCAAAGTACAGTATGGCCAGAGAGATTGCTTGTGAGTGGAAGTTGCATTGCGGTGAGGGCGAAAGCCAACTGGGTTCTCAAGACCGTGATCTTCAACTCCAAGTAACTCCATGAAGGCCTTCCACTTGATAGGAAGCAGCTTTCTATTTGTCATCCATGTCAGAGTCCTTTCCTCGTCTGTTCCAAGATGGACCATGGCATAAAACTGAGCCACCAAATCAGCATCAAAGTCCTTGTTGAACTGCATGATCCTGAGAATGTTTAGCTGAGAATACATCTCAAGGGCTTCGCCAAAGTAGGCAGGATCCTTCTCCATATAGTCAGTGCCGATGGTCCGAACATCAACATAGTGATTCTTCTTTGCTTTGATCACATCAAAGTAGATGGCCCACTGAAAGCGGTTCCAGAAAGGACGGTTGACCAAAGTGGGTTCTTGATCTTCTGTATATGGGTTCCGCCGGCGCTTTGCCCAGAACTCCTTTGCAGACATCCCAGTCACAGACTTGGCCCTAGGCTTGGGCTTGACCGTAATCTTCTTCTTCGGCTGAGGAGGAGGAGGAGGAACACTTGAAGAGGCAGCCACTGTCTCAGAGGTGCGGTAGCGCTTTGAAGTTGAACGCCCGGGGTTGACATGGCGCACATGTTGCTCAGAGCGGTCATCACCTGGAACCAGACGCACAGACACAAGGAACAACAAGAAAGAACGAGCATAAGCCACCAAACAAAACAAAAATGGATCGAACTTTGGTAAGAATATGATGGAAGTGGGCATCCGGCGGTAGTACCGCGATAGGTAAGCGGCAGTACCGCCTGAGCGGTAGTACCGCTCTAGGGGGGCGGTACTACCGCTCCAGGCGAGGGAACGGCGGTTCCCTACAGCCGTGGCCAAATCCGGCACTACCGGGATGCCAAATTCAAAAATAATCCTACCAAATGTCGATCCACACAGTCTAGACGCCTTCTCCAACCTACTCAAGCCTTGATTTAGCGAAAAATCTAGAGATGCATCAACCATTTCCCCTAAACACGAGATCTGAAAACTAGGCAAAAGGAGAAAGGGAACGGGGGCAATACCGGCATCCATGGCAAGAGGACGGGGTGGGTATCGATTCCACTGAAGGAAATGGAGAGGGACGGCCCAAAGACGGCAACCCACCGGAGCCCTCCCGTGGCGAGTCAGCACTGGAGAGACGAGGGGAGCGAGTGGGTTGTGAGAATGGGTATGGGGGAGAAGAAACCTCCCCCTGCCCCGACATAACCCCCTAGTCCCGCCCCGCAGCGGTAGTACCGCTCGGGCGGGCGGTAGTACTGTTTGTTAATCACAAGCAGTAGTACCGCGCACCCCAGCGGTAGTACCGCCCAGCCCAGACTCAAGGACTAGACACCTAAAATGGCTTAGCTCAAGAAGAAAAACCGACAAGAAGAGAGAGCAAACACAAAGGCAAGAAGAACACCACCAAGAGGACAAGAAGCACACACCTCTCCAAGAGAGGGCGGTGGCCGAGGCCACCTATGTTTGAGTCAAGAGGTATGGCGCCGTGAAGATTTTAAGCTTGGGCCCATGACCAAAACTCATCTTTGAAGCACAAGTACCATCAAAAATGGCTAATGTGAAAGACTTGATCAATTTATGCATAATGGGGGGAGGGAGAGTTCATTGAGAGAACAACACTCCCCCTATGTCCATGCCTACACCTAAACAAGGAATCACGATGAGTATGGTGGGATGTGCAAGGGTTCAAGCCACATTGCTCGAATCAATGATATTTAGCTCATGCCTTAACCCGCGAAATCTTGCTTCATCCAAGGGTTTTGAAAATATCTGCAAGGTTATCATGGGTGTTGACATAGTTGAGCTCGATCTCCCCTCGCCTAATGTGATCCCGGATGAAATGATACCGAATCTCAATATGCTTCATCTTGAAGTGTTGCACTGGGTTGAGAGAAATCTTGATGGCACTTTCATTGTCACACCAAAGACGCACTTTGTCATAAATGACACCGTAATCCTTCAAAGTTTGCCTCATCCATAGAAGTTGTGCACAACAACTACCAGCCGCCACATACTCCGCTTCGATGGACGAGATAGAGAGAGACACAACTTTGCTTCTTGGAAGACCAACTCACCAAAGAGCAACCAAGGAATTGGCACCCTCAGAAGTGGACTTCCTATCCACTTTGTCTCCCACTCAATTCGAGTCCGAAAATCCCACAGGATTGAAGTTAGCTCCTCTTGGGTACCATAAGCCAAAGTTTGGGGTATGAGCCAAATATCAAAAGATTCGCTTGACCGCCACAAAGTGGCTTTCCTTAGGTGCGGCTTGAAACCGTGCACAAATTCCCACACTCAACATGATATCCGGTCTAGATGCACAAAGGTAAAGCAAGGAGCCAATCATGGAGTGATAATACCTTTTGATCCACCGCTTTACCATTGGGATAAATGTCAAGTTGGCGTTTGATGGGCATTGGAGTGGAAGCCGGCTTGACATCACTTAACTTGAATCTCTTGAGAATGTCTTGAGTATATTTGGCTTGGTTGATGAAGGTTCCTTCTCTCCTTTGCTTGATTTCAAACCCGAGAAAGAACTTCAACTCTCCCATCATGGACATCTTGAACTTCGAGGTCATGAGAGCGGCAAATTCCTCATTGAAAGCTTTGTTAGGGGAACCAAAGATAATATCATCAACATATAGTTGGCATACAAACAACTCCGCTTTGACCTTCTTAGTAAAAAGAGTGGGGTCAATTTTCCCAATTTCAAATCCAAGATCTTGTAACAACTCGGTAAGGTGCTCATACCATGCACGTGGGGCTTGTTTAAGGCCATATAGTGCCTTATCGAGTTGGTACACATGATTGGGGAAATAGGGATCCTCGAACCCCAGGGGTTGCTTGACATACACCAATTCATTAATAGGACCATTAAGAAAAGCACTCTTCACATCCATTTGTTACAACTTGAAGTTATGATGAGATGCATAATCAATCAACAAACGAATAGATTCAAGGAGAGCAACGGGAGCAAAGGTTTCACCGTAGTCGATACCCTCGACTTGGGAGTAGCCTTGTGCTACCAACCGAGCCTTGTTGCGAACAATAATTCCATGAGCATCTTGCTTGTTCTTGAATATCCACTTGGTTCCAATGACATTATGGTTCCCCGTTGGCCTTGGCACCAATCTCCACACCTTGTTGTGCACGAAGTTGTTGAGTTCTTCATGCATGGCATTAAGCCAATCCGGATCCTCGAGCGCCTCATAGACCTTTTGGGGTTCACACAAGAAACAAACGCGTGATGTTCACAATAGTTTGCCAATTTTCTACGAGTGCTTACCCCCTTTCTTAAGCTTCCAAGCACATTAGTCATGAGATGACCCTTGGTAGTGAGCTTGGATGCAAGCTTGGCGGCACGATGCTCCAATTCCTCCTCAGGAGTGAGTTGAGGGGCGGTAACTTGATCATCTTGAGCGTCATCTTGAGCTTGCTCTTGATCTTGAACTCGCTCGGTGGTGAGAACTTGACCTTGGGCATCACTTGGTGGCGCACCACCATCTTGTGGTTGATCTTGCCCTTGATCTTGTTCGTTTGGTTGAGGGCCTTCACTATGTTCTTCGGAAGCATGTGCGTCTTGGTTTGGTGATGGTTCCACTTGAGCGGAACATTGTCCTTCTCCTTTGGCCACAAAGGGTTCCTCAATGGGTAGGATATGACCAATACCCATTATTCTTTTGGCTTGGGGAGGAATTTCATCACCTACATCACAAGTACCACTTTGCTCCACTTGCGAGCCGTTATTCTCATCAAACTCTACGTTACACGTCTCCTCAATAAGTCTCGTGGACTTATTGAGGACATGGTAAGCATGAGAGTTTGTAGCATAACCAACAAATATGCCATCATAAGCTCTAGCCTCAAATTTATACAAACAAACACCTTTCTTGAGAATGAAACACTTACACTCGAACACCCGGAAGTACTTGAGGTTGGGCTTGTTACCGGTGAGTATCTCATATGGAGTCTGGTTCAAGCCTTTGCGAAGATAGAGCCGATTGGATGCATGACACGCGGTGTTGATGGCTTCGGCCCAAAAGTTGTATGGAGACTTGAACTCCGCCATCATGGTCCTTGCCGCATCCATCAACGTACGGTTCTTCCTCTCCGCTACACCATTTTGTTGAGGGGTGTAGGGTGCAGAATATTGATGCTTGATCCCCTCATCACTAAGAAACTCATCCAAGGTGTAGTTCTTGAACTCGGTGCCTATCGGGGATATACCCCGCGGTGTAAACCGGCCGGAAGTATAACCCGGCCGGACTTGGCGGTTTATTTGAGACCCCGCTGTCACTTGGCGATTCACCGGCGACCCGCACAGACCAGACGGTTTACAAGCAACCTGACTGAACATTAGGGTTCACTGGTAACCCAGCGGGCGGGAAAACGGTGACAAGGCCCAAGGCCCAGAAGGCCGGTTCATGATTATGGTGGGCCGGTTTAAGAGGAAAGGCGTGAGGAATATTTGTCTTACAAGGAGTTAAGACCTGGACTTGTATCCGGTTTGTATTAGAGATAGACTAGTCCTAATCCTAATAGGACTCCACATGTAACCCGCCCCTTCAACATATATAAGGAGGGGCAGGGCTCCCCAAAGAGGGACAGGCAACAATCAATAATCTCTAGGGCTAGACACAATTAGAGGAGAGCCGGTTTACGGCGACTCCCTCATAAGCGTAATGAGATCTAGCCTCAAACAGCATGTAGGGTTATTACCGAATGATGTTTCCCGGGGCCAGAAGCTGTCTAAACCCTTGTCTTGTGCATTGATCCGCCCTGCGTCTCTCATCCCAATCAACCCCTCTCAAGCTACTACATAGATGCGCTGGCCTCATGACTAAGTCCTCACCCTTGGACATCTGCCGTGACAAAACCACGACAGTTGGCGCCCACCGTGGGGCCTGCGCACGGTGGTGTTGAGTTCTTGGAGGGATCTCTTCCAGGGATTAGAGAAGGTCGCAAATTTCCGGATGCAGAAAAATCGGTTTTGAAAGGATCTATATCAGTTTTGATCAAAATCAGAAATTATTTATTAGTGGAGTTCATCCGGTTGGTTGGTGAGATTATCAGAGAAGATCCCGAAGGATTGGTTTGGTGCAGTGTTGGTTCACCGAAATCCAATGGGTGCAAATCATCAACATGAACAAGGCCAACTTGTTCCAAGCCGCCGCCGACACTCGCCTCGCGGGCATACTCATCGCGTTTCACCTTAAACCGCCGCACCTCGAGCAAGTTGCCTCCTCTTCACCGGATCAATTCCATGGACTCGAGGTTTTTTTGTTTGCCGCCTTGACCAAAGACTCGAGCGCTGCCTCCGTGGTTAAACTTCGTCTTCGCCCTCGAATCCGTGTTGGAGCCGCGAGTCGCCGCATCTATTCTGAGTTGCTCCAGGGAATCAGCTTCCGCCACGGACTCTAGGCTGCTGTCGCTATCATCCACCTGCTTCCGTCTTTGTTACGTCATGCAAACCGTACGGCCACCGCCCTAAAAATCGCCAAGACTGACAAGATTTTCTGCTGCCGCTAATTGAAGGAGTCGGCCCAGCCTGACACGTATTTTTTCTTTGTTCCAACACACATCCAATTCATTGAGCTGACAGGTCATGTTTGAGAAGACCGATTCCACCATAGCCTTGCTACTCTCCACGTGAAGCGAAGTCCAATTTTTATTTCACTGCCAAGAGCCAGTACTAGTACTAGCACTAGCATGAAACAGTTTTGGAAGGACATAACTCGACTGACAAAACGGGGTTGAAAAACACACAAGGAAGCCAATTCAGGATTCAAGGGAAGGAAAAGTTACTAACACATGGATCCTGAAACCCCTACGACCTGGAAGCGGTTTAAGTCATGGGTTCAGTCTCCGCGGACAGGGGGCTCTTGCTGGGTCACTGCTGCCGTTCTGAGACGCCGAGGCCATGCCCGCAAGTGCCCCCATAGCTGCATGGTTGAATCGCCCGAGCCAGTCCGGCCTTGGTCGCTGCCTTGATTCAGTACTGCTGCTCCTTGCACGCCGGTTCACCACTGCAGTCAGCCGCTGCCGTCTGCTCGCGTCGGTTTACCGCCCACGCCCGTCCCCATTTGACCCGCACGGCTTACCGCGCCACGAGTCGCCCCTGCCTGGTTTTGCCTCTGAGCCGCTGCCCCCAGGCATGCTCTCCTGCTGGTTGCCGCTTGAAGAAAAGAAAGGTGGGGAGTCCGGTCTCACCTTCGTTGTAAGCCGGCCTAGGCCCTACTGTCGCCGCTGCTATACAATTGAACCGACGCACGCTGGGTCACCTCTGCTTCTGTCGACCCCACGTTAAGCGGTCTGCCGCTCTTAGTCGCAAAAAAAGCGGTCTGCCGCTATCATCGACCCGTGGGTGCTGCCGCGGTCCAGGAGCAGTGCGCTGCTGCAAAGCGGATCAGGGCCATTATTCCTTCCAAAAAAAGGGAGGAGAAGGTCATGGGGAGACCTCATGCACTAGAAGACACAAAACCAATCAACTTTTCTGTCAAAAACAAAAGCAGCACTATTCATTATCCAGCGCCAGCATCCGGCAAAAAATACCAGGTGTTATTTTTCCTATGTATTTTATCAGTACATGTTAATTCATCCGACAACAATTACTCTGCCTATAATGTTTTTACGCAGGGCGACTATTAAAAAAAGGGGGTGGTGTTATACCATGGATGCACTTTCGACTATACCGCGCGGCTTCACGGACAGGCGTGTCATGGTATGGTTTACATCAACGCATCGGCCGACTCGCCCGTCCGTGCCGCATTATAGCGCCACAGACGACTCGCCCGCCTGCCCTCGCGACCGGTTCACGCGTCCGCATCAGCTTACAACAAGGAGGACAATTTGCTCGTCCGCATCGGCTTACAACGCCGCAACCGATTCATCTGTCTGCTCCAGCGGCCGATTTACCCGTGAGTGATTTCAGTTTCACTTAGTGATCATCAACTTCACGGCAGACTATTTTCAGCCTAAACACATCGGGTGATATCCATCTAAAATATATTTTATTAGCACATATTATTTTTGTCAAAGAGCAGTTTATCTTTGCCTTGGTCTGCAATATTGTTTATGCAGGACAATTGTTCACTGCAAAAGCTATGGCTGTGTCATGGATGTATAACTCGCGCCACCATTATAATGCGCTAGTATCTTACCATGCCATCAAGCTCGATGAATATATGTGCAAGCCGCCATTCTGCAGACCTGTCTACATCAACTAGCTGGGACTGCGCCTGTGATTGACTCGCGCGCCCGCACCAGTTTACAACGCCACGGACGACTCGCCCGTCCGCGCTGGCTTACAACAAGGAGGACAACTTGCCCGTCCGCACCGGCTTACAATGTCGCGGCCGACTCATCTGTCCGAGCTGCCTCTGATTTTGCGGTCGTCTTTGTCGTCCATCTCTCGCGGCCTGGTCTGCATCAACATACCGGGCCGCACCTATCTGCATGAGCTGTTTATTGATTATGAGCAAGTCACAGCTTGGGTAGCCCGGTTTTCTTTCAATAAAATAGAGGCAAATTATCATATACTATCAACCGCCGTCTGCACTGGGTGGCTCAATGGGCAGGCGCACAAGTCGCCGCCACTACAGTTTGGTTAACTTCAAATCACCAGTTGGAAGGAACCATTGGCCGAGTTGCTGACACGGCTCATACGGGATCATTTACAACCCGCCGCAGTCACCTCAACCTTCTGTGGATTCACATCGTGCTATCAACACCAATGGTATACAAGTTATGCCGGTTTACATCACGGTCAAATATGGAGAGTCTCAAGCCAACTCCTTGAGTCACCTTTGAGACTCGAGGGCTACGATGACATGACTCAGCAAATCTTGCCAGTTTCAGCAAATTTAAGAACCCCAGGACGATGGAGGGAAAGAGAACCCGGTCCCGGAGGCTACTGTTATATTGATGAGAATTTAAAGGTCGTTAGAAAATTTCCGGTTTAGAAAGTATATGACAGTTACAAAATCCTGGCTCAATGAAGAAGTTCTGGGTCATCAGAAATAACTCCGGTTTAAAATCCAGCTCAAGGGAAGTCAGTCTCACTGAAGCTATCAATATCCGGTTTACAATCCGGTTCAAGGGAAAACTATTCTCCCACAAAGCTCTGAAGCGCTCAAATCCGGTTTAAAAATGTCCGGCTCAAAAAGGAATTAACTTCTCGCAAGTTCGAGTTGAAAGGCCGTTAGAAAATTTCCGGCTGAAAATGAAGATTCCGGTTTGCAATCCGGTTTAAGGGAAATCTGTTCTCCCACAAAGCTTTGAAGCTCTCAATATCCGGTTCAAAATCCCAGTTCAAGAAGGATTTATCTCTTGCAAAAAGTTAAAGGGTGCCAAAGAGGACCTATCATATTATTGATCACTTGGGGGCTTGGTCGTATCCGAACCATAGCTACACCTCTTGATCGGTGCAATGCCACAGCATCACTTGGGGGCTTGGTCGAACCCGAACCATAGCTACACCTCTTGATCGGCGCAATGCCACAGCATCACTTGGGGGCTTGGTCGAACCCGAACCATAGCTACACCTCTTGATCGGCGCAATGCCACAGCATCAGTTGGGAGCTTGGTCGTATCCGAACCATAGCTACGCCTCTTGATCGGCGCAATGCCACAGCATCACTTGGGAGCTTGGTCATACCCGAACCATAGCTACGCCTCTTGATCGGCGTAATGCCACAGCATCACTTGGGGGCTTTGTCGAACCCGAACCATAGCTACACCTCTTGATCGGCGTAATGCCACAGCATCACTTGGGGGCTTGGTCGAACCCGAACCATAGCTACACCTCTTGATCGAATTTGGGGCCTGGCAGCCCGTGAAAAGCCTCGACTACAACGGTTTTCATTTGCCTTTTGCTAAGTTTTCTTTGTTTTCATAAGATTTGTGATGTTTTTAAACCGGTGTTTTTCAACCCGGTTAGGCTGTCAACTACAAGTTGTCAGTACACGGTCAAATTATAATCCAGAGACTATCAGCCCGGTCTGGTTTTGACTCAAAGTCACCAGTATGGAATAGGCTGGTGTTTATCACAACCTGGAACGGTTTTATTGTAAACCGGCACAATTTGGGAGGAGTTATCAGTACTCAAAATTTGGGTTATCACCCTTACTACAAAAAGTTGATGAACCAACGATGTGATTCAATGTCACAAGTATGATATATTTCATATTTAATTATTCTTAAGTGCAGCCTTGGTTATAAACCCAGGTTATATGTTGGGCATTATGACCCGTCCGGCGGTAAACCGCTAGGACACTTTAAACTTGTTGTATGCAGAAATAGGTTGAATAAAGCATGATTATAAATCATCGGCGTTTATTAAATCGGCCTGGCTTTCGACTATAGGTCGCCAGTATGATGATAGATTATCCGGTGTTTATTAAACCGGCATGGCTTTGGACTATAAGTCGCAGTATATATTTGGATTGCGCCATTGGAATCATGCGCTTATAAATCATTGGGTTATATTATTCAAATAGCCAAACTTGGCTGAATTTTCATTGTGATATTGAATGAATAAGGTTTTCATACCGGATTATATTATCTTGAATAGCCAACATGGCTGGATTTTATTATGGTTATTAATAACCGGTATTATTGAGGTTTTCAAAGTCGCTTTAGCACAATGGCTATTATTTTATCAAAGGATATGATTTATTCTACAATGGAAGGAATAGTCCCGAGTCGCTGCAGGCTTACGACCCGGCACTTGGGGGCTACATTATTCAAATTGAGATTACATGCAAGTCTCATGTCGCTGCAAGCATGCACCATGACACTTGGGGGCTAATGCAAAGTCATTTTTACTAGTCTTATTGAAGACCCGACTCATCATATCATAATGAGCCGGCCCTTGGGGGCTACCAATTGCTCCTGTCAACAATTCAAGGTACACAAGTTTTCGTCCATTATATTGAAGGATCCACTGCTCAGTTGGTAAAGCACAAAGCTCTTAACCTTGTGGACGTGGGTTCAAGCCCTACGATGGAAGCTACATTATAAGATGTTATTTTCATTGAAGTATATATCAAGTCCCGGTTTAGTATTATCTTACTAAGCCGGCCCTTGGGGGCTACACATCACTGCTCAAGTCTACATGATTATATTTACAAAGTCCCTGCTCATTATTGCATAATGACCCGGCCCTTGGGGGCTACACTGATTGAAGTTTTTATAAGCAATTACAAGTCCCAGGTTGCTGCAAGCATGACAACCCGGTACTTGGGGGCTACATATATGGAGTATTCAGTTTTTTACTAGAGATGAACAACATGGGTTTCTTCAAAGTGGCAGTAATTATATGAAAACAAGTCTCAAATCATCACTTTGTTCTGTTCAAAACTTGGGGGCTACAGGTAATATGGATAAAAGAGAGAAATATCTTCCAATTTTCAGTTTTGAGCTAACCAGATTGACCCGGTGTCTGCAACAACTACGACCCGGTGTCTGCAACAATCATGACCCGGAATTATCAGTTTTTATAAACCGGCAGTTTTTGGCAATGATAAACCGGCAAGTTCTACATCTTCAAACCGGTTGAATATCAGATGAGTATTTCAAGACCAATATTTCTTAAACCAGCGCTTTGGAAGCCGACTCAAGTGGATTATTCTTCACAATATTTCTCTGTGAGAAACCAAAGTCAGCAAATTGAGTATGAAGCTGGCTTATTGACGTGGATTTTCTAGAAGAAGGAAATGACAAGGAATTAAGGATGATCAGGTGCCGGTTTACAAGAATTCTTAACCCGGAGCATAATCTGTCAAGTTTGTTCTTGTGTTTATTTTACAGGATCAGTTTAACATGGATAAACCCAAATTAAACTGGGGGCTAATGTCGGGGATATACCCCACGCTGTAAACCGGCCGGAAGTATAACCCGGCCGGACTTGGCGGTTTATTTGAGACCCCGCTGACACTTGGCGATTCACCGGCGACCCGCACAGACCAGACGGTTTATAAGCAACTTGAGTTGAACATTATGGTTCACTGGTAACCCGGCAGGCGGGACAGACGGTGACAAGGCCCAAGGCCCAGAAGGCCGGTTCATGATTATGGTGGGCCGGTTTAAGAGGAAAGGCGTGAGGAATATTTGTCTTACAAGGAGTTAAGACCTGGACTTGTATCCGGTTTGTATTGGAGATAGACTAGTCCTAATCCTAATAGGACTCCACATGTAACCCGCCCCTTCAACATATATAAGGAGGGGCAGGGCTCCCCAAAGAGGGACAGGCAACAATCAATAATCTCTAGGGCTAGACACAATTAGAGGAGAGCCGGTTTACGGCGACTCCCTCATGAGCGTAATGAGATCTAGCCTCAAAAAGCATGTAGGGTTATTACCGGATGATGTTTCCCGGGGCCCGAAGCTGTCTAAACCCTTGTCTTGTGCGTTGATCCGCCCTGCGTCTCTCATCCCAATCAACCCCTCTCAAGCTACTACATAGATGCGCTGGCCTCACGACTAAGTCCTCACCCTTGGACATCTGCCGTGACAAAACCACGACAGTGCCGTTGTCACTTCTTATCGTCAAGATCTTTGCATTGTGTTGGCATTGAGCTTCATTTGCAAAGTCAATGACGGTTTGTTGGGTCTCACTCTTCCTCTTGAAGAAGTATACCCAAGTGTACCTTGAATAATCATCCACAATCACCAAGGAATACTTTCTACCCCCAAGACTATCAAAGGATGGAGGCCCAAAGAGATCCAAGTGAAGGAGCTCCAAAGGCCTCTTTGAGTAAATGATAGTCGTGGGTGGGTGAGCCTTCTCATGTAGCTTTCCTTCAATACAAGCACTGCAAGCACGATCTTTGGCAAAACTAACATTTGTTAGTCCACGGACATGGTCCCCCTTGAGAAGACTTTGCAAAGATCTCATATTGACATGGGCTAAACGGTGATGCCAAAGCCATCCCACATCAACTTTAGCCATTAGGCATGTCGTGGTCTTAGTGGGTCGCTCGGAAAAGTTAATCACATAGAGACCGTTCTCGACATGCCCAACAAAGGCTACTTTAAGAGTCTTGCTCCACAAGAGGGCCACGGTATCAATATCAAAGAAGGTAGCAAAGCCCATGAGTGCAAGTTGACGAACAGAAAGTAAATTGTATGCAAGGGACTCAACAAGCATGACCTTCTCGATCGTGAGATCATGAGAAATGACAACCTTGCCAAGTCCCAATACCTTTGAAGACGAGGCATCACCCCACTCGACATTGGTGGGCATAGATGGAATCTTGTGCACATCCACCACCAAGTCCTTGCTTCCGGTCATATGATTTGTGGCTCCACTATCGAGCAACCTTGATCCCCCACCGAAAGCAAACACCTACAAGAGATCAATGCTTGGTTTTAGGTACCCATTTTGTAATGGGTCCTTTGTTGTTAGTAACAAGGGTCTTAGGAACCCAAATAGAGCATTCAATGTACTCATAAGGAGAACCAACGAATTTAGCATAAACATGCCCATCACTAGCACAGCATAACACATAGGAAGGGTTAAACTCGCCAGCTTTGTTGGAAGGGGTGGTATTGCCCTTCTTGACACCACCACCCTTCACATTGTTCTTCTTCTCCTTAGAAGCACCCTCTCCCTCCTTCAAAAAATTTTGCTTGAGAGGGGGAGGTCGTTTGGCCTTGTCATTCTTCTTCTTGTTCTTGGACTTGGGTGCAAACCCAATTCCCTCCTTGGCCACAACTTCCTTTTGATTGCTCAAAAGATCGTTGAGGTTCTTCTCACCTTGTATGCATGACACAAGGCCTTTCTCAAGTTTCTCCTTCAACTTTGCATTCTCCTCAACAAGATGCACATGCTCACAACAAGGGTTAGTAGCATTTGCATTATCAATCAAAACCATATGAGGAAAAGTGGCATTCTCCTTGGTTAGCTTCACTTGGAGTTGATCGTGAGACTCTTTAAGGCTAGCATGAGTACCCTTCAAGGCCTTGTGAGCCTTGTCAAGTATATCAAACTCCTCCTTGAGTCAAGCAAGATCAACCCCAAGTTTGGCCTTCTCGGAATTTAGCACACGAGATACAACAAGAGCATGATCAAGATCTTTCTTCAATTTAGCATGGTCATCGTTGTGTGACTCCTCAAGAGCCAAATGATGACCGCGCTCTTCCTCAAGCACATTAGAGAGATCCGATATCTCATCGGCATAGTCACGACTATGCCCCTCCATCTTAGATATGGTTTCTTCGTGAGCCTCGATCATGTCATTGGCTTCACCAAGTTGTTCCAAGAGAGCAACAAAGTGCTTCTTGGATTTACCCTTGAGCTTACTCATAAAAGACTCAAATTCATTTTCCTCCTCATTAGACCCCTCATTTTCATCAATGCAATCCATCAAACAAGTATTAGTAATGATGGTAGTTTTGATGTTGGGGTTACCTTGTTGGTGGCTTTAGCCATGAGGCACTTGGCGGTGATGTTCTCATTGGGTGAGTCGAAGAGAGACACCCGTGGAGTTGTCGCAATGGCAACGGAGGCCATGGCAACCAACTCACCGTCTTCATCATCATCATCATCCTCATTGTACTCTTCTTGTGCCACCAACCCCTTGGGAGAAGTCTTCTTGGTGAAGTTGCTCTTGTTTAGGGAAGGACTTGGCCTTGTCTTCTCGGATGAGCTTGCCACCATTGTCTTCCCTCTTCTCATATGGGCACTCCGCAACAAAGTGGCTCATATTCCCACAATTATAGCAAGTCCTCGCTCATTTCTTGCCCTTCGCGCCACTTGTGTTGTTCTTGTTGAAGTTGGGCCTCGTGTTCTTCTTGCTCCAAAATTGCCTTGAAGCGAGAGCCATGTGCTCATGATAAGCATATTTTGTATCTTTGGGATTGCTCTCCTATTCTTCCTCTTCATCCTCTTCTTCCACACTAACCTTGGCCTTCAAGGCAAGCTTGGGCTTCTTTGCTCTTTGAGAACGCAACACCGCATTGTCGACGGTCTTGTCTAAGATCCTCATTGCCACAAACTCATCCAACACTTCACTTGAGGACAAGGTGTGGAAGTCCAGCCTTTAACGGATGACGGAGGACATGGCCTTGTGGCAAGGCATCATGGCCTTGAGGAACTTGCGCTTGATCCAATTGTCATCCGTATCCTTGCTCCCATGATCTCGGAGTGAGACCGTGAGACTGGTTAATCTCCGGTAAAGCTCACGAGGTTCTTCATCTTCATTCATTGCAAACTCATCGACTTCATCTTGCACCACTTCATAGTTGGACCGTTGAATGCTTGCACTTCCCTTGTAAAGGGAAACAACATGGTGCCATGCTTCCTTTTCCATGGTGAAGGGTCGGAGATGTGCAATATCTTCGGATGGAATTGCATCTTGGATGATGAAGAGAGCTTATCGTTGAATTGATGATCCGCGGCTTCTCTAGGGGTGAAGTTGCTTGGGTCATGCAGATAGAAACCTTGCTCAATGATTCTCCAAAGATTAGTATTAACATGATTTAAATGACGTTTAAAGCGATAGACCCAAGCGTGAAAATCCTTATTTTTCACAATTTTAGGAGGAGAACCGGCATGATTTAAATGAGTGGAGGGAATCGGTCCTCCATAAGTAAGTGGAGGTTCCACATGGGCAAAGATGCCACTACCATTTGTACCACTAGATAAAGGAACTTTGTCACTAGTAGCTTCCCCCTTGTCGGAGTTAGCATCTGTCACCTTGTTAGCGGGATCACCCACTTTCATTGGTGCGGTGGAAAGTTTAAGGCCTTCTAAGAATTTTTTTTAAACATGCTTTCAACCTCGGTCATCATGGAGGTTTTCAATGTGTCCAAGGCCACATTGAACTCCTCACGAGAGACCGCGGTTTCCCCATCGGCCGTAGACGAGAACGGATTCACACTGGAGTGCTCCTCCCCACCGTCTACGGTGTCAACCATACTCTTCAGACAGCAAAGTCCTTAATAAAGAGACGAGGCTCTGATACCAATTGAAAGGATCGATATAGTTGACTAGAGGGGGGTGAATAATCAACTAACAATTTTTAGATTATCTTTACCAATTTAAACTTTGCATCAAAGTAGGTTGTCTAGATATGTAACTAGGTGAGCAACCTATATGATGCAACAACAACAAGCGCAAAAGCAAGCAAGGAATACAACACAATATGATCTTGCACGAGTAAAGGTGAGAGATAACCAATAGCGGAGCCGGTGGAGACGAGGATGTGTTACCGTAGTTCCTTCCCTTTGAGGGGAAGTACGTCTCCGTTGGAGCGGTGTGGAGGCGCGATGCTCACCAAGAAGCCACTAAGGCCACCGTATTCTCCTCACGCCCTCACACAATGCGAGATGTCGTGATTCCACTATTGGTGCCTTTGAAGGTGGCGACCGAACCTTTACAAACAAGGTTGGGACTATCTCCACAACTTTATTGGAGGCTCCCAACGATACCACGGAGCTTCACCACAATGGAATATGGCTCCGAGGTGACCTCAACCGTCTAGGGTGCTCAAACACCCAAGAGTAACAAGATCCGCAAGGGATTAGTGGGGGGAATCAAATTTCTCTTGGTGGAAGTGTAGATCTGGGCCTTCTCAACCAATCCCCAAAGAATCAATAAGTTTGATTGGCTAGGGAGAGAGATCAGGCGAAAATGAGCTTTGGAGCAACAATTGAGCTTGGGGGAAAAGAGGTAAGTCAACTTGGAGAAGAAGACCTCCTTTTATAGGGGGGGCAAATCCAACCGTTACCCCCCATTCAGCCCCGCACAGAGCGGTACTGTCGGCGTCCTAGGAACGAGGGTCCCCAGACTTGCTTGCCTGTGGCCCACAGCGTGGCTCCACTAGCGGCCCCGTACGACCCATCTTCACCAGCAAACACTCAATACCCTCGCAAGGGGCTAAGCCTCGCGAGGCGGACGACGCAAGACCTCCTCGGTGGCGGCCTCACCAGGCTGGCTTGCAGGGGGCGGAGAGATCAAGGCAAGGGGAACCTCGCGAGGTTCCTATGACGTGAGCAATGACGACCAAGGCCAGGCGGGCGCCAGCGAGCACAGTGTCCTCGCTTCCTCTTTGGTGCTAAAGGGGCAAGCGCAGGCGAGGAGTCCCGAGGCATCAGACAAAGGTTTCCATATCGGTGCAACGAGACCAAGACCAGCAGGACGGCAGGACGGAGGTCACCGTGGAGCCCAAGACGGCATGACCACCAGAGCCTTTGGCAGGCGAAGACCACCCTTAGTCAGGATAACTTGTGCTAGTTGTCTCCCTTCGAATTTGGCCGTTGTTCGATCCCTTCCCGCTCAATATTTGGGGAGAGGACCAGGGTCCCAATAAATAGGACTAGCCACCACCATAGGAGGCAACTCATCTTGGACTGGATCCATTCCATCCTCACAGTCACCAAGCAAAAGAACACCTTCTCCTCAGGAGGCTGTTCTTCCCTTGTAACTGTTCATCCTCAGCCCCAGAGGCAATCCACCACACCACAATGGAGTAGGGTATTACACCACAACGGTTGATCGAACCAGTATAAATCTCGTGTCTCTTGTGTTGCGGGTTTGTCGAGCTAGGCTTTCAGATCACGGTGAGGGTGAGGGCGTGATTAGGTAGGGGGAGATTTCGTGCGCACCCTAGTGTTCGAACCTCAAGGGTTTTGCCGGAACCCGAAATCCGACATTTGGCGCGCCAGGTAGGGGTGCGCCGAAGCCTCTCTTCCATCAACATACCTGCCAGTGCTCTGCAGCGACGATGACTGGCGACCTGAGGGCCAACGCCGACCACTGGGTGCCCAGCCCAGCCCGAACGGCGTCAGGCACCCAAGAAGACCTCAACCTCGCGCCTCGGGTGGCACGCGCGCCACCAAACGCTGCGGGGCGTGGGCGGCGCGGCTCAGCGCCGTCCCCCCTCACCCCGCAGCGCGGGCGTGCCGCCGCAAGAGCCTTAAGCTATGCCGCAGCGATGGCGCCACACACCCGACGGGAACAGGCGAACATGAGGGCCGCGCTCACAGTGGCATGGGAGCTGCTGCAGTGCCGACTGATGGAGAGCGGTCGGGATGCATTGCTGGAGCGCGTCGTCGAGCTACTGGACGCAGCGACTACAGGAGCACCGCCTTTCTGCTCCTTGCTTACGCCTCAGGCCGCGGCCGGGTCACATGGCGGGCCTCGCCGCGCCCGCGTGCCCCGGGGCGCGCCTGGAGGTTGTCGACACCAGCGCGACCAGCAGCGCCGGACGCCTCATCGCGCCCATGCCACCTCCGATGAGCGTGGGCACGAGCGTCGCTGCCCATGGCCCCAGCGGGATGCCTCCCTAGCATCCTCAGGGCGGTGCGCTGGGTCGGGCAACGTGGAGCGTGGGACACTTCGGCGAGGTTTTCGGGGCGACGGCCTCGGAGGCCTACGTGCCCCGCATGATGGACCAGGAGTACACGCCGGAAGACGACCCTGGCTCGTTCCTCGAGCCAGGTTGGGAGGAGGAGGCGCTAGAAGTTGAGGCCTTCCAGGAGCCGCCCGGGAGCCATGTCGACCATGCCGGCGACAACAGCTACAGGGTACCGCTAATCTCTTAGGAGCAAGCTTACGCTAACCATGGGTCGCAGGTGGATCATGTCACAACGGCGGACGGCGGACCTAGTTCGACATCCCCCCTTCCACCGGGAGGAGCACACTGGGGGCCGTAGGAAAGGAGCCAGGAGCAAGGCCCCTCCCCACATCGCGCGAATCAGGGCATTACCCGAAGGTAGGCCCTCTGCCGGGGAAGTGCTTGCGAGCCTTCCCTCCGGTAGAGGACCCGTGGTCGCCGAGGGCGCCACTGGCGTCCCCTTTGCCCCTTGGTGTTGTCCTGGTTTCCGGACGCCCCCAACGGTGGTCGAGGGAGTCGCAAGGCGGGGCCCTCGTCTGGCGATACGAAGTAAGGCTCACGCGTGTGAAGGTCTCCGCTCGTGACACTCTCACGTAATAATGAGTGGGGCTGTACACGCCCTGGAGTCTCCGGAGTGCTGCCCTCGGGCCTCGGGGGCTCCCGCCCACGTCCTAGTGGAGGCACTATGCTCCACGCTGGTGGAAGACCCGAAGACTAGACTAGGCATCGGACGCGGCCGTTTGCTTTTAAACCTCTTTTCTGTAGCCCTGTTTTCTGGCCCTGGATTTAAGTTCGAAGTTGAATTTTCATTGATTTGCACGGGGGTGTCTTTTCTCGTTCGTGCAATTCCTTGCGATCTGGTTCCTTGCCCTGATTCGGAGTTCGCACGTGCTGCCTCCCTGTGCGAGCCCTCGCGAGCAGGGGCTGGATGAGGCGCACGCACGCCACGCGCACGTCCTGCCATGACTGGCGCTTGCTTCTCGCGAGGCCCTCTCGGGCGGTTCGGCAGAAGCTCACGGCCTCACGAGCCAGTTCGGAACTTGTCTTGACTAAGGTAAGTCGCGGCGGTAAGTTCGCGGCAGGACTCATGGGCTCGTGAAAACACATCTCCAGCTTGGCCTAAGGGATAGAAGCAGTACCCTGTTTACATGAGGGGCTTCCCCTCCCAAAATGCTCTTACAACTTCCAGGGCCGCGCCCGAGCTTTTGCGTGCAGGGTAAACAGCAGGGAAGCACGGGTTCAATCGGACATGTCACTCGCTGCGTCCCCCGAATCGCCTTCGGACGTGTCGCTGGCGTCGCCGTCGCTGGCATCACCATCACCATCGCCGACACCACCCTCACCATCATCGACCATGTCGCCTTCATCTGCCGCGACCACCAATGCGTCGTCCTTGGAAGCGAAGGCCCTGACCAGCGCGTCCACATTGTCTTCCACCCATCGCGCCAGATCGCCCCGGATGGCCTCAGGTACTGGAGCAGTGGCAGCGTCAAAATCAAAGTTGGGGTAGGTGTTCTAGAGGTGGCTGAAGACGTGGGAGAACGCGCGCCCGAGCAGGCCACGGCTCCTCTCTTCAACAAGCTGGCCAGGCCTCTCGGATCGGTTCTCCAGGCGTATCACCATGTCGGTGAAGAAGCGGAGGTGACTGGCATCATCATTCGCGTGGGGATGAGGAGCATTTTCGTCACAGATGAAGCCCAGCGCCGTGTTGGCCCTGATCCTGAGGCCTTGGAGCATGGGGGCGTGCACGCACTCCAGCGTCCGCCGCCGAAGCACTTCCTCCCTGCTCTGCTGCAAGAAGGACTTGGCATTGGCAACTCGCTGCTGAAGAGAAAGCAGCTCGGTGTGGGCGGAGGCCAGCTCAGCCTGCGCCGAGACTAGGGCGGCTGCGGCGGCCTCCTCGCGCCGTTCCGCCTCAGTTAGCCTAGACTTGAGGGCAGCAGTCCTGCCCGCGGGCTCGGCTTCTGCGAGCTTCAGCTTCAGGTTGTACCTGCCCACAAGATCCTCGCGGGCCTCAGCCACCCGGCGATCGACCTCCTCCTGGGCCCTGGCCTCGCATGCGCTGACAGGATCCTCTGCTTGGGCGACTTGATGCTCCCTCATCTCCAACCGCTCCAGCTCAAGGCTACGCTCCATGGCTTCCAGCGCCAGTGCTTCCTTGCGCTTCAGGATCTCTTCCTCCTCGGCAGGTGTCCCCCTCATCGACGCAAAGGTGGCTTTGCGCGCCTCCACTTGCTGCTCCAAGGAGGCGTGTCGGATCACGGGTTCCTGCAAAACCCTCAAGGTTTGAACACTGGGGTGCACACGAAGATCTCCCCCCTACCGATCCACGTCCTAGCATCGCTAAGATCTCAAGGGCTAACTCGACGAACTCGCAACACAAGGGACACAAGATTTATACTGGTTCGGGCCACCGTTGTGGTGTAATACCCTACTCTAGTGTGGTGGTGGTGGATTGCCTCTCGGGCTGAGGATGAACAGTACAAGGGGAAGAACAGCCTCCTGAGGTCGAGGTGTTCTTCACTACAAAAAAAATACACATCCGTGACATTTTGGGCCGAATGAAAAAAAATCTGTCATACATATGACACTTCTATGACGATAATTGTGACAAAACCCGGTATCATCATAGATGTGGTGGGCTCCTACTTCTATGACAAAAAATCATGACAGAAAATGGGCTTTTCATCCTGGGCGGGCCGGAGACGCAGCTGCATGACATTCTTTGGGCCGTCCATGATGGAAAAAACCGTGGTAGAAGCGAGGGCGAGAAAAATTTCAGGGAGTTCCCGGTTACGGTGAGAGGTCGGGGGCCAAGCGATGCATGTTTCTCTCGTACACGTACGCGCGTGTGTGTGAGGCGTTGGCTCTAACTGAACCCGAGCGAGGCGTTGGGCTCTGACTGAACCCGAGCGATTGCACTGCAGGCTACGCGTTACTGAACCCGAGCGATCGATCAATGGCTGTTAACTGAACCCTATCGAGCGATTCCTTCACTACTGCTGCTAACTGAAGCTGATCGATTGGATGAACAGTGAGCGTTGCGGGGGGGTGGATGAATAGTGAGCAGTGGCGTTGCCTCTGGATGAACAGGACCCCGTGGTGTGGAGGGCTGGATGAACAGTAGACGGTGGAGGGGTGCCCGTGGAGGGGTGGTTGAATAGGACCCCGTGGTGTGGAGGGCTGGATGAACAGTAGACGGTGGAGGGGTGCCCATGGAGGGGTGGTTGAACAGGACCCCATGGTGTGGAGGGATGGATGAACAGTAGACGGTGGAGGGGTGCCCGTGGAGGGGTGGTTGAACAGTAGCCGGTGGAGTAGCGCGCGGCGGAGGCTGGATGAACAGGAGCCCGTGGAGGCTGGAGGAGGTCGACGGTGGAGATGAATAGTATCCCGTGGAGTCCGTTTTGCGGTACGCCACACCCCTCCCGATGAACAGGACCCCCGTTTCGACCGTACGAGGTCCGTTCCGTCCGTTTTGCGGTACGCCACACCCCTTCCGATCAACAGGACCCCCATTTCGACCGTAGGAGGTCCGTTTCCTCCGTTTTGCGGTACGCCACACCCCTCCCGATCAACAGGACCCCGTTCCGAACGTAGGAGGTCTGTTTCCTCCGTTGTGCGGTACGCCAGGCCTCGTTTCCATCGCCTGTTCCGTCCAAGCCCTCCCGATGAACACGACCACGCATTCCGTTCCGACCCAGCCGGTTGGCTCCCACGTGTTCCGTTGCCTCCCGATGAACACGACGCATTCCGTTGCCTCCCCATGAACACGACGCATTCCATTGCCTCCCCGTGAACACGATGACGTTGTTTCTCCATTCCGACCCAGCCATGTACACGAGCCCTGGCCATACGTATGCGCGAGTAGGCGTTCGAGACCTCGCCCGTATGTACACATACGCGGCCGTATTTTCTTTCTGGCACCCTGGCCGATGTACGTACGTGTACATGCTACGTGCGCGCCTCTACATCCACCAGTATATATGTACGTACACGTTCGCGACCAGAATGACAACGCTACATACGCTTCGACCAGGTGGGTCCCGACTGTCTGGCACTTCCTTGCCTGCGAAGATGTAGCTGGTGGGTCCCAGCAGTCAGGGGGCGAATCGTTTTTTTTGCCCAGACGCACTTCCTTGCGTGCGAAGATGTAGCTGGTGGGTCCCAGCAGTCAGCGGCAAACGTTTTTTTCGCGTAATAGGGTGGCCCGTCTGGTGGGTCCCCGCTGTCAAGTGGAGGAATAATTATTTTGCACGTAATAAGGAGGAACTTCCTTGCTGCGGCTGTGGACCCAGCTGTCAGCCTCTCCACGTACAGTCCATGTCCGATGGAAGTCATTCCTTGACCACGTTGACCACGCCGCGCCGAGAGCACCAGGGCGGTGGACGACGGCGAGGCCTAGGAAGGGGACGACGCAGAGCCGGGGAAGACGCGGCAGTGGATGCCCACGCGTAGAGGAGTACGAGGGTTCACTGGTTCGCTGCGGTGTGAGGCTGCCGTTGCCGCAGAATAACAGGGGGTGTGGGTGAGTAGAGGGATGGCCTGGCCAGCGGTGGGAGTAGTAGGGGATGGTGAGGCCTCCGCCGCATCACAGCCGGCCACGGGAGGCAGGAGCACGAGGCACGACCGGCGCTGGTTTGGGCGGCTGGAGCAAGAAGACCAGAGGTTGAAGAAGCACTACGGCCGTTGGATGGACATCGTACGGTCACTGGAGCTAGAATCGTGCATATTGACTAAGTTGACAAAGCCCTCCGTCCCCGTCAACTTAGTAGGCCCACAAGTCAGCCTGCCACTATACTGGGTCCCAGCTAACAGGGGGAGTATTCATTTTTTTTGTGCGTAATAAGGAGGCACTTCCTTGCGTGCGAAGATATAGCTAGTGGGTCCGAGCTGTCAGCGGCGGTAACGTTTTTTCGCGAAATACAGAGGCCCTTTCGGTGGGTCCCTGATGTCAGGTGGAGGAATCATTATTTTGCGCGTAATAAGGAGGCATTTCCTTGCGTGCGGCCGTGGACCCAGCTGTCGGCCTCTCCACGTACAGTCCACTTCAGATGCATGTCGGTCGTTGACCACGTTGACCAGGCCGCGCCGAGAGCACCAGGGCGGTGGACGACGGCGAGGCCTAGGAAGGGAACGACACGGAGGCAGGGAAGACTCGGCAGTTGTTTCCCACGCGGAGGGGAGTACGACTGTACGAGGGTTTACTGGTTCGTCTGCCGTCGCCGGAGAATAACAGTAGGTGTGGGTGAGTAGAGGGATGGCTAGGCCAGCGATGGGAGTACGGTGGGGCGGTGAGGCCTGCGCGGCAGCAGAGCCGGCCGCGGGGAGGAGGGAGCAGGCAGTCCCGCCGACGCTTGTTTGAGCGGCTGGAGAAGGAAGAGCAGAGATTGAAGAAGCACGACGGCCGTTGGATGGACATCCAACAGTCAGTGCTTGTGCGTCAACCTTTTTTTTTGGAAAGCCTCAAATATGTGGAAAACATCATACAGCCCATCTGCCATTATTTCTAATAATTTACAGCCCATTTGCTAATTATTAAGGTTTTTTAGCCCATATTCTTTTTGTTAGCATTACAGCCCATATTGTGGCCACGGTTAAAAAATTATACGAAATTTTGCATATTTCGGTGCGGTCCGAACTGTTTTTAATCCCGAAATTTCGACTCACATTCAAACTGATTTTAAAAATAAATGTATATCAATATAAAATCCAACAGATTCTCCACGCATAAAAATTAATGTAATTTAAAATCTCGAAATGAAAAAAAGTTATTTGAAACTAATTGCCGGTTTGATGTGTTTTAAAAATGTACATCCCATTTCTCATTACTGATGGGCCATTTTCTCGGCCAGCCGAATGAAAGCTCTCCTCGTCTGGAAAGATTTGCAGCCCAACAGGCCTGACAAAGCGACTTACTTGGCAAATCACAAAAAAACTGGGCTGTGGCCGTGGACCCAGCTGTCAGCCTCTCCACGTACAGTACTCTTCCGATGGAATGTCGTTGACCACGTTGACCACGCCGCGCCGAGAGCACCAAGGCGGTGGACGACGGTGAGGCCTAGGAAGGGGACGACGTGGAGCCGGGGAAGACGCGGCAGTGGATGCCCACGCGGAGAGGAGTACGAGGGTTCACTGGTTCGGCTGCGGTGTGAGGCTGCCATCGCCGCAGGGCCTGGCTAGCGATGGGAGTAGTAGGGGGCGATGAGGACTCAACGGCAGCACAGCTGGCCACTGGAGGCAGGAGCAGGCGGTCTCCCCGGCGCTGGGTTGGGCGGCTGGTGCAAGAAGAGCAGCGATTGAAGAAGCAACAAGACCGTTCGATTCAAATCCAACGGTTACTGTTGCTAGAATTGTTTGTTGACTAAGTTGACAAGCCCTGCGTACGCGTCAACTTAGTAGGCCCACAGGTCAGCCTCCCAACTGGTGCGCCCCAGATGTCAGTGGGAGGAATCATTTTTTTCGCGTAATAAGGAGGCAGTTGATTGCGTGCGGCCAGGCCAGCGGAGGGAGTAGGGTGGGCCGGGTAAGCATGCGCGGCATCACAGCGGGCCACAAGAGGAGGGAGCAGGCAGTCCCGCCAACGCTAGTTTAGGCGGCTGGAGCAGGAAGATCAGAGATTGAAGAAGCACGTCGGCCGTTGGATGGACATCCAACAGTCACTGCTGCTAGAATCGTGTGTTCACTGATAAAGCCTTGCGTAAACAAGTCAACCTCGAAATCTGTGGTGTGTGCAGCCCATTTGCTATTATTTTTATAATGTTTACTCATTTTCTAATTCATATGGAATTTATTGCAGCCCGTTTTCCATTTTTAGAATTGTTGGCCATTTTCTGGTCAGTACCAGGGTCAAAAAATTAACTAAATATGTGGGAAATTTTGAAAATTCGCAATTTTTTGCTGGGGAACGAAATATTCTTAATCCAAAAATTAATAGCCATACTAAAACAAATTTAAAAATAAATTAGTATTATGTCATGTTAAATCCAATGAAATACGTATAAGATATCAGTGAAGAACAAAAACAAAAAAAGAAACTTATATCCCATTTGCTATAATTTTTTTGGAATTTTCAACCCCTTTTGATATTACTTTTAACAGGCATTGACCATACTCTTAAGCCAGGCCGGAATGCATCCCTCCTCGTCTTGAAAGATTTGCAGCCCAGTAATTCGGAGAAAACAAATAGGCCTAGCTTGGATATTCTTCAAAAAGAAATACTGGGCTACCTATTTCCCAAAGAACTGGTGCATGAGCATTTAGCTTTATTTATTTATTTACTTATTTATGTTTAGGGGACCATGAGCATGTACCTGGGCCAGATTCATGTGAGAGCCTCCCTTCCAGTTAATTATGGGCTTCTCTATTGGGCCTTCATCAGTGGGCTGCATGTTATCAACAAGTGGAAAATGTGTCCCGTATGAAAAATAGTATGCGCTACGTACGGTATGGGGCACTAAAGGATCGAACCGTGCAACGACTTCCAAAACATTGTGTTTGTCGTTCTAACAACACATTTATTCAACCAACAGACGAAATATACTACTAATTGTACATTGAAAACAGCAGCAGCAGCAACCAGGGCTGGGGGTGCAACAGAAGCAGTAAGCAGGCCAGAAGAGTGAAGACGCAGCTCTCTCTTCCAAACCAAACATCAGCCATCATTACAAAAGGGCTACCAAATAAGAACAAGTGTATGCATCAAACTAAATAAAGATCCTACTACACCAAGTGTACGCATCTAACTAACTGGCTCAGTTAGACGTTACTATTTATTAAGCTGTGGAGATTGGCTGACAGCTTGAACCAGATGGGTGCCTGACGGGGGAAACTCCAGCCAGCAGGTCGAAGTCTGATACTTGCGACCCTCTCTCCTACTTTGGGCTGCAGAGCGTGGCGGCACATATCAGGGTATCGTGCATGCAGAGACGCATGGTACGCTGTGTACACACAGTTTTGCCTGATGAACGAAACCGCGCTGCCATCATGATCCTTGCCGTCAGTTATCTCCTGGTTAATCGGATAATTCAGTCCAACAAACAGAGAGCGTGTACCAAGGCTACTTACCAGCCTCCAGTCAAAAATTCCTGAAGGCCCAGAGAAGCTGGGATCCTGCTCAAAGACCTTGCAGTGACTGTGATTGTATTCCGCGAAACAACACGTCCGGTACGTGCGAACGATCATCAATCTTTCGCCGTCGTCTGATCAAGCCAGGAACCACCTGCAACTGCCATGCCGCTTTTCTTTGAAAGGTTCTGGGATTCGGAAGGGTAGGGACACCAGGCAGCCTACAACATCATATCAAGTTGGAGTCAAATAAAAAAGGGCTCTTGATTTAGTCAATCTTAAGAATAGCATGTTATGAGCATGAATATTTTTTCAGCAAATGTTGACAGTAATATAAGCAAGCCATCATGATATCATAGGAAAGTAACATACTGCTGTAACAGCCGTTTGTAGCGATGACTGGAGTAGGCCAGCAATACGTCCAGCCATAGAAGGAGTCGCCAGCGTAAATGAAGCCCTTGTGTTCAATGGCATCAGAGAACCATGGAGGATGTATGATCCTGCGATGGACATGCAGATTTATCCACTTACCGCAGTGACCTGTCAGATAGGCGAGACCGCGGTGGAAGAACGCAATTAGCCTCAAGTCTTTATAATTCGCAGATCTTGTGGGCACTTGGCAGATTACAACCTTGAGCAAATCAAACTTGGTATCATGTTGGCTACTGTAAGATTCCGAGTATTCTGGGCCGCGGTGCCAAAGCAGTGCAGTGTTAATCGAAGGAAGGGGGATCAATCGCCGGGTGTAGACCTCCACGAGCATCCAGCTGCCGCGACCGTCGACGAGCACCAACCAAGACGTGTTCAGGCCGACCCAGTACATACCGTTAATGTAGTTGAGGCTGACGGGTATCAGATCGCAGTCAAGGGGGTTGATGCTCGCCACCCTACGATCGTTATGCTGCGTGACATGCCGTTTCTGAAGATCAGGCGGCATCGGCAAGCAAGGATCTGGCTTAAAAAGCTCTGGCCTGAGGGCTTTGAGTAAACGGTACAGCCCCGACGAGCACGCGGCGAGCGGCATGGTACTGAGATTGTCCACACGCGAAACAATGAGCTTGACTACCTCTGTGGGGAGCGAATTCCAGCCACTCTTTCGGCGGACGCTGCTCGGTTCTGCCATTGTTAGTGCTTGGGTTTCGGACAAGGGGGGAGGCGCCTTAGCGGGGATGGAAGATTGGACGAGATTATGTGCGGACAAAGATGGAGAAGCGAATATGTGTTGCGGGAAGTGGACAAGTGATGATGACTACAGCACGCCGCTTGACTTACGAGACACATACCAGCAGCATAGGGTCATGTCGATGCCAGACAACTTGCTTGAGTGATCACAGTACTGGTACTCCCTACAATGCTATGCCCTAACTTGCTTGAGTAGAGTAGTAGAGTAGGACTCTGCTCTACTACTAGCACAGGAGGAGTAGTATATTCTAATCTAAAATAGTTACAAACTTCAATGCCCGAGCGTGGAACGACTATGAACCGTGTTCAAAGACCGTGTCTACGTGGTGTTTGGACATGGGCGACAACCTCAACACCAACGGTGCTGCTCCCGTTGCACCGTATGTGTTTCCTGTCCTTCCTGTTCGAAACCGTGGTAGAATTCATGTTTCTACTCTGTATCCTACTACTATGTGGGACCTTCCCGCCGATGTGGACATGGAAGACGCACGATATTATTTGACCCCCAACAAGGTGCACGGGGACTCCAAGGAGGTTCACCTGGACATCTGCATTATCAAGTTAAATGTTGATCATTAGTCTTCGCTCAATGTAATCCGATGTCTAAGCATGTGGAGACTTCCATGCATGATCTTGCTCTATTGGAGTATCGCGCATGCATAAAAGTGTATCCATTTATGGTTTAGTCTAGAATCTTCCATGTATGAATTTTTACTACAGTACTGGTGAAAGACTTATGATGAACCATTTCTTACATATCCTCTGCTCCCTTCCAAGTCATCCTGATTTAATCCCTCCGTCTAGGTGTATAAGGGCATGGTTAATACTTAAATAGTATAGCCAACTGTTGACTATAAGAAAGTGCCATGTCATCTGTAGCCAACATGTATAACAATGGATACTCAAAAACTAATTCTTGAAGATCATTTCTTGCAAAGCACAATAAGAGTTATTTCTTCACAAGTTTTGGATGCAGGTTGAACAGTTGAACGCTTTTGTTTGCAAAAGATACTTTTTTATCTATTTCACCCGGATGTTTGTGAGCTCTAGAGATGAAATAATATCCGAACAAACCTATCGATACCCGTTACACATGAGATGACCCCCATATCCTTTGTCAAAATAAACAACTCCCCGATCAATGCATTTCACTCTTCCGTGCAACGCACGGGCACCTTACTATAGATTAGTACGACCAAAAATTGAACTAACATTATATATAGTACGATAAATGATGATGCATGTCACCTAAAATTATATCATTGAAAACTATGTTCAAATACGAATCCAACGATATTGTTTTTGTTGACATGCACTAACATTTTGTCAGTTAAATCTTCAGTCAAATTCAATGGGGGATAAACCACGACCGATGTAGTACTAGTGTAGAGGGCGGCGCTGCACGGGAGTCTCGCCCCGCTCGTGGCGCGGCAGTAAAGCCGTCATATCACAAAACCCAACCACTCCCAGTAATAAGTGGCCCGGTAAAATAAACGGACAAGCAACCATCACATCCCTCTGTCTTTTTTGCATTTCATCTCTCTGCATTTACTTTCTCCAGTTCATCTCGCACACTCGATCCCTAGCTACTACTCCTAGGGCCAGTTCTTTTGGCGGCTTCCCCAGCTTTTCCCATAAGACTAGTCACAGTGGAGAGTAACATTAAGGCGCCTCACTCATTTATTTGGGCTTCTAAACTATTACTAGTAGTACCTCCGTCCTGGTTTATTCCTCACCATTGTAATTTGTGCTAAATTTTGACCAAAGATTTAACTGATAAAATATTAGTGCATGTGACATGATCAAAATTTGACACAGATTACAATGGGGACCAATAAACCAGGACAGAGGTAGTAGTTATGGGATTACTAATCTAGAAGCCTAAAAGAACTGGCCCCTGGTACTCCTACTAGTAGTAGTACTCAAGTTGGAATTCCAATTGCACGGCACAACTTGTTAGGCAAAAAATTCGATACAGGGTGTAGGAAGCGGTTTGGGAATTTGCATGCCTTTCCAACCAGTGAGATACTCCGTACAAAGTACGACAGAGAAATAACCACAGAGAAGGAAGCTAAAAGTAAACAATCAAACGAGCATTTTTGCATTTGTTTTGCATTGAATCGTTTCACAAGCTTGACTAGTGATGTTTTTCTACTTTTACAAAAATCGCATCGTAATGTTAAAACGTGCATTTGCACGTACATAAGTAATAGTAGTACTCCCTCCGTCTAGGTGTATAAGTCTTCCCTCCTTCTTGGTCACGGTGCACAACCAAAGATGACTTATTGACCTGGACGGAGGGAGTAGCACAGTCTGCAAGCATATATCGAGAGAGACGTGTAGTGCGATAGTATATAGTAAAGTTTGTGCTATATGCACGTACTTGCAAAATGCGTACGAATACACAAGGTTTCCAAAATTTCCCTTTTACATACTTAATTAAGGACACTAAAAATTCCTGAACGTTCGGGATTTATCATTTGCATCCCAAAACTAATGAGATCGCCTTACGAAACAAAAATTATACTCCTCCTAAAAGCCACGGCGCTCGCAGGAGCGCTTGCGGCGCGCCATGAGTGCCCTGGTACACGGCCGTTTCCCAGCGCACCGACACAACGCCTCTCCCTCAGCCTTGCAACTTGCGAGGTGCTGATTGGCGGCTTGCCAGCGGGCGAGCGCGATCTCACCGGTGTGGTGATCCGGCGCCAACAGGTACTCCTCCTCGCTGGAAGCGTGCACCCGGTCCACGTACCGCCAAGCGTAGATGAGGCGCTTGGGCCCGACTGCACTCAGGGCGTCGGCACGGGCGTCCTCCGCCACCCTCACGGCCCTCGCACGAGCCTTCTGCCAAAGAGCCAATTGCCTGACTCTCTCGGACGCGGCATAGGCCTCCCAAGCAGCTTGTTCCGCGGTGCGCTTCTCTTCCTCGGCCTTCTTCCCCGCCTCTATTTTGGCGCGCTCTGCTGGAGGCAAAGCCTCCCACAAGGCGACATCCATTTCTTTCCAAAGCTCCTCAAGGCTGGGGGGCTCGGCGGGCGGCGCGGCGTTCTCCTCGTAGCGGGCAGCCGACGCGTCCTCCGGCGCGCGTGTTGGCGAGATTGGGAACGCCGACGCGTCCACCTCGACGCGTCGCGGCGAGGAGCGGAACGCCGACGCGTCCTCCTCGACTAGTGGCGGTGAGGAACGAAACGGCGACGCGTCCCGTCGCGGCGAGGAGCGGAACACCGACGCGTCCTCCTCGACTAGTGGCGGCAAGGAACGGAACGGCGATGCATCGCGTAGCGGCGAGGAGTGGAACACCGACGCGTCCTCCTCGACTAGTGGTGGTGAGGAACGGAACGGCGACGCATGACCGTCCGCGCGGTGCAGCGAGGGGCTCCTAGGGCTTGGGAGGGGCGATGCCATGGTGGTCGACGTGAGAGGGAGGGGGAGGAGATAGCGATGAACGTGAACGTGAGGGGGAGGAGATAGCGATGTCGTGGGAGGCGCAGTATTTATAGCGAGCAATGGCACACCTACGTAAGATATGGACTGAGCTGCACTGACTTAACTGCAGGTCCAGTTGCGTCACTGACATGTGGGCCAGTCCCCTGTTGGGCCCATATGTCAGTGACCCAATGCACCTGCAGTTAAGTAACAGCTACGTGGGCATATTTGTTGGAGTAAATTACGGGGGAGTGAAGGGGTGGAAATATTGCTGGTCACAACGGATTGGACGAGCATGGGGGAGGAGAGTCATGCATGCAGATTTTTTCACACGGGGTGGAGTGGTGGGACCGCCGGAGGGAGAAGGAGAGTTTGGCAGGCATATTGTTTCCACACATGGAGAGGAAAAGATTTGGAGACGAACGGGCTTCCTGCAGGTATGGGGAACGGTGCATAATAAGTCATCTTGCATGCCGGGCTAGGTATAGTCTCAAGTCATTAAAAACATACACGCCCTTCATATTTCAAGGTGCACTAAATTATTGCATGCGATGATTAAGGCTGGCCATAATGGTGGTATCTTAGCTGGTATCATGCACACGGGAATAGCAAACATGCTGATGTGGCAAAGAATTAAAGAAGAGAGGGGGGGTTAGAGTAACTAGTGTTCATGCATGCATTGGTAACACATTTTTTTGTGAAGAACGACAGCACTAGTTGAGTACTTTTGCAGACTTCGAAAACTATTCCACCGCCTCTACTATCTTGTTAAGAGTAGGTGAAATTTTTGAATCGAGCCCTTTAAACTAGAAGGGAGGTAGTGGTACTCTAAGGCTGATCATAGTGGGGAGTAACTTAGACTAGTAACATGCATATGTTACTAGTCTATGTTACAACCTCTATAGTGCATAGTATCATAGATTAGTATCATAGGTGGTCTCATTTATTGCCATGCATGACACATAGTAGCATCACATTTACTCCCTCCGTTCCTAAATATAAGTCTTTGTAGACATTTCAAATGGAATACAATATACGGATGCATGTAGACATATTTTAGTGTGTAGATTCACTCATTTTGCTCCGTATATAGTCACCTGTTGAAATATCTAGAAAGACTTATATTTGGGAACGGAGGGAGTATTTGTTGGGGAACGTAGTAATTTCAAAAATTTGCTACGCACACGCAAGATCATGGTGATGCATGGCAACGAGAGGGGAGAGTGTTGTCCACGTACCCTCGTAGACCGAAAGCGGAAGCGTTAACACAACGCGGTTGATGTAGTCGTACGTCTTCACGATCCGACCGATCAAGTACCGAACGCACGGCACCTCCGAGTTCAGCACACGTTCAGCTCGATGACGTCCCTCGAACTCCGATCCAGCCGAGTGTTGAGGGAGAGTTTCGTCAGCACGACGGCATGGTGACGATGATGATGTTCTACCAACGCAGGGCTTCGCCTAAGCACCGCTACGATATTATCGAGGTGTAATATGGTGGAGGGGGGCACCGCACACGGCTAAGAGATCAATAGATCAATTGTTGTGTCTCTGGGGTGCCCCCCTGCCACCGTATATAAAGGATGGAGGAGGGGAGGCCGGCCAGCCCCTGGGGCGTGCCAGAAGGGTGGAGTCCTACTAGGACTCCCTAGTCCTAGTAGGATTCCTCCTCCCACATGGAATAGGAAAAAGGGAAGGGAAAAGGAGAAGAAAGGAAGGGGGCGCCCCTTTCCCTAGTCCAATTCGGACCAGACCATGGGCAGGGGCGCGGCCACCTTTTGAGGCCTTTCTCTCCTTTCCCGTATGGCCCATTAAGGCCCAATACGAATTCCCGTAACTCTCCGGTACTCCGAAAAATACCCGAATCACTCGGAACCTTTCCGATGTCCGAATATAGTCGTCCAATATATCGATCTTTACGTCTCAACCATTTCGAGACTCCTCGTCATGTCCCCAATCTCATACGGGACTCCGAACTACCTTCGGTACATCAAATCACATAAACTCATAATATAACCGTCATCGAACTTTAAGCGTGCGGACCCTACGGGTTCGAGAACTATGTAGACATGACCGAGACACGTCTCCGGTCAATAACCAATAGCGGAACCTGGATGCTCATATTGGCTCCTACATATTCTACGAAGATCTTTATCGGTCAAACCGCATAACAACATACGTTGTTCCCTTTGTCATCGGTATGTTACTTGCCCGAGATTCGATCGTCGGTATCTCAATACCTAGTTCAATCTCGTTACCGGCAAGTCTCTTTACTCGTTCCGTAATACATCATCCCGCAACTAACTCATTAGTTGCAATGCTTGCAAGGCTTATAGTGATGTGCATTACCGAGTGGGCCCAGAGATACCTCTCCGACAATCGGAGTGACAAATCCTAATCTCGAAATACGCCAACCCAACAAGTACCTTTGGAGACACCTGTAGAGCACCTTTATAATCACCCAGTTACGTTGTGACGTTTGGTAGCACACAAAGTGTTCCTCCGGTAAACGGGAGTTGCATAATCTCATAGTCATAGGAACATGTATAAGTCATGAAGAAAGCAATAGCAACATACTAAACGATCGTGTGCTAAGCTAACGGAATGGGTCAAGTCAATCACATCATTCTCCTAATGATGTGATCCCGTTAATCAAATGACAACTCATGTCTATGGTCAGGAAACATAACCATCTTTGATGAACGAGCTAGTCAAGTAGAGGCATACTAGTGACACTCTGTTTGTCTATGTATTCACACATGTATCATGTTTCCGGTTAATACAATTCTAGCATGAATAATAAACATTTATCATGATATAAGGAAATAAATAATAACTTTATTATTGCCTCTAGGGCATATTTCCTTCAGTCTCCCACTTGCACTAGAGTCAATAATCTAGTTCACATCGCCATGTGATTTAACATCAATAGTTCACATCACCATGTGATTAACACCCATAGTTCACATCGTCATGTGACCAACACCCAAAGGGTTTACTAGAGTCAGTAATCTAGTTCACATCGCTATGTGATTAACACCCAAAGAGTACTAAGGTGTGATCATGTTTTGCTTGTGAGATAATTTTAGTCAACGGGTCTGTCACATTCAGATCCGTAAGTATTTTGCAAATTTCTATGTCTACAATGCTCTGCACGGAGCTACTCTAGCTAATTGCTCCCACTTTCAATATGTATCTAGACCGAGACTTAGAGTCATCTAGATTAGTGTCAAAACTTGCATCGACGTAACCCTTTACGACGAACCTTTTGTCACTTCCATAATCGAGAAACATATCCTTATTCCACTAAGGATAATTTTGACCGCTGTCCAGTGATCTACTCCTAGATCACTATTGTACTCCCTTGCCAAAATTAGTGTAGGGTATACAATAGATCTGGTACACAGCATGGCATACTTTATAGAACCTATGGCCGAGGCATAGGGAATGACTTTCATTCTTTTCTATCTTCTGCCGTGGTCGGGCTTTGAGTCTTACTCAATTTCACACCTTGTAACACAGGCAAGAAACTCTTTCTTTGACTGTTCCATTTTGAACCACTTCAAAATCTTGTTAAGGTATGTACTCATTGAAAAAACTTATCAAGCGTCTTGATCTATCTCTATAGATCTTGATGCTCAATATGTAAGCAGCTTCACCGAGGTCTTTCTTTGAAAAACTCCTTTCAAACACTCCTTTATGCTTTGCAGAATAATTCTACATTATTTTCCGATCAACAATATGTCATTCACATATACTTATCAGAAATGCTGTAGTGCTCCCACTCACTTTCTTGTAAATACAGGCTTCACCGCAAGTCTGTATAAAACTATATCCTTTGATCAACTTATCAAAGCGTATATTCCAACTCCGAGATGCTTGCACCAGTCCATAGATGGATCGCTGGAGCTTGCATATTTTGTTAGCACCTTTAGGATTGACAAAACCTTCTGGTTGCATCATATACAACTCTTCTTTAATAAATCCATTAAGGAATGCAGTTTTGTTTATCCATTTGCCAGATTTCATAAAATGCGGCAATTGCTAACATGATTCGGACAGACTTAAGCATAGATACGAGTGAGAAACTCTCATCGTAGTCAACACCTTAAACTTGTCGAAAACCTTTTTGCGACAATTCTAGCTTTGTAGATAGTAACACTACTATCAGCGTCCGTCTTCCTCTTGAAGATCCATTTAATCTCAATGGCTCACCGATCATTGGGCAAGTCAATCAAAGTCCATACTTTGTTATCATACATGGATTTCATCTCAGATTTCATGGCCTCAAGCCATTTTGCGGAATCTGGGCTCATCATCGCTTCCTCATAGTTCGTAGGTTCGTCATGGTCAAGTAACATGACCTCCAGAACAGGATTACCGTACTACTCTGGTGCGGATCTCATTCTGGTTGACTTACAAGGTTCGGTAGTAACTTGATCCGAAGCTTCATGATCATCATCATTAACTTCCTCACTAATTGGTGTAAGCATCACTGGAACTGATTTCAGTGATGAACTACTTTCCAATTTGGGAGAAGGTACAGTTACCTCATCAAGTTCTACTTTCCTCCCACTCACTTCTTTCGAGAGAAACTCCTTCTCTAGAAAGGATCCATTCTTAGCAACGAATTTGCCTTCGGATCTGTGATAGAAGGTGTACCCAACTGTCTCCTTTGGGTATCCTATGAAGACACATTTCTCCGATTTGGGTTTGAGCTTATTAGGATGAAACTTTTTCACATAAGCATCGCAACCCCAAACTTTAAGAAACGACAACTTTGGTTTCTTGCCAAACCACAGTTCATATGGTGTCGTCTCAAACGGATTTAGATGGTGCCCTTTTTTTACGTGAATGCAGCTGTCTCTAATGCATAACCCCAAAACTATAGTGGTAAATCGGTAAGAAACATCATAGATTGCACTATATCCGATAAAGTACGGTTATGACGTTCGGACACACCATTATGCTGTTGTGTTCCAGGTGGCACGAATTTGTGAAACTATTCCACATTGTTTTAATTGAAGACCAAACTCGTAACTCAAATATTTGTCTCCGCGATCAGATCGTAGAAACCTTATTTTCTTGTCACGATGATTTTCCACTTCACTCTGAAATTCTTTGAACCTTTCAAATGTTTCAGACTTATGTTTCATCAAGTAGATATACCCATATTTGCTCAAATCATCTGTGAAGGTCAGAAAATAACGATACCCACCGCGAGCCTCAACACTCATCGGATCGCATACATCAGTATGTATTATTTCCAATAAGTCAGTTGCTCGCTCCATTGTTCCGGAGAACAGAGTCTTAGTCATCTTGCCCATAAGGCATGGTTCGCAAGCATCAAGTGATTCATAATCAAGTGATTCCAAAGCCCATCAGCATGGAGTTTCTTCATGCGCTTTACACCAATATGACCTAAACGGCAGTGCCACAAATAAGTTGCACTATCATTATTAACTTTGCATCTTTTGGCTTCAATATTATGAATATGTGTATCACTACAATCGAGATCCAACGAACCATTTTCATTGGGTGTGTAACCATATAAGGTTTTATTCATGTAAACAGAACAACAATTATTCTCTAACTTAAATGAATAACCGTATTGCAATAAACATGATCAAATCATATTCATGCTCAACGCAAACACCAAATAACACTTATTTAGGTTCAACACTAATCCCGAAAGTATAGGGAGTGTGCGATGATGATCATATCAATCTTGGAACCACTTCCAATACACATCGTCACCTTGCCTTTTACTAGTCTCTGTTTATTCTGCAACTCCCGTTTCGAGTTACTACTCTTAGCAACTGAACCAGTATCAAATGCCGAGGGGTTGCTATAAACACTAGTAAAGTACACATCAATAACATGTATATCCAATATACCTTTGTTCACTTTGCCATCCTTCTTATCCACCAAATACTTGGGGTAGTTCCGCTTCCACTGACCAGTCCCTTTGCAGTAGAAGCACTTAGTCTCAGGCTTAGGACCAGACTTAGGCTTCTTCACTTGAGCAGCAACTTGCTTGCCATTCTTCTTGAAGTTCCCCTTCTTCCCTTTGCCCTTTTCTTGAAACTAGTGGTCTCGTCAACCATCAACACTTGATGTTTTTCTTGATTTCTACCTTCGTCGATTTCAACATCACGAAGAGCTCGGGAATTACTTTCGTCATCCCTTGCATACTATAGTTCATCACGAAGTTCTACTAACTTGGTGATGGTGACTAGAGAATTCTGTCAATCACTATTTTATCTGGAAGATTAACTCCCACTTGATTCAAGCGATTGTAGTAACCAGACAATCTGAGCACATGCTCACTGCTTGAGCTATTCTCCTCCATCTTTTAGCTATAGAACTTGTTGGAGACTTCATATCTCTCAACTCGGGTATTTACTTGAAATATTAACTTCAACTCCTGGAACATCTCATATGGTCCATGACGTTCAAAACGTCTTTGAAGTCCCGATTCTAAGCCGTTAAGCATGATGCACTAAACTATCAAGTAGTCATCATATTGAGCTAGCCAAACGTTCATAACGTCTGCATCTGCTCCTACAATAGGTCTGTCACCTAGCGGTGCATCAAGGACGTAATTCTTCTGTGCGGCAATGAGGATAATCCTCAGATCACGGATCCAATCAGAATCTTTGCTACTAACATCTTTCAACATAATTTTTCTCTAGGAACACATCAAAAATAAACACAGGGAAGCAACAACGCGAGCTATTGATCTACAACATAATTTGCAAAATACTATCAGGACTAAGTTCATGATAAATTTAAGTTCAATTAATCATATTACTTAATAACTCCCACTTAGATAGACATCCCTCTAATCCTCTAAGTGATCACGTGATCCATATCAACTAAACCATGTCCGATCATCACGTGAGATGGAGTAGTTTCAACGGTGAACATCACTATGTTGATCATATCTACTATATGATTCATGCTCGACCTTTCGGTCTCCGTGTTCCGAGGCCATATCTGTTATATGCTAGGCTCGTCAAGTTTAACCTGAGTATTCGCGTGTGCAACTGTTTTGCACCCGTTGTATTTGAACGTAGAGCCTATCACACCCGATCATCACGTGGTGTCTCAGCACGAAGAACTTTCGCAACGGTGCATACTCAGGGAGAACACTTATACTTTGATAATTTAGTGAGGGATCATCTTATAATGCTACCGTCAATCAAAGCAAGATAAGATGCATAAAAGATAAACATCACATGCAATCAATATAAGTAATATGATATGGCCATCATCATCTTGTGCTTGTGATCTCCATCTCCGAAGCACCGTCATGATCACCATCGTCACCGGCGCGACACCTTGATTTCCATCGTAGCATCGTTGTCGTCTCGCCAATCTTATGCTTCTACGACTATCGCTACCGCTTAGTGATAAAGTAAAGCATTATAGGGCGATTGCATTGCATACAATAAAGCGACAACCATATGGCTCCTGCCAGTTGCCGATAACTCAGTTAGAAAACATGATCATCTCATACAATAAAATATAGCATCATCTCTTGACCATATCACATCACAACATGCCCTGCAAAAACAAGTTAGACGTCCTCTACTTTGTTGTTGCAAGTTTTACGTGGCTGCTACGGGCTTAGCAAGAACCGTTCTTACCTACGCATCAAAACCACAACAATAGTTTGTCAAGTTGGTGCTGTTTTAACCTTCGCAAGGACCGGGCGTAGCCACACTCAGTTCAACTAAAGTGAGAGAGACAGACACCCGCCAGTCACCTTTAAGCAACGAGTGCTCGCAACGGTGAAACCAGTCTCGCGTAAGCATACGCG
Organism: Triticum aestivum; assembly: GCF_018294505.1. Lineage (NCBI taxonomy): Eukaryota > Viridiplantae > Streptophyta > Magnoliopsida > Poales > Poaceae > Triticum > Triticum aestivum. Next base: position 446,300,837 of record NC_057802.1, on the reverse strand, counting down.
TAATGTCGCACTCGCAACGGTGAAACCAGTCTCGCGTAAGCATACGCGTAATGTCGGTCCGGGCCGCTTCATCTCACAATACCGCCGAACCAAAGTATGACATGCTGGTAAGCAGTATGACTTATATCGCCCACAACTCACTTGTGTTCTACTCGTGCATATAACATCAACGCATAAAACCAGGCTCTGATACCACTGTTGGGGAACGTAGTAATTTCAAAAATTTCCTACGCACACGCAAGATCATGGTGATGCATAGCAACGAGAGGGGAGAGTGTTGTCCACGTACCCTCGTAGACCGAAAGCGGAAGCGTTAACACAACACGGTTGATGTAGTCGTACGTCTTCACGATCCGACCGATCAAGTACCGAACGCACGGCACCTCCGAGTTCAGAACACGTTCAGCTCGATGACGTCCCTCGAACTCCGATCCAGCCGAGTGTTGAGGGAGAGTTTCGTCAGCACGACGGCGTGGTGACGATGATGATGTTCTACCGACGCAGGGCTTCGCCTAAGCACCGCTACGATATTATCGAAGTGTAATATGGTGGAGGGGGGCACCGCACACGGCTGAGAGATCAATAGATCAATTGTTGTGTCTCTGGGGTGCCCCCCTGCCACCGTATATAAAGGATGGAGGAGGGGAGGCCGGCCAGCCCCTGGGGCGTGCCAAAAGGGTGGAGTCCTACGAGGACTCCCTAGTCCTAGTAGGATTCCTCCTCCCACATGGAATAGGAAAAAGGGAAGGGAAAAGGAGAAGAAAGGAAGGGGGCGCCCCCTTTCCCTAGTCCAATTCGGACCAGACCATGGGGAGGGGCGCGGCCACCTTTTGAGGCCTTTCTCTCCTTTCCCGTATGGCCCATTAAGGCCCAATACGAATTCCTGTAACTCTCCGGTACTCCGAAAAATACCCGAATCACTCGGAACCTTTCCGATGTCCGAATATAGTCGTCCAATATATTGATCTTTACGTCTTGACCATTTCGAGACTCCTCGTCATGTCCCCGATCTCATCCGGGACTCCGAACTACCTTCGGTACATCAAATCACATAAACTCATAATATAACCGTCATCGAACTTTAAGCGTGCGGACCCTACGGGTTCGAGAACTATGTAGACATGACCGAGACACGTCTCCGGTCAATAACCAATAGCGGAACCTGGATGCTCATATTGGCTCCTACATATTCTACGAAGATCTTTATCGGTCAAACCGCATAACAACATACGTTTGTTCCCTTTGTCATCGGTATGTTACTTGCCCGAGATTCGATCGTCGGTATCTCAATACCTAGTTCAATCTCGTTACCGGCAAGTCTCTTTACTCGTTCCGTAATACATCATCCCGCAACTAACTCATTAGTTGCAATGCTTGCAAGGCTTATAATGATGTGCATTACCGAGTGGGCCCAGAGATACCTCTCCGACAATCGGAGTGACAAATCCTAATCTCGAAATACGCCAACCCAACAAGTACCTTTGGAGACACCTGTAGAGCACCTTTATAATCACCCAGTTACATTGTGACGTTTGGTAGCACACAAAGTGTTCCTCCGGTAAACGGGAGTTGCATAATCTCATAGTCATAGGAACATGTATAAGTCATGAAGAAAGCAATAGCAGAATACCAAACGATCGTGTGCTAAGCTAACGGAATAGGTCAAGTCAATCACATCATTCTCCTAATGATGTGATCCCGTTAATCAAATGACAACTCATGTCAATGGTCAGGAAACATAACCATCTTTGATGAACGAGCTAGTCAAGTAGAGGCATACTAGTGACACTCTGTTTGTCTATGTATTCACACATGTATCATGTTTCCGGTTAATACAATTCTAGCATGAATAATAAACATTTATCATGATATAAGGAAATAAATAATACCTTTATTATTGCCTCTAGGGCATATTTCCTTCAGTATTATGTTACGGTATCTACCTATGTTACTATAATCATCTCTCTCTTCTTTAATTGCCTACCACATTAGCATGTTTGCGAGTCCCAAGTGCATGATACTACTTATGTTACCCCCACTATGGCCAGCCTAATAGCTAACCTTGTTGTGATGACAAGATAGGACATGGCACGCACCTGGACGGAGGAACTAGTCTGCATTGTGCATTTAAGTTTTCTCTGAAGTCAATGTACCTCTACTTTTACCATACTTATTGAAAAATGTGTCAACATTCACAATGTCAGATCAATATTTTTACACTTATTATAAAACGTAGTTCTTATACTCATTATAATCAGTATTGTAGATATTGATGTTTTTAGTATAAATTTGGTTGTGGGATTTCATTGATGCCTGTCAAAGCGTGGAGGAAGCGGGGCTTAGGGCTTGCATTGTCGGTCTCTACATAGGTATTTCTCTTCATAATCCTGTAATTTTAGAGACTGATTGCGCTTTTGTGGTAGCGTCTCTTGCATCGGGGGACTATGACAGGTCTGCTATGCGTGACCTGAAGATGAAAGCGTTGAGCATCTCGAAGTTGATCAACAATCTTCAATTGTCAAAGATTAGCCGTTCGACCAATAAGGTGGCACACTTAATCGCTAAGTATAGCTTTGACAATAGATTAGATGGTATTCTTGTAAATAACATACCGCCCTGTGTGGTGAATATTGTATCGAATGAGTGTACTGGTGTGGCTAGTTAATTAATATAAGGTGGCGTTCAAAAAAAAGTATAAATTTGGTCAAACACTTTGCAAACGGCTGACGGGAGTAAAAAGGACCAGAGGGAGTATCATGCATGCGGAGTAGTCAAAAAAATTTGCTTGTCTAAAAAAAGGCAAAAAAAATTGCTCATTTATAGCCGGTCGAAGTCTCAAAGGGCGCGACCACGCGAGGGAGGCGAAGGTCGTGGGAGGTGCGACGTTTGACGGAATTAAGTGAAGTTACATCCACGCGCCAGCATGGCGTGCGAACAGGCAGAAGCTATACCGTGAGGCCTACGATATGGGTCTAGTAGACATGACATCTAGTGGGTCCCGCATAGTTCTCGAGAACTCTTTGGGGGCTTGCAGCCGTTTATCCACCGGGCAAGCCAGCAACCCCACGCCGTTCGCACGCCCTACTCGTCCCCGTCTTCTACCTTACAACAGTTCGCTCCCAGTCGTCCCGTCCTTTCACATTAGTTCGCTCCCAGTTTTTTTTGCGGGGTACAACAGTTCAACTTCTCCTAACCCTCCTCCAAAATCCATGGCCTCCCAAATCTCCATGGTCGCCGCTGAGTACCAGGTTAGAGCCATCACCGGCGATCAGTTCATCATCATCTACACACGTGGATCCGAGACGGTGAAAGCATGGCTTGCTCGCTTCCTACGCATGTTCAACAGTTCAACGGATGAGTGGGTCGCTGGGCTAGATGTTGAGTACACCACAGTCCTGGGACGAGAGAAGGATCTAAAGGACGAAGAGAGGAAGAAGCCCGCCGTGATCCAGGTTTGCGTACATAACGTTTGCTTGGTCTACCACATATGCCATGCCGACGTTGAGTGCCAGGATTTTAAGAACTTCCTCAAGGACAAAAGAGTGAAATTCGTTACTGTAGGCTTTAAGAACGACAGGGATGTCCTGCGTCGGATAGGTCTCGTTGTAGGCCAGCCCTTCGATCTCCAGAAGGCAAGCCTGGTGTCCTCCTCTCAACCTTCAATGCTGACCCTGGCAGCAGCCATGATTGATCCTTCGTACGCTAAACTGAAGAAACCTCATCACGAGTTTCATCATGCATGGGAGTCGAAGACATTAGATGAAGATCACATCCTGTACGCAGCAATGGATGCCTACCTTTGTTTAAATATCTACAAGGGTTGGATGAAGAAGCAGAGCCCAGTGTCCGGTTCAAGCAAAGAAGCGTCGGCGAAGAGGAAGAGGAAGAGGGACGAGGACGAAGTCGAGGACGTGGACTCGGACTCCGAGTAGGTGGCAGTGCCGTCGCTCATGCTGGTTCTACTGCAGTGTCAAGCGGACTAGTTGCTTAGTTTATTTTCAAGGGTGTGTTGTGCTGAGGCCCCAGCAGAACTATGTTTATGTTCTTTCTCGTTATTTGAACTCTTTAGTACGTACAGTAGTACTAGTACTATGTCTTACTACTGTTCTTCTTGCAGTTGGTACTACTGCTCGTATCTTCGTGTTCCTACTGTACTTAATACGTTCGTACTAGTAGTATAATTTGGGTCAGTCGATTTGTGAAAGAAGTTCGACGGAGCGAAGGAAGAAGACGGCAGAAGAGGTGGAAGAAGCCCTTCTAGCCATCCATGTTGCATCAAACGGCTCACATGAGTCGACTGACCCAAATTGCTCCTTCAGATTGCAGGATCCACGTGGCATTCAAGGTCTCGAAGGTAGATTCCGCGTCCGCACCCGGTTTGCGGGCTCGACGCGCGCGCGACCGGCTTCCGCCGCGACAGCCACCATGCGCGCCTCCTCCGCGCGGGCGGAGACGACAATGACACGCTAGTTCCTCCTCGCCGGCGTGCTGGAGCACGCGCTCGTCCTCCTCTTCGTACGCTGCGTGCATAGACGCGGCTCCACCAGCTGCTCGCGTGCTTGGCAGCGCGGCGGCATCGCGAGGAGGGACTGCAGACGACGTGAGCGGGCGAGCCTTCGGCTTCATGGCACAGGGATGGCGGCGACACGGCGGTGATGGGCGAGAAATTGTTGGCCGGAGCAGGCGGGCGCCGGCATGCGCAACGGCGGCGGCGGCATATTGATGAGTGCGCGTGTGGGAGCTTACTTTAGTTTTATATATAAGGTTGGTCAAACTTAAAAGAAAACCGTACTAGTACACGTAAACATTAGACTTAGGCAGCGCTTTTATTAGTTAGTACCACAGCCACGATACGGAATCCTGTGCAAGCGCGTGAACCGCGGCCGCGCGGTCGATCGAACGGTGCGTCACCGTGTCGCGCTCGAAGGACATCCACCGAACCTTTTTGTGTGTGTGAAAACAATCCTCGAATATTACTCAACTTTTTTTCCTGTGAAAGTTCTTGACGCTGCAATATTTCCATATATTTGAATTTAGCTCCAGTTCGTGTTTATTTGGATTTGGACGTTTTAGGTGCGCCCTAGTTTTTTTAATACTGATTTTGTGTGTGTGACTGAGCGAGAACGTGTGTATGTGTCCATATGTGTGTTGTGGCGGAAGGGCAATGTGGAGACGGTGTGCGTGTGATACAGACATAGAGAGGTGTGAATGTGCAAATGATCATGCATGAGTGAGACATAGACAGATGCCGATACGTTGTGTATACATGAGAGAACAGTCTTCTAGTTTACTTGTGTGTGTGTGAGAGAGAGAGAGAGAGGGGGGGAGAGAGACAAAGAGAGGAGCATCCGTAACACAACAACCATCTCTCTCGATTCGTCCGTCCCTCGCATGGTCGCATGCAACACATGCATCAACGCGCACATTTTGACACCCTCACCCGGCCCCTGCCCACCTCAAGGCCCGCACAATCTCTTCGTGAATACCTATTTCTCTCCTTAGGTTTGTTTTCTCTCAATATTTGACACACACACACACAAAGAGAGACACACGTAGCACAACACACACACACACTCCCCCGAGCACACAATTCATCCCCATCCAAGGTTATACGGCGACCACTCTCGCTTGTGCTTCTTTGCACCCCAACATGCACAACACCTCAATCTTCAAAGAGGGCATCGAGCAGATCGAAGACGGCGACCACACCGCGCTAGAGAATGCGGGGTCATTTGGAAGCAGGGTGATGTGACGACGGCTGACTGACTCCTCCCCCCACCCTCTCTCTCTCTTGCACAAAATTACCAATCCCTCTCTCCCCCGCACAAAATTGTCAATCCCTCAACCCACGAGATCCTTCCCCTCTCGTCCATGTTTTTCCAGCTCTCTCATCAAACATGTTGTCTCTTCTCCTTCCACGTATACAGAATCCAGATGCACACGCATCTCATGTATATTACATGTATCCATCTTTCTCACAGACCTAACTTCTTCCTCTCTCTTTCTCTCTCTATCTCTCTCTCTGTCTCGTTAGGTTTGTCTCCTACTCTCTCGTCCACATACATACAATCTTTCCCGCCCTATCTGCTCCATCTTCAAAAGCTCTCTCTGCACGTTTCATTCACACATTGGGATATGTCAAAATGTTGCTTCTATAATGGCTGATGTAGAGTTATGGTTGTTTTTGTTGCATCCTACAAAGTAATAACTATGAAATGCATTTAGATTCTCATTTGACTGGGATTATGTGAGTTTGAGCATGTTGTGAAGTACTATAGACCTTGTATACATCTTGGGATTCGACAATGATTGTAACTATTGAATTGTATAGACCATTACATTCGAAGTCAATAGCCTAATATATTTATTTCACAATTTCAACAAATGATTAGTTCACTACAAACTAAGAAAACAAATGTGTACTCCCTCCGTTTTTATTTAAGTCCGCGTATTAGCATTGGTCAAAGTCAAGTTTTGTAAACTCTCAGAAAGCTTATAACAAAAATATTAACATATACAATAACAAATAAATACCATTAGATTCATTATTGAATGTACTTTCACATCATACATATTTGTTATGGTAAATGTTTATATTTTTCTATAAACTTGGTCAAACTTTAGGAAGTTTGACTTCGGTCAAACCTAATATGCAGAGTTTACTACTACTACTCGCTAGTTGCTTAGCCGAATCACTCAACACGCCACACGGGGAGTCCAGTGTCACAAAATTTTGAGGTCGGCGGGAAAATCTCCCGCGACCCTGATTCGAGCAGTGGGAAGTTACCATCATAGCCTTCGGAACAGGCCTACGGATGACGCTTGGTAGGGGGCTGTTTTCGTAACTTCAGGTTCACCCTACCCAGCCAACCCCACCCCGGCACCCAGAGTAGTACACCTGAATACTCCCCATTTTCTATCCCCACCGCAAAATAGACTTCTCCACGGCACCGCAGCCTTCGTGCTCCTCCCCTTTACATCGGCGCACTCGTCCACCGCAGCGCATCTGCCTCATCGACGACCTCGTACGCCGCACTGGAGCCGGTCCACCGTCGTCGTCGTACACGGAGCCTCTTCCCCGGCATCGTCTTCCACGGTCTCGGATCTGCTTCCCGGAAGCCGACGCCAAGCGCAGAAGTACCACCGTCGTGGACAATGAACTGACTCCCGTTGCCGACCATGACTCACAGAGGCCGCCGCGACCATCGTTCTCCTCCTCGATTGGTAATGTGTGTATTGAATCACTTAGCAGTACATGTGCAGTTCCAATTTTGTTCATACCTACCCTTCAAATTTCCTGGGTGCTATTGTTCCCGTAAAAGTAATTGGTTATAGCCTCCATTGTCCAACAGAATATCAGCTTGTAATTGTGCGTCGCTCCTGTATCGCGCTGTGCTTGGGTAGGTTTTTCATCTGCAACCAGTAGTGTGGCAAATGATGGAAAGGTTTTTAGAACTAGCAAGATGCCCATGCGTTGCACGCATCAAGATGCATTTGTATGAGTAGTTTATCTTGTGGGAGAAAAGGATGAACGAGGGAAGGCCTTATTTGCAAATCTGGAGAGGGGTATGGGTATCTTTTTGCAAAATTCCCATTTGTTTCCTTCCTATCTGTCAGATATAAATCGGACGGCCTATATTGCAAGAAAAAAAGTATAGAGAAAAAAGTAGACAGTAAAGGAAGTAGAGATAAATATTAAATATTAAATATAAAATAAATATAACAGTAGAGAAGAGAGTAGAGATAGCAGAGACGTCGGGAAAGGATCGCGCGCGCGCGGGAAAAAGCGGCCGGGCGTGCGCTAGTTTTGGCGCGCGGCGTCCGGCGCGCTTTATAAAATCCAACGCCCTCCCACCGCTCTGTGCCTTGCCACCGCTCTCTCCCCGCTCTGTGCCTCGCCACCGCTCTCTCCCCGCTCTTTTTCGCCTCGCCGCCGCCGCGCCACCATGCCGCCGCGTCGCCGGGAAACTTGGGGATACCGCGGCGTCCGCGCGCGCCCCTCCGGCGGCTTCTCCGCCGAGATCCGGTTCCGCGGGATGCGCCTCGGCCTCGGCAATTTCGACACCGCCAACGAGGCCGCCCGCGCGTACGACGCGGCGGTGTGGCGCCTCCGGTGGCCTCATAGAACATTGAACTTCCCCAACGTGCCGACGCGGGAGCGGGCGCAGGAGCTCGCGCCTCTGCCGCGGCTTAGCACCGACGAGGATCGTCGCGACAACCGGAGGCGGGAGCACCGTCTCGGCATCGCCGAGATGGACGAGGAAGCCATGGCGCTGTGGCGCCAACACTTCCCGCAGGACATCATCAACGAGCGCGAGTTCTACGCGCAAAGGAGGGCGGAGAGGGATAAGAGGAGGGCGGAGCGAGCCGCCTATCGCGAGGACAAGCGTAGGCGAAAAGCGGACGCTCAATTCAACATGAGGCTAGGAGCAGCGTCGCCCTGGGAATCCGACGACGATCGGTATCTTCACGCCTACAGTCAGACGTCGGAGGAGGACATCACCGAGGAGGAGTCGGACGACGAGGAGTAGTTGAATTATCTTTTTTATCTATCTATGCTGAGAACTATCCTCTACTCTCTAGTATCTACTTCTCGATCTCAGCACTGTAAACGCTTTTTTAAAGCGCCGCGCGTTGCGATTCTGTTGGAGATGCTCTAACATGGCAGACGAGTGCTTTAATGTTGCCCACAAGATGCGCGAGTATTACTAGTAGTATATTTTTCTTGCCATGTTGAGATTTTAAAACCACGAGTGCGAACATGCAGAGGAGCAATGAAGACCAAACACGGGATATTCGGGACATCTTCAAGGAGCGTGGCAAGTTAAAGAGGAGCTGCACCGAACCTGTAAAACGAGCTTTGGTAAGTAACACCCTTTCAATTACTTTCGTGTAGCCTCGTGTTCTTCGATGTGTATATGTTGTAGTTTCTGTTTCTCTTAAGCGTGGTGTTCTTCGATGTGTAATAAGAAGAGTCTTAATCGTCCTAATGCTTTCGTTTTTAGCTTGATGTAGGAAGTGGGTGTTCTCACCTTGTAGTCTGTTTTTATTTTTTTTCCTTTTGAATTCACTTCTCCGAGTTCTGTTTATCTGGCTTCTACTAAATGGATCTAGGTTGCTCTGAGTATTGATCTAAAAAAGAAGTAACTTCATGTCAGGATGCAGTTCCTGCGAGGAGGGAAGTATGGTCAACCTCGAGATCATGTTTCCAAAATGAGGCTGGATTACACACAAGGTGCCAGTTCCCTAATGATGCTGGATTAGACACAAGGTGCAAATTCCCAGATGATGCTGGATTACACACAAGCCAGGTGGAGTCGTCAGCTGTTCGTGTCCTCGTGGCATTAGTAAAGGCTGAAAGAAAGCGTGCAGCAGCCCTTGAGAATGTAGCTGAGTTCCTGAAGAAGCGAAAAGAGCAATCAGATGCTCTCTTCACCCAAGCCAAAGAAGAGATGGAAGAAGCCAGAAATAAGCTAGCAGAGGCAGAGCAGGCTAGGCGTCTCCTGCTATCTAAAACTGTTGTCAATACAAAATTTCCTTCATAATAGCTAGGTTCAAATGTTTATCCAGTCAGCATGCCTGTTGTGATGTCCGTGCATCTACTGATGTGGCACAAAATGTTTTTTTCGGGTCATGTAATAACAGCAATTACTTTCCAAACAATAACAGACGAAGCATTGGACATGGTATAGTTCACGCGCAAGCCCGACATTCCAAGTTCAACTTCCACATCAAACTCATGTTCACAGATATCTGCACATTCATACATAATGTCCACAACCATGATTCACTTCAAAGCCAAAAAAATGTGAGGAGAGTTATAAATAAAGAAAATCCTCTACTAGTTCCTGCTACCAGTGCGAGCACAACAAGTCAAGACCATGCGTAAATTAATTATATTTTAGTCATTTTTTGTGTTCTAAAATGCCTGCCGGCTCGCGGAAGGACGTGTTGCCGGCACACGCGCGGATTCAATGAAGGCAGGCGGGGCAGTCTTAAGCTGGTTGCACGCGGCGAGGAGGCGTGCTCAGCCGGGCCTGCAGCGAGTGCGGCCCTCTTGGCCGGCGCGCCGGTTCAATGCCTGCGCTATGAGAGGTCGCGTCCGTGTCAGAGCAATCACTCCCTCCAGTCCTTTTTTGTTTGGGTATAACAAAATCTCGTTTTCCATTCACATTTTACAAGTAAAATTCGTGGACAAACTTTGACCCAAAGTACGATGGGGACTAGTAAACCAGAATGGAGGTAGTAGTTTTTTTAATCAAAGAAGGGTTTCCCCTTCCGATTTTCATTACTGAAAACCAGCATCTAAATCTAAACCATAGTATTTGCCCTAGAACTACCAGGTTCAACATCTCGCAACATAAACCCATACAACCTCCATCGCAAAAAAACCATACAACCATACGCCAAGGAGGTACGTAGTACTATGAATTCCATTTTCGCTCCATACCAATCGTTCTAAAAACTACTTACTACTTATAACGCGCCATTGAAAATCGGAACTCTTAACCCCGCTAAAAAACGATATTTTAAACGTGGCTACTCGATCTGTGGCAACTGGCGAGCCACCGCGCTCCAAGTCGTTCACCTGTGGTCCCGACCATCAACTCCTACGGATCAAATTATCACGCGAGCTGACTATTCCTACAAAGGTGCTCCACCACGTACCCGGTACCCGCGAATGCAGCAATCGTGCACCTAGGGTTTTAGGGTTTATTTGTTAACGTCGCCTTTACGTAACACTCATGTGTGCGAGACAGCGAGAGGCCGACTGCGTGCGTGCGCCTCTTCTCTTCGTATATGTACTCCACCGTTTGTCTGGTGTCCAAAAAATTATAATAACTACTAGCAATGTGCCAATGCGTTGCCACACGATCAAAGTAGATTAATACATATTCACCGATTTGATAGAAAAAAAGTCTAGTTTTGAAATACGTATATCACTAAAAATATGTTATGTTTCACTCAAAATATATTCCTTTGGCGGTTTTGATGAGATAAGGGAGGAATGTTGTTGGTTTCAAGATTCGAGAAGTGGTATATGTCTAATTTCTACTCTTACTAGCAAGATGCCCGTGCGTTGCACGGAACATCAAGATCTTGTGGGAGAAAAGGATGAACGAGGGAAGGCCTTATCTGCAAATGTGGTGAAGAGTGCGGGTAAATTGCCATATTTTCCTTCCTATCCGTCAGATATAAATCGGACGACCTACATTGCAGGATGGCAGGCCCACCATCATCACCAACTCTATTTTTTATCCCTACTCTTATAAAAAGCATTGTCGGTGATGATCGTGTGCCTGCCATCCTGCAATATAGGCCGTCCGATCTATATCTGACGGATAGGAAGGAAACTATGGCAATTTTGCAAAAAGATACCCACACCCCTCTCCACATTTGCAAATAAGGCCTTCCCTCGTTCATCCTTTTCCCCCACAAGATAAACTACTCATACAAATGCATCTTGATGTTCCGTGCAACGCATGGGCATCTTGCTAGTTGTTGCAAAAAGCCCATGTGTGTGTGAGAGAGAGGGAGAGTGGAGGAGGACGGAGTGCATGTGTGACAAAGACACAAGGAGTGTGTGTGCGATAGGTATCAGCTTAAAATGAGGCGATAGTGTGTGTGTGCACGATCGAGAGGGCGTGTCTCAAGAAGGGAAGAAAAATCTACATAGATACAAGGAGCGGGAGAGAGACATGTATGCGATGGTGGAAGCACGAGTGTGCGGGTGTATAAACCTATCTAGAGGCTAGCTAGTCGATAAATGTTTGTGAGAGAAATACGAGTCGGGGTGCGAAAGCGAGAGTTTTGTGTGTGTGAGAGAGAGACGGTAGTCGGGAAGGGGAGTGGAAGCAGGAGTTGTGTGTGTGTGTCTGTGAGAGAGAGAGAGGAGACGGTAGTCGGGGTTGTCTGATCGGTAAACAAATGAATAATGTCAGTCTGGGATGGAGACGAAAAGGAGACCGCAACAAATGTTGTGTCTACAGGAGAGAGAGAGAGAGAGTAATTTTAGTGGTATGAGTCATATGTAGAGACATATAGGGTGTGTGAGAGAATCCCATAGAGAGAAAGACAAAGTGAAAGACGAGTGGAGACTGTGTGTGTGGCGGTGAAAAAGAAAGCTTAGGTACCGAGTGATACCAGAGAACAGTAGAGACGTGAGAGATAATGAAAACCGTGTAATGTATAATGATAGGGAGAGTGTGACACTTCTCAAGGGAGACGTCGAGAGACCATGTTTGCGAGGATAGGAGAAACATGAAGTGAGCGTGCGGGTGAGCTGGAGAAAAGAGAGTGATAGCTACCTGAAGGAGCATGCATGCGAGAGAGATGGGCGTGAAAGGAGTGAACAAAAAAGGGATTCAAATATTTGAATTCGAGATGATGATACATGTAATCCATACTCGAACCAAAATTGATCTATCAAACATGCATACTCATATGAATTCACGCACATCTATGTTATTTAATATGTAGATATTACTGATCCATACATTTTAGTAGAACATAATTTGGTTAAATTTTTCGAATTCAACCTTAAGATTTCGAGATCGTTGTATTTGTAAATCATATTATACATATAAAGGAGCAGAATTCTTTGTTGTGCTTTTGAAAGTATATATAAAAAATGATGTATATAGAATGTAATTCCAATTGAAAATGGATCCCGCCCGAAAAAAATAGAATACAAACGGGATTCGAATTGAGTTGGCACGGTAAACGTGCACTCTGCAAAATTTGAACGAAGCGGGGAAAGTCGCAGTAACCGCCCGAAACCAAAATCTGCGAGATGGAAATCACTACTGCCTATCCCTGCCACGCAAAGCCTATCTGCTGGATTTCTATAGGTTTCGATAGGGGTAGGTTTGTAATTTCACCCAAACGTGACGTAACCGCCTCTCACCCGGATTCATACACGGTGGGCGCCAAAACACAGTGTGTCCTCGGCCGAAATCGACTCCCTCCCCGATTCATATTCATACACGGTGGGCGCCAAAAACAAACTCTCGTCGGCAAATATTCGGTGTATGCGAGATTACCGTCCTATCCCCAACCGACTAATGTTGCTGTGATGTAGTAGAAATTTGAAACGGGGGCTAAGTTTGTAAATTTCCTCGCATTTGAGACAAGCGCGCCCTGAATACATGGTTCCCCCTTCCTCTCTACCTCCCTTTTCCCCATTCGTACTCCGTGGGCGCCAAAACACCCTCTCCACCCCACCCTCCTCCGTCCGCCGCCGTCCGCCACCCCATCCACCGCCGTCCTCCTCCACCATGCCGGAGCTGATACCCCGACGCCGCCGTCCATTACAAGAGATCGACCTCTCTCATCCACGGCTTCGGACCGGGATCCTTGCATCCCGTCCTCTCGCTTCATCCCCGCCGTCGTCCACCTTGCCGGCGCCGCTCCTACGACCGTCTCGTCCACCGCGCCCCGCCGCCACCGTCTACCCTCCTAGATCTGCTTCCACGCCGCCGACAGCCATCGCTACCGCAGCACCGTCAAATTCTCAGCAGATGCGTACACGGCGCCGCACCAGAGGCGGTACTCTTTCGTATCTGCTCAACTTATTTATCGCAGCAAGAAAATAGATCGCCACTGCTTTACTCTGATTTCTTGTCTTGGTTGCGAAGTTGCCTTTGTCCGGTTTGCACCTTCAGATCCGCCATGGCACGCTCAACACTATACTCCCAATGCTTATGGTTTTCCCCTTTTATATTCCACACTAGTTAAATCACAGTAGACTAAATTTCAAAATTGGGTCAGTCGATTTTTCAGAGCTCGCCGGAGTTCGCCGGTGCGATCGAAGGGGCTCGGGTGGTTGTGGGGCCTCGCCGAACGAAGAAAACTCGACGCGGGTGGGGGTTGGGGCGGGGTGGGGGTGGGGGTGGCGGAGGAACACAGGCGGTGGGGGCCGGTGGTCCGGCCGGCGGCCCGTGCGGTGTTCTGTATGGGAAGAATCAGAGACGAGGAAGAAGAAGGGTTAGGAGACGTAGGATCTTCATCCAACCGCCTGAAATGGTCGAGAGACAGCTGGGAGTTGCATTCTTAATGCGCTCTGGTTCATCATGTGTGGGCACTGCGCAACCAACATTTTATTATCCAAAATCTGCTTGCTCTTCTTTACCATGTTCCTCTTCCGTTCTTCTTTAATATGTACTCTCTCCGTTCCTAAATACAAGTCTTTGTATAGATTCCACCATGGACTACATATGGAGCAAAATGAGTGAATCTACACTCTAAAATGTATCTGGATACATCTGTATGTGATCCATAGTGGAAATCTCTACCAAGACTTATATTTTGGAACGGAGGGAGTATGATAGTAGTACAGTATGTTCCTTGTACTGAAGATGAGCAGGGACATTTGCAGTGTAGAGGTCTATACGGTCGGTTGTGATGGACACTTTGAGCCTCTTTGATTCGTAGGATCTTGTAAACATAGGAATAGGATTTGTAGTGGCCTGCCCACTTGAATCCTATAAGAATAGCAAGGAAATGCGGGGAGCTGTGTCGCCTTTGAGAGTTACACTGATATTAACAGTACCGCACCTTCACTTGAAGAGAGCTGGTATCCGAAGCCTTTCTAGCCGTACCGGCAATACTAGCACATATATTCCAGCAAGTTCCACTTTGCTGATTTTACTCTGATGCTTAAGGTTTTCCCGTTATATCTACATTATGATATGTGTAGCTGCTTTGTGTCGCACTAGCAGCAGTCCACTCTTGAAGCTAAACACTGCAATGACTTACAAAATTGGCACCAAGGCATTGAGTGCCATTCTGGATGCAATGAAACTCATACGCTCCCCACCTGTTGATTCTTGTTCAGAATATGATCCTAATGACTATTCTAACCTCGAGGAGTCAAAGGCAGATGGCCTGTCCTGTTCACCCATCAAGGTGCCTGTTCTAATTTGGCAATGTTTTATTGATTGCGGGTATCTTGCATATGTTGTCTTGCATTTCTTCTACTTTGTTGCACCGCCATCTGCTTAGTTTACTCATCATATATGTCGAGATGCCATGCCCATCCATTATCAATACATATTCCATCTGTCATCATACCATGTTTTTCCACTCAAATGTTGTTCTTGTGCATCAGACATCAAAAAGGAAGAGGGTGATTGCTGAACCTGAAGGAGCACCAGCAAAGTCCTTGAAAAACGTGGTGGTGCCGGAGAAATCAGACAGCACCCCACTTATATTGGTTGTACAACCAGTGACACAAAACGTAGGACCGACTCCAGCAGACTGTACCCATACTTCACTGGCCACACCACTAGCCCCACCACACAGGACCTGCACTCTAGCAAAAGGTATACTGATTTCATTTGCCATAGCACCAGCTGTACCATAGAAAAATCCCACTCCAGCAAAAAGTACAGCAAGTCCACCGGCCGAAGACCTATCCCAACTGCAGAGACGGCCAATTCCTGCAGATTGGAACCCCATTCCATTTATTACCAGTTTAAAAGACAATGCTTTCAATGTTGTTAGGGACTACGTGCATATATTCCCATCATGGGAAGATTATTGTGAAGACAAACACCATTTTCACATCTTCCTGTCCAACTTACGTGTAAGTGCTATTATTCATGGTTATTATTTTCCTGTTTTCTGCTGATTGAACACATCAATGATTTACATTACATTGTTGTAACTACGCGAGGGTCAATCTGGATAGTCATGACGAGCAAAGCTTGCTTGTGCTTTTCAAGGAAGCATTACAGCAGTATCGGTGTTACCTGAGGAAATCACACTTTGATGGCAAGTCTATAAACGAATTTCCGGTGAAGTCTCCTGTGCTAAATTTAGAAGACATTGAATGGAAAAACCTTGTTATGCACTGGTCTCGTTCCCAGGATGAGGTACTGTCTATGAAATCAAATGAAAATTTGAACTTCTACTTTTCCGCATGTGCCTTACGGATCTTTTTTGCAGGAAATCTGCTCGAAGAAGAATTCCGGTTTGACAAGAACGACAGGATATCGCAAATATGCTGCCCACTACTTTGCTCTTGTTAGTACTTGTTGTCCTGTATCACTGTACTTGCATACATACCTGGTTCATTATGTGACAGCAGTATGCATGATAGCTTGCTTATCAATTGTTCGCTCCAAATTATCTGATCTATATGAATGGTTACATTAGTGTAGAATATATCCAATGCCAATGTTTTTTTAGGTCTGCATTGTTCTTGTAAGTACATGCTGTCCTTTATCAGTATACTTATAATGACAGGTAGTTGTTCATGTACCATCACTCTGGAGCTTATTTTCCTTTGCCCTCCATTTGTACACATCAGATCTATATTTACTCTTACCATAAGGTTGGTACTGAAGAAGTTTAGCTGTGCATTGCTCTTGGCTGTACCTTTTGCATGTATCGCTGCACTTACATTTATAGCTACTTGGTTATGTAGCATCACTCTTCATCTTATCTTAAATATTCTCCATTTTTCGTATATTATCACATCTATATTTACTCTTAACAAAATGTAGAATAAAGGCAATGCTTTTGAAGAAGATTTTGTGGTAAACTTCTTGAATTGCCCCCCCCCATCAACATGGACAAGGCCTTTATAGAGCCTGTCTTCACCAATAATGTAAGTTTCTCAATCTCAAGCCTTCAAACTTTGTTGTATATATTTGGTTAGGCATGACTGCAACAGCTGTTTATTTTTGGTGTTTGCATCAAATTGCTTGTTTAAAGTTTATTATGTAGTTCATAAACAAAAGTTTGTCCTTTCTCAATTTAAGTTTTCATTTGTACAACCAAGTTCCTTCTTCATACCATGTAAATTAAACTATACAGAGCAAGTGATCTTCTTTTGCACTGCATGTATACTTCTGTTCTTCATCCGTAATCCAGTGGTGTGGTGAACCTACCCACTACAGCACAATGTCATATTCTGCAATGTCTTAACTATGAACAATGTCATATCATTCTACTATTATTTAAACTGTCTCTTTATTTGCCAATCTAAAATGGTATAAATTGACAGCACACTAACCATTGATACTTATGAGTTCTTGATCTGTAATCCAGTGGTGCCGTGAAGCTGCCAACTCCTTCACAATGTCATTTCCTGCCATGTCTTGACCTGAACAATACCATATTGTGTTAATGCAATTTTAAACTGTGTCACTTTATTTGTCAGTAAGAAATGTGATGAATTGTCAGCACTGATACTTTTATGTGCAAAACCTGTCATCTGTCTACTTGTTTATCGTTCAGACTGAGGAAGATAAGTGTTGAACAAGCGCAGTCTCATCATCTTGCTCAGCTGCTTGCGCTGCAGCTCCCCAGCAGGGCTAACCTTTCTTGAACTCTATTGAAGTGCTGTCGGTTTTGTATATTATTTTGTCGGCGTGTTTATTTGCACTGGTGGCGATCTTTGATGCCCAGTGTATGTAATCTGCTGTCTGCTTGTGCTTTATTATCATAGTGGCGAACTTTGATGCCCAGTGGATGTAATATGCCGTAATTTCTTTATTGTATACTCTAGGTTTTTTCTTATTCACGATGTTGCAGTTATTTTACTGTATATATATCCTGTCTTCGCAGTAAACCGGCCAAACCGTAAAATTACGGTACATAATCGGGTCGTCATGCAATCACGATGTAGGTTGGGCCTGAAACGTGCCGAACAGCTCACGGGCCGGCAGAAGCCCGAAATGAACCCCGGCCCATGATTGTGCGAATCAAATCACGGGCTTTTAACAGGCCAAAATTGTCTCGGTCCTTGTTTGGCCCAATCAGATATCGGCTGCGAGCAGGCCGGATGCAAACCGGGCCGTAGTTAGGCCCAACTATATGACCGGCTTTTAACAGGCCGAAATTAATATAGGGCCGAAATGTTAAACGGGCCCTTAACAGGCCAAAACTAATATCAGGCCGAATTACTAAGTGGGCCTTTAGCAAGTGGGCCCAAAAGCATAGTGTCCAGTTGATGGGCCGAATCTGATATGGGCCATAATTGAGCCCAAAGCCTCTTAAAGGGCCGGACCTGATCTGGGCCGTAATTTGGCCTAGAACGTGGTAGGCTTTTAACGGGCCGGATCTCATATGGGCCACTATTAGGCCCGGAGCGTGGCAGGCCATTAATGGACCGGATCAAATATGGGCCGGCATTTGGCCCAAAACATGGTAGCCAGTTAATGGGCCGGCCTACTAGGGTCCTCAAAATCTTGTGGGCCTACAGCTGGGCCGGCCCATTAATGTCGGCGAAATCTCGTGGGCCTTTAGCTGGGCCGGCCCATTATGATCCGCAAGAATCTTGTGGGCCTTTACCTGGGCCGGCCCATTATGGCACACAAAAATCTTGTGGGCCTTTCCCTGGGCCGGCCCATTATGGCCCGCAAAATCTTGTGGGCCTTTAGCTGGGTCAGCCCATTATGGTCCGCAAAATCTCGTGGGCCTTTAGTTGGGCCGGCCCATTATGGTCCGCAAAATCTTATGGGCCTTCAGTTGGGCCGGCCCATTTAAACTTGATGGGCCGGTCCACGTGTCAACATATCATAGGCGCGTCTCGCCCATTGGATGAGTGACACCTGTGCCAACGCGGACCTGACACGTGTCTCCTCCAGCCAATGATGATTTTACACGTGGAAAATCCCCATTGGTCGGGGCTGTTAACGGGTTATCGGATCCAAAACCCGACCCGATAGCTTAACGGCGTTCCGTTACGGTGGATGCCACGTGTCGGTCACCCTTGATGAAAGCACTTCTGTGACACGCGATTTATCGTCATGGAAGAGGACACTTCCATGATGATAATTTTGGTAATGTCATGGAACACTTCTATGACAGCACAGGTATGACTATCTTGATTCTGTCATAAATTTGTCATGGATGTACATGCATGACAAAAAACGCGACCTACTGTGACAAACACATATCATCACGGAAGTGTATTTTTTTGTAGTGCTTGTGCTTGGTGTGTGGCTAAGGGTCAGCTAAAGATCAGATGAGATGCCCCCCTACGGTGGTGGCTAGTTCTACTTATATAGGCCCTGGTCCTCTCCCCAAATATTGAGCGGGAAGGGAGCCAACAACGTCCAATTTGAAAGGGGACAGCTAGTACAGCTTATCCTGATAAAAGCAGTCTTCGCCTGCAAAAGGCTTTGGTGGTGACGCCGCCTTGGGCTCCATGGTGACCTCCGTCTTGCCGTCCTGCTGGTCTTGGTCTCGTTGCACTGATATGGAAACCTTTGCTTGATGCCTTGGTACTCCGCGCCTGCGCTTGCCTCCTTAGCACCAAAGAGGAAACGAGTACACTGTGCGTGCTGGCGCCCACCTAGTGCCCGCCTGATCTTGATCGTCATGGCTTATGTCACGAGAACCTCGCGAGGTTTGCCTTGCCTTGATCTCTCCGCCCCTCGCGAGCTTGCCTGGTGAGGCCGCTCCTGAGGGGGTCTTGCGTTGTCCGCCTCGCGAGGCTTGGCCCCTCGCGAGGGTCTTGAGTGCTTGTTGGTGAAGATGGGTCGTACGGGCCCGCTCGCAGCGCCACGCCCTGGGCCGTAGGCAGGCAAGTCTGGGGACCCCCGTTCGCAGAACGTCGACAGTAGCCCCCGGGCCCAGGGCGCGCTCGGGCTTGGCTCCTCTTCACGAGGCACTTGTTTCCTGGTGCCTGTCAAGGCCTTTCTTGACTCGATGGGCGCTTAGGAACTGCAAAAAATTCATTAGGATGCTCGTTAGGAGGCTTATCGTTCACCCGAGCCTCGACCCAGCGCTTCGTATCATGATACCCGAGGGGCACGGATTAGGAGGGGTGCGCCAGCTTGTGGGCTCGAACGAGGATGCCTCGCGAAAAAGTAGACGAAGGGCAGAGGAAAAGGAAAACGCTCGCGAGGGCACCTGCCCAGCCCCCTCGCGAGGTATGCAAGAGAGAGAGAACAAGTTAAACCGGAGTCAAAAACAGTGGCAAAAGGCGACAGAACCAAACCAGCAAGGAACGCCAGAAGCAAACTTCAATTAAAAGGAGGCAAGCCAACTACGGAAAGCAAATGAAAAGCCACGTCCAGCACTAAGTCTAGTCTTCAAGTCTTCTCACCAGCGCGGAGCTAAGTGCTGCCACTAGGACGTGGGAGGGAGCCCCCGAGGCCCGAGGGCGGCACCCCTGAGACTCTGGGGCGTGTACAGCCCCACTCGTTATTACGTGAGAGTGTCACGGGCGGCGATCTTCACAGGCACTGGGCCTTCTTCACAGGCACTGGGCCTTTCTTCACAGGCTCTGGGCCTTCTTCACAGGAACTGGGCCTTTCTTCACGGGCTCTGGGCCTTCTTCACAGGCACTGGGCCTTTCTTCACAGGCTCTGGGCCTTCTTCACAGGCACTAGGCCTTTCTTCATGGGTAGAACTTCCGGAGGTGCTGGATGTTCCAAGCATTCTGGATGGGTACCCCGTCCTGTGTCTCCAGGCGCGCGGCGCCAGGCCTGGAGACATGGACGACCTTGAACGGGCCCTCCCACATGGGTGAGAGCTTATGCAGCCCTTCCCTGGAGAGGACCCGCCTTAGGACGAGGTCAACCGCCTCGAGCGTCCTGGAGCGGATGTTGCGGCAGTGGTATCGCCGCAGTGCCTGCTGATACCTTATCGCCCGCAGTGCAGCTTCGCGGCGGCGTTCCTCCCCCAGCACGAGATCCATCCCCCGCGTGGCGTACTGTTGTGTTTCATCAAACGCCAGGACCCGTGCGGAGCGATGCTTGACCTCGTGAGGGAGGACCGCTTCAGCTCCGTAGACGAGGAAGAACGTGGTCTCGCCCGTTGGCTTGGTGGCGGTGGTGTGGATGGACCACAGCACGGACTGGAGCTCGTCGTACCAGCCCCTGCCGCAGGCCTTGAGCTTCTTCTTGAAAGTCCTGGTCTTGAGGCCCCTCAGGACCTCTGCGTTGGCGCGTTCGGCCTGACCATTGCTCCTGGGGTGCGCCACCGAAGCGTAGCAGATCTGCGTTCCAAGGTTAGCACAGTATGTTTTGAAGAGATTACTAGTGAACTGCGAGCCATTATCAGTGATGATGCGGTTCGGGACTCCGAAACGGCTCACGAGACCCTTGATGAACTTGACCGCGGAGCCAGCTGGGATGGTGCGGATGGCTTCCACCTCCGCCCACTTGGTGAACTTGTCGATGGCGACATAGAGGTAGGAGTAGCCCCCGGGCACTAGAGGGAATGGGCCCAAGATATCCAGCCCCCAGACCGTGAACGGCCACGTGAGTGGGATGGTCTGGAGGCCCTGAGCCGGCTGATGGATCTGCTTGGCGTGGAACTGGCAGGCTTCACAGGACTTCACTAGCTCGGCTGCGTCATTGAGCGTCATGGGCCAGTAGAATCCGCTGCGGAATGCCTTGCCGACGAGGGTCCGTGATGACGAGTGGTGCCCGCAGTCTCCACCATGTATGTCAGATAACAACTCCTTCCCCTGGTCATTGGAGATGCAACGCAGCGAAACGTCATTCGGTTGCTTCCTGTATAACTCACTGTCCCGGATGCAGTATGCCGTGGCCTGCCGGGCCACGCGCTCCGCGTCCTCCTCCTTCTCCAGCAGCGCCCCTTGTATCAGGTACTCCTTGAATTCCTTGGTCCAGCATTCCTCCTGGGGTTCGAGCGCCAAGAGTAGGCGCGCTCCCAAAGTCAGGCCACATGTTGGGGCTCCTGTGGCAGGCGGCTGCGGGAGTTCCTCCCGAGGTTGAGCTATCCTTGAAAGTGGTGGTGTCACTGATGGCTTGAAGAGCCGCTCCTCGAAGATGCCAGGCTCTTGCGGCTGCCGTTGGATGCTCTCCTGGCGATGTCGTCAGCTTCCTTGTTGGTGCCATGGGGCACGTGCTGCAACTCCAGGCCTAGGAACTGCTTCTCCATCTTGCGCACCTCCGCGAGGTATGCCTCCATGTGCTCGTCCTTCGGCTCGTATACCTTGTTGGAGAAGTTGACGAGGAGCTGCGAGTCGCCCCTAACGGTGAGGCGCTTTACCCCCAGAGTTGTCGCAGCTTTCAGGCCAACTATGAGGCATTCGTATTCTGCAATGTTGTTGGAGACCTTCTCGCCCTGCTGAAAGCAGAGCTGCACGACGTAGTAGAGCTTGTCTTGAGTGGGCGAGATGAGTACTGCTCCAGCCCCCGCGCCCTGGTGCGCGAAGGCGCCATCGAAATACATGACCCAGCCGGCAGGCGCCTCACTTCCCGGCGAGGTGGGCTGGTCCTCACCTACTTCAAGCATCGGGGCATCTGTCCATTCTGCCACGAAATCAGCGAGCGTGGCTCCCTTGATGACTCTGGTAGTGCTGAACTCCAACTGGAACGCCTGCAACTCGATGTTCCACTCTGTGACCCTTCCAGCAGAGTTGGGGCTCCTGAGCACTCTCTCCAATGGGTAGGCTGAGACGACCTTGATGGGATGGCCCTGGAAGTAGTGCTGCAGCTTACGCGAGGCTACCAAGAGCACGAGCAAGAGCTTCTGAGGCATGGGATATCGTGCCATTGCATCCCGCAACACAGTGCTGACAAAATACACCGGGTGCTGGATGAGAGCTGGCACGTTGGCGAGGCTCGTGTCTTGCGGAAGTTGTGGCGTCTCTTGAGATAGCAGATCTGCCGATGCTTGATCGCTTGTCGGGACCTCGGTGGCGTTGTCCTGCCGAGCTTGGTCCTCTGTTGACGCTGCTACGGTTCTTGCGGCGCCTTCCTGATCTTGCGTCATCTCGGCTAGTGGCGTGGCTCGGCGTGACGCACCTTTGGCTTGGTGCTCTTCCCGAACCACCACCAGAGCTGCGCTGGCGGAGTACGGGGTGGCGGCAAGATAAAGCACTAGGGGCTCGAGAGGTCGTGGCGCCACCATCACTGGAGGGCTGGTCAGGTATCTCTTGAGGTCTTGAAAAGCTCAGTCGGCTTCCGGGGTCCACTCGAACGGGCCCTTCTTCTTCATCAGCTTGAAGAAGGGTAGGGCGCGCTCTCCCAGCTTGGAGATGAAGCGCCCCAATGCAGTTACCCGACCAGCCAGCTTCTGCATTTCCTTGAGGGTCTGCGGTGGGCTCATGTCTTCGATGGCCTTGATCTTTTATGGGTTTGCCTCAATCCCTCTATGGGATACGAGGAAACCCAGCAGCTTGCCGGAAGGGACACCAAACACGCACTTCTCCGGGTTAAGTCGCAAGTTCACCTGGCGCAGGCTCGCGAAAGACTCCTCCAGATCTTGGATCAAGGTTTTCGCCTCCCGAGACTTCACCACAATGTCGTCGACGTAGGCCTCTGCGTTTCTCCCGAGCTGCCGCCCTAAGGAGATGTGCATCAACCGCTGAAAGGTCACGCCCGCGTTACGCAGTCTGAAAGGCATGCAAGTGTAGCAGTATACCCCACACGGGGTCAGGAAGGTTGTCTTCTCTACATCTTCTACCACCATCTTGATTTAGTGATACCCTGAGAACGCATCCAAGAAACACAGCAGGTCGCACTCTGTGGTGGAGTCGACGATCTGGTCAATGCGTGGAAGCGGGAACGGATCTTGGGGGCAGGCCTTGTTGAGGTTGGTGAAGTCGACGCACATTCGCTCCATCCCGCCTTTCTTCGGCACAACGACGGGGTTTGCCAGCCATTCGGGGTACCGAACCTCGCGAATGGCAGCCACGGCCTCTAACTTGCGGGTTTCTTGGACGATGAAGGCCTGCTTCTCCGTGGACTGCCGTCTCGCCCGCTGCTTCACAGGGCGTACATTGGGGCACACCCTTAAGTGATGCTGAATCACCTCTCTCGGGACCCCCACCAGCTGCTTGGGTTCCCATGCGAATATCTCCTTGTTTGCGCGCGAGAACTTCACCAACGCTTCCTCTTGGTCCCGGTCGAGGTCGGCACCTATGGTAAAGGTGGCTCCTAAGGACCCGTCCTCATCGACCGGCACCTGCTTGGTTTCTGCCTTGTCCTGGGTGAACAGCTGCTTCTTCTTGGTTGGTGCGGCTCCCCCGGCCTCGAAGGCGTCCGCGCCGGCGGGCTGTGCCGCCGCGGCGGTCTTGAGGGCAAGCTTGAGCGCCGCCAGGGCCTCCTTGGCATCCCCCTTGACGGTGAGGACGCCCTTGCTTCCAGGCATCTTCATGAGGTTGTAGGCCGGATGGGTCGCTGCCATGAACTGGGCCAGAGCTGGGTACCCGAGGATGGCATTGTACGGAGGCCGATGCGGGTGATGTCGAAGTCGACCAGCTCGGTTCGGTAGTTGTCGCATGTGCCGAAGGTGACAGGGAGGCAGATCTATCCCAGGGAGTGGGCGGTGCTGCCGCCAACTCCTGAGAAAGGCTTGCTGAGGCTGAGACACTCGAGCGGTACATGAAGGAGGCTGAAGGCCTCCACGGAGAGCACGTTGAGGCTGGCGCCGCCGGCGATGAGGGTCTTGGTGACGGCCACGTTGCAGATCGTGGACGTGCAAAGCATCGGGAGCATACCCGAGCTGGTGGTGGTGACGGGGTGGTCTTCTGAGTCGAAGGTGAGGTCGGCTTCGGGCGCAGCCCAGCTCGGCGGAGCCCCCGAGCGCTTGGAAGCGGCGCCGATTTGGCGAAGGAATGGCTTGACATGGCGATCTGAAGGCGGTGCTTGGCCGCGACCGCGCGGTGCGCCGGTGCTGCATAGCGCGCAGCGAAGAGACCACGCAGCTCCTCCCAAGATGCCACTGTGGATCCGGGGAGGTTGAGCAGCCAGGCGCGCGGCTCGCCAGTGAGGGCCATGGGAAGCCAGTTGGCCATGACCTTGTCGTCACCCCCGGCCTCAATGATAGCCCCCTCGTATGCCAGCAGGAAAGCTGACGGGTCTGTTGTGCCGTCGTAGCGCGGCGGCATCTCCGGCTTGAACTTGGGCGGCCATTGCACCTGCCGCAAGGCGGGGGCCAGGGCTCGGAGCCCCTGGCCCCGTCGTCCGCATCATCCGTCGGAGCCGGGAGCGGTACGCCTGCCATGAGGGTGGAGCGCGGTGGTCACGGAGCGCAGATCGACAGAAGGAAAACCTCGGCGCATCCCTACCTGGCGCGCCAAATGTCGGATCACGGGTTCCGGCAAAACCCTCAAGGTTCGAACACTGGGGTGCACACGAAGATCTCCCCCCTACCGATCCACGTCCTAGCTTCGCTAAGATCTCAAGGGCTAACTCGACGAACTTACAACACAAGGGACACAACATTTATACTGGTTCGGGCCACCATTGTGGTGTAATACCCTACTCCAGTGTGGTGGTGGTGGATTGCCTCTCGGGCTGAGGATGAATAGTACAAGGGGAAGAACAGCCTCCTGAGGTCGAGGTGT
Source organism: Triticum aestivum (assembly GCF_018294505.1). NCBI lineage: Eukaryota > Viridiplantae > Streptophyta > Magnoliopsida > Poales > Poaceae > Triticum > Triticum aestivum. Next base: position 446,275,555 of record NC_057802.1, on the reverse strand, counting down.
TCTTGTGCTTGGTGTGTGGCTAAGGGTCAGCTAAAGATCAGATGAGATGCCCCCCTATGGTGGTGGCTAGTTCTACTTATATAGGCCCTGGTCCTCTCCCCAAATATTGAGCAGGAAGGGAGCCAACAACGGCCAATTTGAAAGGGGACAGCTAGTACAGCTTCTCCTGACAAAAGCAGTTACCTGGAAAAGGCTCTCGTGGTGACGCCACCTTGGGCTCCATGGTGACCTCCGTCTTGCCGTCCTGCTGGTCTTGGTCTCGTTGCACTGATATGGAAACCTTTGCTTGACGCCTTGGTACTCCGCGCATGCGCTTGCCTCCTTAGCACCAAAGAGGAAACGAGTACACTGTGCGTGCTGGCGCCTGCCTGGCGCCTGCCTGATCTCGATCGTCATGGCTTACGTCACGAGAACCTCGCGAGGTTTGCCTTGCCTTGATCTCTCTGCCCCTCGCGAGCCTGCCTGGTGAGGCCGCTCCTGAGGGGGTCTTGCGTCGTCTGCCTCGCGAGGCTTGGCCCCTCGCGAGGGTCTTGAGTGCTTGTGGGTGAAGATGGGCCATACGGGCCCGCTCGCAGCGCCACGCCCTGGGCCGCAGGTAGGCAAGTCTGGGGGCCCCCATTCCCAGAACGCCGACAAGGCGCTCCAGGCTTGGATCTCCCACGTGCGTTTCTCCGCAATCTCGCAGCGACGGTTGGCTTCCTGGGCCTCTTCCAAGGCTCCAGCATAGGCCTCACGCGAGGCCGCAAGAGACGCCTCGCCTTCGCATTATCAAGCTCGCACTGGTGGCGCCCGAGGTTGATGGCCACCTTCAGTTTATGACACTCCTCCATTAGCCAAAGACCCTCAGCCTCGAGGCGCGCGTCTACATCCACAAGCTCTTCGCCGAGCCAGCTCATCGCACCCATTGCCTCCTAAAAGAGCTCATGGTGGACGACACTCTGTTCGTGCGCAAGCTTCAGCGCGTGGCCGATACCGTCCTCCACAGCGGGGGTTGCCGATGGGATCCGAAGCGGCTCGCCCCCTTTCAGCAGAGGGCTGGGGGCTGGCGCCCCCCGGTCGCCCACTGGGCTTCGGCCAAAGCCCGGTTGAGTTGAGGTTCGCCACTCGAAGAGGAAGCCAAGTCCGAAGCCATCCAGCCGCCGTCCACAACTAGAGAAGGAGGCCTTGGCACGCTCGTCGTACCCTTGGCGAGGCCACGAAGAAGAGACGACAGAAGCGCGGGCTCAAGGCGCCAAGCTAGCGTGTGTGCCTCCCTGGCCGACCTCGCGCCGGGGGCGGCATGCTGGCTTGGGACGCTCAAGGCCAGCGGGAGATTCGGGGAAGGAGAAGGTTGCCCCCCGGGAGGCTTCACGGCCTTCGCAGAGGGGATCCTGAAGAGCCACCGTCAGGAAGGGAAGCAGCACTCGAGGAATTACAAAGATAAGGTATTTACTCATCTATGGCGATGTACTTCCTCTGTTGCAACGGCCAGAAGGCACCACTGCTGCAGCTTGGGGACCCCTTCCTCTTGCGGAGCACTTCGAAGTCCATGCAGAGCCTGCCGAAGCATTGGACGTGGCGGCCAGCACAAGGCGCGACTGGTGAAGCGCCCAGGGAGACGACCTCAGGAGCGCCAAGCTCGGGAGAGCTGTCGGGCTCCGCCTCGCGATGGCTCGCTGAGGCCTCGGGGGCTTCGGCCTCAGGAGCAGCGGATTGCATCGCCCCCTCAGCTGCCACCCCAGGGCGAGAGTCATGGGTTCCCGAGGATGGCGCCTCAGGAGCCTCGGGCGGCGTCGACACCTCGGCACCCGCGCCCCCGGCCTCCAGCGGTGCTTGCCCCATGCGTCCACTCTTGGGGCAAGTTCAGCGCCGGCGACAAGGAGGGGAACCATTGTGACGTGGTTCTCACGGGGCCCCATAATGCCGACTGGACGCAACCCCCATTCATCAAAGGGGGGCATTTGCCCCGCGAACTCCACCCTATTCGAGCAGCAGTACATGAGACAACCCTCCTGCGGCATATCGCCTGGCGAGGGGTCGCCTGTCAAGACTTCGAGCACCATTCTTCGTGCCTCGGCTGGGAGCCCCGACTCCTGAAGCCTCATGCGATCCTGGTTGCCAGTCAGGGCCACATCGGCTGGGAGTGTCGCTGGAGTGGGGCGATGCGGTGTCAGAGGAACTCCTTCATCACCTTTGGCACTATCACACCAAGCTCCTTCAGCCTCCTCAACCGGAGCCAGACGAAGGCAAGGCGGGAGCTCGCGAGCTTCTCGTGGCCCCAGCCGGAGCTGGGGACAGCAGGCGGCGATGGAGGCGAGAGCAGGGGGCTGAGTATCGACATCGACATACACCCACCGCGTCCGGAACTCATTCGTAGATGGCGGGAGTTCAAAGTCAATCCCCGAGCCGGTTGTCGCCGCCACGACCTGGAAGCTCAGGCACCCCGAGCACTGCCGGGGGTCGGTCAGGTGCAGCGAGAAGAAATGGCGCAGAAGGGCCACAGAGGGGGCAATGACCACCATGGCCTCGCAGACGAAGGCAAACACGGCAAGGAGGGTGACAGATTGGGGATCTAGGTGTAGCATATGGATCTGGTAATGGGAAAGCACGGCGTTGAAGAAGGCGGAGAAGGGAGGGACCAGGCCGGCCCACAGGGCGTCGATGAAGAATTGGACCTCAGTGGCTGTTCTGTCGACAGAAGCTCGGGATGCATGCCAGGCCACCGTCCCTCCCCATTCGTTGAAGCTGGTGGCGAGCGCAAGGCAGACCTTGTCCATGGCCTCCTGATTGAGAACCCGTGATCGGCCGACGGCGGGCTCGACGGCCGGAGGCGGGCTGGCTGGGAACAGGGGCTTCTTCCCTTTCTCCGTTCGGTTCAGCGCCATGGCGATGGAGAGGACTGAGCTCGGGTCGGATTCGAAGAGGAAGCTTGATACGTCTCCAACGTATCTATAATTTTTTATTGTTCCATTCTATTATATTATCCATCTAGGATGTTTTATATGCATTTATATGCTATTTTATATGGTTTTTGGGACTAACCTATTAACCTAGAGCCCAGTGCCAGTTTCTGTTTTTCCTTGTTTTTGAGTATCGCAGAAAAGGAAAAACCAAACGGAGTCCAATTGACCTGAAACTTGACGGAGATTATTTTTGGACCAGAAGAAGCCCACGGAGCATCGGAGATGGACCAGAAGAGTCCCGAGGCACCCACGACGATGGGGGGCGCGCCCTACCCCCTGGGCGCGCCCCCTGCCTCGTGGCCGCCTCGGAGACCCCCTGACTTGTTCCCGATGCCAAAACCTCTTATATATACAGAAACCCCCAGAACATAACCTAGATTGGGAGTTCCGCCGCTGCAAGCCTCTGTAGCCACCAAAAACCAATCGGGAACCTGTTCCGGCACCCTGCCGGAGGGGGGATCCCTCACCGGTGGTCATCTTCATCATCCCGACACTCTCCATGACGAGGAGGGAGTAGTTCACCCTCGGGGCTGAGGGTATGTACCAGTAGCTATGTGTTTGATCTCTCTCTCTCTCTCTCATGTTCTTGATTCGGCACGATCTTGATGTATCGCGAGCTTTGCTATTATAGTTGGATCTTACGATGTTTCTCCCCCTATACTCTCTTGTAATGGATTGAGTTTTCCCTTTGAAGTTATCTTATCAGATTGAGTCTTCGAGGATTTGAGAACACTTGATGTATGTCTTGCATGTGCTTATCTATGGTGACAATGGGATATTCACGTGATCTACTTGATGTATGTTTTGGTGATCAACTTGCAGGTTCAGTGACCTTGTGAACTTATGCATAGGGGTTGGCACACGTTTTCGTCTTGACTCTCCGGTAGAAACTTTGGGGCACTCTTTGAAGTTCTTTGTGTTGGTTGAATAGATGAATCTGAGATTGTGTGATGCATATCGTATAATCATACCCACGGATACTTGAGGTGACATTGGAGTATCTAGATGACATTAGGGTTTTGGTTGATTTGTATCTTAAGGTGTTATTCTAGTACGAACTGTATGATAGATCGAACGGAAAGAATAGCTTCGTGTTATTTTACTACGGACTCTTGAATAGATCGATCAGAAAGGATAACTTTGAGGTGGTTTCGTACCCTACAATAATCTCTTCGTTTGTTCTCCGCTATTAGTGACTTTGGAGTGACTCTTTGTTGCATGTTGAGGGATAGTTATATGATCCAATTATGTTATTATTGTTGAGAGAACTTGCACTAGTGAAAGTATGAACTCTAGGCCTTGTTTGATGAAGATGATATGTTTAGTCCCCCAAGTTTTGATGAGAAAATTTATTATGATGAAAGCATGCCTCCTATCTATGATGATTATTGTGATGACACGTATGCTATAAAGAATAATCATAACCATGAAACTTGTCATCTTGATTTCAATTTTCAATCCCATGATAGTTATTTTCTTGAATTTGCTCCCACTATTCCAAATGAGAAGAATTTTGCTTATGTGGAGAGTAATAAAAATTCTATGCTTGTGGCTCATGAAAAGAATGCTTTATGTGATAGTTATATTGTTGAATTCATTCATGATGCTACTGAAGATTATTATGAGGGAGGAACATGTGCTGGTAGGAATTGCAATAATATCAAGTTTCCTCTCTATGTGCTTACAGTTTTGAAGTTATGCTCGTTTTGCCTTCCTATGCTAGTTGATTATTGTTACCATAAGTTGTTTGCTCAAAAAATCCCGACGCATAGGAAGTGGGTTAGACTTAAATGTGCTAGTCATATTCTTCATGATGCTCTCTTTATGTTTCAATTCTTATCTTTTATGTGAGCATCATTGAAATCATCATGCCTAGCTAGGGGCGTTAAACGTGAGCGCTTGTTGGGAGGCAACCCAATTTTATTTTTGTTCTTTGATTTTGGCTCATGTTTAGTAATAAATAATTCATCTAGCCTCTGTTTAGATGTGGTTTTATGTTTTAATTAGTGTTTGTGCCAAGTAGAACCTTTGGGAAGACTTGGGTGAAGTCTATGCGATCTTGCTGTAAAAAACAGAAACTTTTGCGCTCACGTTATTAGCTGCAATGTTTTACTGGAGAGTGATTTTAGGTTGATTCTTTCTGCAGATGATTAATAGAGAAATTCCTCAGGTCTACCAATTTATTTCAGAATTTTTGGAGTTCCAGAAGTATACGTTTGATACAGATTACTACAGACTTTTCTGTTTTTGACAGATTCTGTTTTCTATGTGTTGTTTGCTTATTTTGATGAATCTATGAGTAGTATCGGAGGGTATGAACCATAGAGAAGTTGGAATACAGTAGATATTACACCAATATGAATTTAGAATGAGTTCAGAACAGTACCTAAGTGGTGATTTATTTTCTTATACTAACGGACTTACGAGTTTTCTGTTAAGTTTTGTGTTGTGAAGTTTTCAAGTTTTGGGTAAAGATTCGATGGACTATGGAATAAGGAGTGGCAAGAGCCTAAGCTTGGGGATTCCCAAGGCACCCCAAGGTAATATTCAAGGACAACCAAGAGCCTAAGCTTGGGGATGCCCCGGAAGGCATCCCCTCTTTCGTCTTCATTCATCGGTAACTTTACTTGGAGCTATATTTTTATTCACCACATGATATGTGTTTTGCTTGGAGCGTCATTTTATTTTCTTTTGTTTTGCTTGCTGTTTGAATAAAATACCAAGATCTGAAATTCTTAAATGTTAGAGAGTCTTCACATAGATACATAATTATTCAACTACTCATTGATCTTCACTTATATCTTTCGGAGTAGTTTTTCATTTGCTCTAGTGCTTCACTTATATCCTTTTAGAGCACGGAGGTGGTTTTATTTTGAAGAAATGGATGAACTCTCATGCTTCACTTATATTATTTTGAGAGTCTTTTAGAACAGCATGGTAATTTTCTTTGGTTATGAATTTAGTCCTAATATGATGGGCATCCAAGAGGGATATAATAAAAACTTTCATATAAGTGCATTAAATACTATGAGAAGTTTGATACTTGATGGTTGTTTTGAGATATGAAGATGGTAATATTAGATTCATGCTAGTTTAGTAGTTGTGAATTTGAGAAATACTTGCGTTGAAGTTTGCAAGTCCTGTAGCATGCACGTATGGTAACCGTTGTGTGACAAATTTGAAACATGAGGTGTTCTTTGATTGCTTTCCTTATGAGTGGCGGTCGGGGACGAGCGATGGTCTTTTCCTACCAATCTATACCCCTAGGAGCATGCACGTAGTGCTTGGTTTTGATGACTTGTAGATTTTTGCAATAAGTATGTGAGTTCTTTATGACTAATGTTGAGTCCATGGATTATACACACTCTCACCCTTCCATCATTGCTAGCCTCTTCAGTACCGTGCATTGCCCTTTCTCACCTTGAGAGTCGGTGCAAACTTCGCCGGTGCATCCAACCCCGTGATATGATACGCTCTATAACACATAAGCCTCCTTATATCTTCCTCAAAACAGCCACCATACATACCTATTATGGCATTTCCATAGCCATTCCGAGATATATTGACATGCAACTTTCCACCGTTCTGTTTATTATGACACGCATCATCATTGTCATATTGCCTTGCATGATCATGTAGTTGACATCGTATTTGTGGCAAAGCCACCTTCGTAATCCTTTCATACATGTCACTCTTGATTCATTGCACATCCCGGTACACCGCCGGAGGCATTCATATAGAGTCATACTTTGTTCTAGTATCGAGTTGTAAGTAAATAAAAGTGTGATGATCTTCATTATTAGAGCATTGTCCCATGTGAGGAAAGGATGATGGAGACTATGATTCCCCCACAAGTCGGGATGAGACTCCGGACGAAGAAAAAAAAGAAAAAAAGAAGAAGAGAAAGGCCAAATAAAAAAAGCCCAAAAAAACAAAAAAATGAGAGAAAAAGAGAGAAGGGACAATGCTACTATCCTTTTACCACACTTGTGCTTCAAAGTAGCACCATGATCTTCATGATAGAGAGTCTCCTATGTTGTCACTTTCATATACTTGTGGGAATTTTTCATTATAGAACTTGGCTTGTATATTCCAACAATGGGCTTCCTCAAATGCCCTAGGTCTTCTTGAGCAAGCAAGTCGGATGCACACCCACTTAGTTTCTTTTGTTGAGCTTTCATACATTTATAGCTCTAGTGCATCCGTTGCATGGCAATCCCTACTCCTCGCATTGACATCAATTGATGGGCATCTCCATAGCCCGTTGATTAGCCGCGTCTATGTGAGACTTTCTCCTTTTTTGTCTTCTCCACACAACCTCCATCATCATATTCTATTCCACCCATAGTGCTATGTCCATGGCTCGCGCTCATGTATTGCGTGAAAGTTGAAAAAGTTTGAGAATACTAAAGTATGAAACAATTGCTTGGCTTGTCATCGGGGTTGTGCATGATGAGAGCATTTTGTGTGACAAAAATGAAGCATGGCCAAACTATATGATTTTGTAGGGATGAGCTTTCTTTGGCTATGTTATTTTGATAAGACATGATTGCTTTGTTAGTATGCTTGAAGTATTATTGTTTTCATGTCAATATTAAACTTTTGTTTTGAATCTTATGGATCTGAATATTCTTGCCACAATAAAGAAGATTACATTGATAAATATATTAGGTAGCATTCCACATCAAAAATTCTATTTTTATCATTTACCTACTCGAGGACGAGCAGGAATTAAGCTTGGGGATGCTTGATACGTCTCCAACGTATCTATAATTTTTTATTATTCCATGCTATTATATTATCCATCTAGGATGTTTTATATGCAAGTATATGCTATTTTATATGATTTTTGGGACTAACCTATTAACCTAGAGCCCAGTGCTAGTTTATGTTTTTTCCTTGTTTTTGAGTATCGCAGAAAAGGAAAACCAAACGGAGTCCAATTGACCTGAAACTTGACGGAGATTATTTTTGGACCAGAAGAAGCCCACGGAGCATCGGAGATGGACCAGAAGAGTCCCGAGGCACCCATGAGGGTGGGGGCGCGCCCTACCCCCCTGGACGCGCCCCCCTACCTTGTGGCCGCCTCGGAGACCCCCCTGACTTGTTCTCGACGCCAAGACCTCTTATATATACATAAACCCCCGGAACATAACATAGATCGGGAGTTCCACCGCTGCAAGCCTGTGTAGCCACCAAAAACCAATCGGGACCCTGTTCCGGCACCCTGCCAGAGGGGGGGATCCCTCACCGATGGCCATCTTCATCATCCCGGGCTCTCCATGACGAGGAGGGAGTAGTTCACCCTCGGGGCTGAGGGTATGTACCAGTAGCTATGTGTTTGATCTCTCTCTCTCGTGTTCTTGATTCGGCACGATCTTGATGTATCGCGAGCTTTGCTATTATAGTTGGATCTTATGATGTTTCTCCCCCTCTACTCTCTTGTAATGGATTGAGTTTTCCCTTTGAAGTTATCTTATCGGATTGAGTCTTTGAGGATTTGAGAACACTTGATGTATGTCTTGCATGTGCTTATCTGTGGTGACAATGGGATATTCACGTGATCTACTTGATGTATGTTTTGGTGATCAACTTGCGGGTTCAGTGACCTTGTGAACTTATGCATAGGGGTTGGCACACGTTTTTGTCTTGACTGTCCGGTAGAAACTTTGGGGCACTCTTTGAAGTTCTTTGTGTTGGTTGAATAGATGAATCTGAGATTGTGTGATTCATATTGTATAATCATACCCACTGATACTTGAGGTGACATTAGGGTTTTGGTTGATTTGTATCTTAAGGTGTTATTCTAGTACGAACTCTATGATAGATCGAACGGAAAGAATAACTTCGTGTTATTTTACTACGGACTCTTGAATAGATCGATTAGAAAGGGTAACTTTGAGGTGGTTTCGTACCCTACAATAATCTCTTCGTTTGTTCTCCGCTATTAGTGACTTTGGAGTGACTCTTTGTTGCATGTTGAGGAATAATTATATGATCTAATTATGTTATTATTGTTAAGAGAACTTGCACTAGTGAAAGTATGAACCCTAGGCCTTGTTTCCTAGCAATGCAATACCGTTTACGCTCACTTTTACCACTTGTTACCTTGCTGTTTTTATATTTTTTCAGATTACAAAAACCTATATTTACCATCCATATTGCACTTGTATCACCATCTCTTCGCCGAACTAGTGCACCTATACAATTTACCATTGTATTGGGTGTGTTGGGGACACAAGAGACTCTTTGTTATTTGGTTGCGGGGTTGCTTGAGAGAGACCATATTCAACCTACGCCTCCCACGGATTGATAAACCTTAGGTCATCCACTTGAGGGAAATTTGCTACTGTCCTACAAACCTCTGCACTTGGAGCCCAACAACGTCTATAAGAAGAAGGTTGTGTAGTAGACATCAAAGCTGAGGTTCGAGGAAGTGGAGGAGTTGGGGAGCGCATTGCCAGCAATGGGGAAATAACTGTGTAAGACACCGTGGCCGCCTAGCCAGGCGGATATCAAGGCTGCGTGGGGAAGCGGGGCCGCCCACGTCCAATCGATCGCCACGCGTCGACCAAGGCCGCAGGCTGTTGGGGCTCGCGGCGCTCCGCACTTGCCCTTTGGCTTCGCCTTGAAGCCAAGTCCGAGCACGCCTTGGGCCCGGGGGCTACTGTTGGCGTCGTGGGAATGGGGGTCCCCAGACTTGCCTGCCTGCGGCCCACGGCATGGCTCCACTAGCGGCCCCGTACGGCCCATCTTCACCAGCAAACACTCAAGACCCTCGCGAGGGGCCAAGCCTCGTGAGGCGGACGACGCAAGACCTCCTCGGGGGCGGCCTCACCAGGTCTGGCTCGCGAGGGGCGGAGAGATCAAGGCAAGGGGAACCTCGCGAGGTTCCTATGACGTGAGCCATGACGACCAAGGCCAGGCGGGCGCCAGTGAGCACAGTGTCCTCATTTCCTCTTTGGTGCTAAAGGGGCCAGCACAGGCGAGGAGTCCCGAGGCATCAGACAAAGGTTTCCATATCGGTGAAACGAGACCAAGACCAGCAGGACGGCAGGACGGAGGTCACCATGGAGCCCAAGACGGCGTCACCACCAGAGCCTTTGGCAGGCGAAGACCACCTTTAGTCAGGATAACTTGTACTAGTTGTCTCCCTTCGAATTTGGCCGTTGTTGGATCCCTTCCCACTCAATATTTGGGGAGAGGACCAGGGTCCCTATAAATAGGACTAGCCACCACCATAGGAGGCAACTCATCTTGGACTGGATCCATTCCATCCTCACACTCACCAAGCACAAGAACACATTCTCCTCAGGAGGCTGTTCTTCCCTTGTAATTGTTCATCCTCAGCCCAGAGGCAATCCACCACACCACACTGGAGTAGGGTATTACACCACAACGGTGGCCCAAACCAGTATAAATCTCGTGTCCCTTGTGTTGTGGGTTCGTCGAGCTAGGCTTTGAGATCACGGTGAGGGTGAGGGCGTGATTAGGTAGGGAGAGATCTTCGTGCGCACCCCAGTGTTCGAACCTCAAGGGTTTTGCCGGAACCCGAAATCCGACAGGTACTACCACTGGGGGTAGCGGTACTACTGCTGGGAGTCATGGTACTACCGCTCCCCTACGCGGTACTACCGTGTAGGCAGAGGGAGACCAGAGGCGGAGCAAGATCTGGACCCAGGGCGGTACTAGCAGCGGTGGTAGGGGCGGTACTACCGCCTCTACTGCCGCTCCCAGTGCCGCAAAACCCGACACGAGAGGTGACACCCTCGAGTCGAGGCGGTAGAGGCGCCAAACAACAGCAGTACTATGGCTGAGACCCCCAAGCGGTACTACCGCTGTGGAGCGGTACTGCCGCTTGTGGCTCTTGAGCGGTACTACCGCTGGGGTCTGCGGCACTACTGCTAGGACCAAATTTCACACCGGAAGCAACGAGGGATCCTCCATCGAAGCGAGAAGGCTCAGTGGGTGCAAAGGGGATGTGTACGTGTTGATTCCACCCTAGCCTTTCCAATGCGAACCCCCTCTTGATAGTACGGTGAGTCCTACAAAACAAGTCCACCAAAACTGAAACGAAAGAGCTACACCGTCTTCGCTTAAAACTCCGAGGGGAAGGAATCGTCTCGTGCCAAAGGATGAATCTCTGAAATACTCAACGCACACGATTAGTCCTCAAGAGCGTTGTCATCAATCACCAAAACTACTTAGAGAGAGACATGCCTTAACAACGGGTTACACACCTTTCTTCATGGTCTACGGAGCAGAGGCGGTTCTCCCTAGAATTTTATTAACCAGAAACTTGATACATGTGTGAATACATAGACAAACAGATTGTCACTAGTATGCCTCTACTTGACTAGCTCATTGAATCAAAGATGGTTAAGTTTCCTAGCCATAGACATGAGTTGTCATTTGATTAACGGGATCACATCATTAGAGAATGGTGTGATTGACTTGACCCATTCCGTCAGCTTAGCACTTGATCGTTTAGTATGTTGCTACTGCTTTCTTCATGACTTATACATGTTCCTATGACTATGAGATTATGCAACTCCCGAATACCGGAGGAACACTTTGTGTGCTACCAAACATCACAACATAACTGGGTGATTATAAAGGTGCTCTACAGGTGTCTCCGATGGTGTTCGTTGAGTTGGCATACATCGAGATTATGATTTGTCACTCCGATTGTCGGAGAGGTATCTCTGGGCCCTCTCGGTAATGCACATCACTATAAGCCTTGCAAGCAATGTGACTAATGAGTTAGTTGCGGGATGATGCATTATGGAACGAGTAAAGAGACTTGCCGGTAACGAGATTGAACTAGGTATTGAGATATCAACGATCGAATCTCGGTCAAGTAACATATCGATGACAAAGGGAACAACGTATGTTGTTATGCGGTTTGACCGATAAAGATCTTCATAGAATATGTGGGAGCCAATATGAACATCCAGGTTCCACTATTGGTTATTGACCGGAGACGTGTCTCGGTCATGTCTACATAGTTCTCGAACCCGTGGGGTCGGCACGCTTAACGTTCGGTGACGATCGGTATTATGAGTTTATGTGTTTTGATGTACCGAAGATAGTTCGGAGTCCCGGATGTGATCACGGACATGACGAGGAGTCTCGAAATGGTCGAGACATAAAGATTGATATATTGGATGACTATATTCGGACAGTGGAAGTGTTCCACGTGGTTTCGGGTAAAACCGGAGTGCCGGAGGGGTTACCGGAACCCCCCGGGAGAACTAATGGGCCACATGGGCCTTAGTGGAGAGAGAGAGGGCCGGCTAGGGCAGGCCGCGCGCCCCCTCCCCCTCTAGTCTGAATTGGACTAGGGAAGGGGGGGCGCCCCCCTTTCCTTCTCCCTCTCCTCCTTCCTTTCCCCCTCCTAGTAGGAGTAGGAAAGGGGAGTCCTACTCCTACTAGTAGGAGGACTCCTTCTCTCCTGGCGCGCCACAAGGGCCGGCCGGCCTCCCCCTTGCTCCTTTATATACGGGGGCAGGGGCACCCTAGAACAGATCATTGATCTCTTAGCCGTGTGCGGTGCCCCCCTCCACCATAATCCACCTCGGCCATATCGTTGCAGTACTTAGGCGAAGCCCTGCACTGGTAGCTTCATCATCACCGTCATGATGTCGTCATGCTGACGAAGCTCTCCCTCGACACTCTGCTGGATCGTGAGTTCGTGGAACGTCACCGAGCCGAACGGGTGCAGATCGCGGAGGTGCCGTACTTTCGGTGCTAGGATCGGTCGATCGTGAAGACGTACGACTACATCAACCGCGTTGTCATAACGCTTCCGCTTATGGTCTATGAGGGTACATGGACTACACTCTCTGTCGGATTTCGGGTTCCGGCAGAACCCTCAAGGTTCGAACACTGTGGTGCACACGAAGATCTTTCCTCTCCCAAGCTCTCACACTCCACGATCTCACGGACTAGCTCGCCGAACCCAAAGAACACGGGGACACAAGATTTATATTGGTTCGGGCCACCATTGTGGTGTAATACTCTACTCCAGTGTGGTGGTAGTGGATTGCCTCTTGGGCTGAGGATGAACAGTACAAGGGAAGAACAGCCTCCTGAGGAGAGGTGTTCTTGTGCTCGGTGAACTTGTGGGTGTGAGGATGAACTGAATGAGTTCGAGACGAGTTGCCTCCTACTATGGTGGCTAGCCCTATTTATAGAGGCCCTGGTCCTCTTCCCAAATATTGAGCGGGAAGGGATCCCACAACGGCCAAGTTTGAAGGGGGGCAGCTAGTACAACTTATCCTGACAAAAGTAGTCTTCGCCTGCCGAAGGCTCTGGTGGTGACGCCATCTTGGGCTCCACGGTGACCTCCGTCCTGCCATCCTGCTGGTCTTGGTCTTGTTGCACCGATATGGAAACCTTTGCCTGATGCCTCAGGACTCCTCGCCTGCGCTTGCCCCCTTTAGCACCAAAGAGGAAACGAGGACACTGTGATCGCTGGCGCCCGCCTGGCGCCCGCCTGGCCTTGATTGTCATGGCTTACCTCATGGGAAACCTTGCGAGGTACCCCTTGCCTTGATCTCTCCACCCCTCGCGAGCCAGCCCGGTGAGGCCGCTCCCAAGGAGGTCTTGTGTCGTCCGCCTCGCGAAGCTTGGCCCCTCGCGAGGGTCTTGAGTACTTGCTGGTGAAGATGGCCCGTATGGGCCCGCTTGATGAGACACGCCGTGGGCCGCAGGCAAGCAAGTCTGGGGACCCCCGTTCCCAGAACGCCGATAGTAGCCCCCGGGCTCAAGGCGCACTCGGACTTGGCTTCGAGGCGAAGCCAAAGGGAAAGTGCGGAGCGCCGCGGGCCCCAATAGCCTGCGGCCTTGGTCGACGCATGGCGGTTGATTGGACGTGGGCGTCTCCGCTTCCCCACGCTGCCTCGGCAACTGCCCGACTGACAAAAGGCTGGCGTGGGCTACGCTTGCCTTCATTGCTTCCTCCCGCCTTGCTCCAGATCCCCTTTCTCACCCCTTGCTTCCGAAATCTCCAGATCTGCTCCCATCCCCTTCCGAATCAGCGACCAATGGCGCCCCAGAAGGTCAAGGCTTCTTCGCCGCCCGCCTGGTACGAGCCGGCTCTAGATGCGCCCAATGTCTCGGAGAAGAACCTCGCCGTCACGTGCCTACTGACGGCGGGGGAGAGCAACGAGAGGGGGAAGACCGAGCTCCGGGCTGGCTCTGCCGTGCCGGAGCCCGAGGGAAGCACCTTCTTCCCCTTCTTCATGAGCAGCGTCGCCGCGGGGCTGTTCCCCCCCCCCCTTATCCGACTTCTTCTATGAGGTCCTTGGCCATTACGGGCTGCAGGCACTGCATCTTCATCCCAATTATGTTCTCCTTCTGTCGATCTTCGCCTTCTACTGCGTGGCGTACCTCGGCGTGACGGCATCCGTGGCACTGCTGCGCCACTTCTTCTTCCTCCGCACCAACGAGGGTTGCACCTCCGAGTGCGCCAACTTCATCACGGCCGGCAAGGGCAACTCGATCTTGAAGGCCGAGAAGAAGGCCGACAGCTTCAGGAGCAAGTGGGTCATGATGGACGCCAAGTGCGTCCACCCACGCTTGGTGCTGCCAACGGAGATGCCCCAGTCCGACGCGGGGTGGTCTCGTGCGAAGCTTACTGACGACCGGGCGACGACGGTGCTGGAGAAGATGAATGCCGACCTAAAGCCGGGCAATGCGAAGGCGGCGAAGGTGACAGGGGCCATGCTTCTGAGGGAGTTCCTGGTGCTGCGCGTGGCCCCGCTTCAGGCGCGTACGCGCCCCTTGTGGAGGCTCAGGGGCGAAGAAGACAAGCTTCGCCTGAGCCCGGAGGCCCTGCTTGACGAAGAGCTGCCTACGGCTCTCTGCCTCCTGGTCGGGGACGACGAGGAATACCCGCCGAGTGTCTTCGTTCCCTTGTTCCGCTGCAAGGACGGGGTGCAGGTCGCGGCTGCCATGCCAACCTTTGATGGGCACGGGCTGGTGCCGCCAGCGCCTCCTGCCACCCCAGCTGCGTCGGTGCCGATGGACTTGTCTTCTGACGACTCGCGGGGAGGAAGAGGAGGAGGGCGAGGAGCACAACTCGAAGGCGACCCCCGAGGGGATGGGGGAGACTTCCCCCTTGAGCAAGGCCGACATCCTCCGCACCCTGCCAGATGACGACGAGCCCGGTGCCCGCCAGGAGAAGGGGGAGGCGCCCGTGATCCCGACGAGGAGCAGGTCGGTGTTGGTCTCCCGAGATGCTGCTCCTACTTCGACGCCGCCTGGGGCAGCCTCTGGCCCCTCCGTTGCCCCGTCTTCTGCTCCTGGAGCCCGCGCGCCCGCGCCTCCTGCTTCGAGGCTCTCAGGCTTCAAGCTCAGCAAGCGGAGGGTGGACTATGCCGCGGTGGACCAGTAAGTGCTCGTGCTTTGCCTTGTTCTTGCTTATGCTGCTGCTTCTTGATGTTCATCGTTGGTTGGTTAGGCCGCCGCCTGCGGCGAAGAAGAGGAAGGAGGATGCAGCGACCCCGCCTGGGACTGAACCATCTGCAGTAGCCACACCCCCCTCCGTGAAGAAGGGAAGCGACGGCACTCGCACCTCCCCGGCCCGGCCGTCCTCGCGAGGCTTTGAGGAGCATCCTCGGGGGGAGTCAGCCCGTGGCCCCGCTGGCTCCTGAAGCGTTGATGTCCGGCCCGGCTGCTAGGGTTCCTAAAGCTCAGGAGCCCCCGTGTCGTGGAATAGTCATGACAGATGTCCTTAGTGTCAGGACTTAATCGCGAGGCCAGCGCATGTATGTGGTAGCTTGAGAGAGGTTAGGCGGAATCGAGAGACGCAACACAAGACAAGGATTTAGACAGCTTCGGGCCCCGAGAAACATCATCGGGTAATAGCCCTACATGTTGTTTGTGGCTAGGTCTCATTATGCTCATGAGAGAGTCGCCGGTAAGCCGGCTCTTTGTGTCTAGCCCTATAGATTGTTTCTTGTTCCTTGTTCCTCTTTGGGGTGCCCTGCCCCTCCTTATATAAGTTGGAGAGGCGGCTTTACATGTAGAGTCCTAGTAGGATTAGAACTAACTTATTCTCTATTACAAATCGGATACAAGTACGGGTCTTGCTTCCTCGTAAAGGAAATATTCCTCATGCCTTCCGTCTTAAGCCGGCCCATAATAACACGTCCCGGCCTACTGGGCCTTGGGACCTTGTCATCCGTCTGACCCACCGTCGAGGCCATCATTAAGTCGCCAGGCTCATGAGTTGCCAATCTTCCGGCGGGTTACGATGAAGCGTCAAGTCCGGCCGGGTAATACTCCCGGCCGGGTCATACCACGGGGTATATCCCCGACATTAGCCCCCAGTTTAACTTGGATTTATCCATGTTAAACTGATCCTATAAAATAAACACAAGAACAAACTTGATAGGTTGTGCTCCGGGTTAAATATTTTCCTGAACCGGCACCTGATCATCTTTGAGTCCTTGTCATTTCCTCCTGGATGCATACTCAAGATCTTATAGTGAATCTCTTTTAACAGATATGTCCAAACCTTGCCAATGCAAAAAATCCAGGCACTTCTTCTAAAAAATCTGGGTCAATAGGCCAGCTTCATAACCAATTTGCTGACATTGGCTCTTGTAGAGAAATATTATAAGAAATAACCCATTTGAGTCGGCCTTCAATGCTCTGACTTAACAAAAATATTGGTCTTGAAATATTCAACTGATATTCAGCCGGCTTAAAGATGTAGATCTTGCCAATTTATGATTGCCAAAATTGCCGGGTTATAAATAAATGATGCTGGGTCTTGATTGTTGCAGACACCGGGTTAATCTGGTCTACTCCAAACGAGAATTTGAAGATTTTTCTCCCTTATATGCATATCACCTGTAGCCCCCAAGTGTCGGGTTGTCATGCTTACAGCAACCTGGGACTTGTAATTGCCTTATGCTCATAAAAACTTCAACCAGTGTAGCCCCCAAGGGCCGGGTCATTATGCAATAATGAGCAGGGACTTTGTAGATATAACCATGTAAACTTGAGCAGCAACGTGTAGCCCCCAAGGGCCAGCTTAGTAAGATATTACTGAGCTCAGACTTTGTATATGATTCATTGATAATAACATCATATGATGTAATCTCCACCATGGGGCTTGAACCCACGTCCACAAGGTTAAGAGCTTTGTACTCTACCAACTGAGCAGTGGATCTTTCAATATAATGGATTAAAGCTTGTGTACCTTGAATTTTTGACAGGAGCAATTGGTAGCCCCCAAGGGCTGGCTCATTACAATGTGATGAGTCGGGTCTTCAATAAGTTGAGCAAAAAATGTCTTTACATTAGCCCCCAAGTGCCATGGTGCATGCTGGCAGTGACATGGGACTTGCATATTTTGATGTGAACTCAATTTAAATAATGTAGCCCCCAAGTGCCGGGTCGTAAGCCTGCAGCGACTCGGGACTATTCTTTTCCATTGTAGAATAAATCATATCCATTGATAAAATAATAGCCATTGCGCCAAAGCGACTTTGAATACCTCATCTATTGATAAGTCAATCCGGAGTTTAAATACCCGGCGGCTCTTGGCCGATGGCGATTTAATACGCCTCCATTGTAAGCCGGAATTTGTACAACCCGACGGCTTATAGCCTTTGAGAAAATCAAGAATTGATAACCCTTTTGAGACACCAATTTCAATCTTTGATGATGGGCTTGAATTTAATCATTTATGTAAGTCATAGCTCTGTAAATCCTGCAGAGTTTAAACAACATATGCCCTGGCGACTTAATGTCAAAAATCAGGGCGTATAACCACCCAAATGTAGTCTTATCCTGCACATAATTAGATCACAAGATCCTTTGGCGGTTTACCGCAGGGCGGGTCATAATATGTCACATATAACCATTGATGTGTAACAATGAGTCACAGATAAGCCTGTTATGAATCATAACTTTGAAACATAACTATAATAATATTATTATACCTGTGATATTGAATTTTCACTGCCAGTTTATGTGACCTGTGCAGTAAGGGTGATAACCCAATCTTTAGAAATCAAGACTTCCAAATGTTTATGATTGTCATATGACAGCGACTTATCATCCAAAGTCAAACCGGGTTAAATAGCAACCACTCATATACACTTTAGATATGATCAAAAGAGCTTCAAATAAAATCCAAAAATTGTTTGCAAAAAGATACTTCAAAAATTTTGAGGCTTCTGATTCAAATACGATCATAAAACCGTCCCAAAGGGGTTAAGCTAAGATTCGAATACGATCATATAGCCCCCAGTGGCTTTGGCGTTGCCGATCAAAAGGGTACTGACAGCTATGTTCTCTTTGGTTCGAATACGACCTATGTTTGAACAGGAAGCCCCCAAATGACCTTGAGAGTTGTTTAACGACGCTGATTCGAATACGATCCACATCGGTTCCCAAAAGGGGTTGAGCTATGATTCGAATACGATCAAGAAGCCCCCTAGTGAGCTCGGCAGTGTGCCGATCAAGAGGGTACCGACAGCTATGTTCTCTTTGGTTCGAATACGACCTACGTTTGAACAGGAAGCCCCCTAGTGATCATGAGAATATTTAACGACTCTGATTCGAATACGATCAGGGTCACACCAAAAGGGTTAAGCTAAATTCGAATACGATCAGCTCCCAATGGTCATTAAAGCAGGGTACCTATGTTTGGGTTGTGCTTTGTAACAGACTCTTTTTGGTCCCTTTAATTTTTCCTGAAAACTCGAACTTTTGCGAGAGATAAATTCTTTTTAAAGCGGAAAAACCGGATATTGAGAGTTTCAAAGCTTTGTGATAAACAAATTTACCTTGAACCGGATTTGAGAGCTTCAAAACTTTGTGGCAGATAAATTTCCCTTGAACCGGATTTTAAACCGGATATTTAAGAGCTTCAGTGCTTTGTGGGAGATGTCAAGTCTCTTGAGCCGGATTTAAACCGGAATCCTTCTTTTTAAGCCGGAAATTTTCTGACGGCCTTTAAACTTTTCACCAATATGGCGGTAGCCTCCGGGACCGGGTTATTTTTCCCTCCAATGACCCAGAGTTCTTGAATGCATTGAAACCGACCAATGCTGCCGAGTCATATCATTGTAGCCCCCGAGTCTCAAGACAACTCGAGGAGTTGGCTTTGAGATTCTCCATATTGACCATAGCATAAGGTGTATATCATTGGTGTTGATAGCGCGATGTGAATCCATAGAAGGTTGAAGTGACTGCGGCGGGTTATAAATGATCCCGTATGAGCCGTGTCAGCAACTCGGCCAATGGTTCCTTCCAACTGGATGTTTTGAGGTTAACCAAACTGTAGTGGCGGCGACTTGTGCGCCTGCCCGTTGAACCATCCAGTGCAGACGGCGGCTGATAATACATGATAATTCCCTTCCAATTTGTTGGAGGAAAACCAGGCTTCCCAAGCAGTGACTCGCTCATATTCAATAAACAGCTCATGCATACAGGTGCGGCCCAGTGTGTTTATATAGACCAACCCGCGAGAGACGGATGGTAAAGACGACCGTTGCATCAGAGGCAGCACAGACAGATGAGCCGGCCGTGGTGTTGTAAGCCGGTCCGGACGGGCGAATCGATCGCCGGCGCGGTAAGCCGCGTGGATGGGCAAGTCAACCACGTTGTGTTGATGTAGTGAACAATTGTCCTGTATCAAAAATATCACACGCCAAAGTAATTGTTCACACAAAAATTAATATGTGCTATGAAAACAAACCGGACGGATATCACCTGATGTTTTTTGTTCGGACAACGGATGATCCGTTCATCGCGACAGAGACGGTTTAGGCTGGTCGGCGACTCAATATGGTCCCGACGATCCAAGCAGAAACCCTCCGGGTTATTCTTCCGGTCCTTAAACACCCGACACGGGCGGTGCAGATGCATACATCGCCTCCGACGCCGGCGCACGAGGCCGGTTCATAACGTGGCCATGAGTTAATCGACCTGTGTATACAATAGCATACCTCGAAAAAATCTTTTGATGATATTTAATTATACCAAGTAAGAGTTTTAGAAAAATAGCACCTGATTGTTTTTTGTTCGGCAAGTCATTAGAACCTCCCTTTTCTTTTATCTCTGCTCCGGGTGCAAACGCCTTGCAGTGCATACTTGCCCCGTTCTTCAATTGGTGCTAGCCTTGCTAGTATTTTACATTAGCTCAGATCTTCATATGGAGGAAACAGTAGCAGCAGCTTTAATCATTGACCGCTCCTGTGTCATCTGCCTTGAGCCCGCCATGGATGAGGGTGCGGGCGGACCCAGCGAGCCATGGTGGTGGAAGCAACCAGGCGGTGCCGCGGCGGTTGCGGTGACTAGTAGCCTCAGCAGTGAGCGCTAGAGGGTGGTCCTCCGGCCGCGGTGCTAGCGAAGCGGGCGTGCGCGCGAGCGGGCAGTGCTGAGACACGCGCCGGTCCGGTGGTGATGGGGAGGCCAGGAGGCGGGGTCGCGGTGGGTGGCGGTTCAGCCCTGCTACTGCTGAGGCGAGTGGAGACGGAGGTCTTGAAGGCGGACGACGGCGGCCGGCGAGGCCGGCTCGCGGCAGTGAGACCCAGTGGGCGGCTCAACTCAGCAAAGGAGGTGACTCAGCAGGGCCAACCCGGAATTCGAGGCGGAGGCAGAGTCCGGCGAGTGGGCGGCGGTTTGTCAGAGGCCGGTGGAAGCAGCGGCTTGGGGCCAGCAGTTCCAAGGCGGACGAAGTCGGCGGCTCACGGGCGGCGGCCCGACGGACATAAGCCGGAGGTGCAGGCCGGCATCTCTGGCGGCGGCTCAACAGATGCAGGCGGGGCAGCTCACCACGGTAGAAGCAGAGACAACCGAGGCGGGTTCATCCTCCTTTTCCGGATCGGGCAAGGTCCGCAGGTGGAGGAGGAAACCGTAGGCCGGTCTGAGGAACGGGGCAGCTCTGGCGCAGCAGCTTGGGAAGGTCCCAGGCGAGGCGGAGCGGCAAATCAGCAGAGGGTGGAGAGGCGCTGCGAGCCGACTGCTGGTGGAGAAGGTGGCGTGGCCAGGGCAAGGTGGCCTGTGGCGCAGCTGCAGCAGCGGAGCCCGCGTCGTGGCGAGTCTGAGGCGGAGACCGGATCTTGCTTTCCTTTTCTTTTCCTTGAGTAGTACTAGCTCACGTAAATCTCTGCTGGATCAAGTACACCGCGTTCCTGATGCAGCTACCCTTCTCTTTTTTTTTGGATAGCCTGAGCGTGAACATAACAGCTGAACACAAAGACTTTTGACTTGTAGTAGATGGCTTCACGTGATCATGGTGAAGTACTGGTACTAGTTTTGATCTCCACTTGATTTATCTATGTATCCACGTGGACTGGTAGCACTATACAGCCTTGGGACTTGAACCTGTAATCCAGCCGTAGCAATTTATGGAACTCGGCGGATCACACATCGGAAATCTTTTGACCGTTTCAATGGAAGCTGTGACTTGACAGCTTGCAGCACTCGGCGAAATCAATCTTCCCTCGGTTTGGACAGATCCTCTCGCGCCAGTGGCGTATAGAACGCAAAACCCTAATTTCTTTAATCTCAATCTCGTATGTTGCTCCGACTGCCTACCACGAAGACGAGA
Organism: Triticum aestivum; assembly: GCF_018294505.1. Lineage (NCBI taxonomy): Eukaryota > Viridiplantae > Streptophyta > Magnoliopsida > Poales > Poaceae > Triticum > Triticum aestivum. The sequence goes on along the minus strand of NC_057802.1, from coordinate 446,254,033 downwards.
TGTATCCTTCTGCGCGGGCTCTTTTTTCATCTAGCACATCACGAGCTTCTCGATCCCTGAAGAGATCCCTTCAAGAACTCAACATCACCGTGCGCAAGCCCCACGGTGGGCGCCAACTGTCGTGGAATAGTCACGACAGATGTCCTTAGTGTCAGGACTTAGTCGCGAGGCCAGCACATCTATGTGGTAGCTTGAGAGGGGTTAGGCGGAATCGAGAGACGCAACACAAGACAAGGATTTAGACAGCTTCGGGCCCCGAGAAACATCATCGGGTAATAGCCCTACATGCTGTTTGTGGCTAGGTCTCATTATGCTCATGAGAGAGTCGCCGGTAAGCCGGCTCTTTGTGTCTAGCCCTATAGATTGTTTCTTGTTCCTTGTTCCTCTTTGGGGTGCCCTGCCCCTCCTTATATAAGTTGGAGAGGCGGCTTTACATGTAGAGTCCTAGTAGGATTAGAACTAACTTATTCTCTATTATAAGTCGGATACAAGTACGGGTCTTGCTTCCTCGTAAAGGAAATATTCCTCATGCCTTCCGTCTTAAGCCGGCCCATAATAACACGTCCCGGCCTACTGGGCCTTGGGCCCTTGTCATCCGTCTGACCCGCCGTCGGGGCCATCATTAAGTCGCCAGGCTCATGAGTTGCCAATCTTCCGGCGGGTTACGATGAAGCGTCAAGTCCGGCCGGGTCATACTCCCGGCCGGGTCATACCGCGGGGTATATCCCCGACACCCCGGTCTCCCAGGCCCTAGTGATGATGTAGTCTCCTCCTCCTGCTGCGCCACCGCTTCCAGGTCCTTCTGCCTCCCCTAATGTCTTGGAGTGTGCTCTTCTTGAGATGACCCGGCTGCGAGAGGATCTTCAAGGCCCCGACCGCCACCTGGCAGCCGGTCGCCTGGAGCTGGTCTCCGGCTGGCTTTATTCTGACGTGTCCATTCGAGCGACGCTGAGCCAGGCCGCGGCGGCCTCCGAGAAGGAGAAGCAGGCCACCGCCCAAGCTGCAGCTGCTCGTGAAGTGGCGCTGAAGTTTGTCGAAGCCGCCCAGGATCGCTGCCGGGGGCTGGAGGCCGAGCTGAAGGCCCTGTGCGACAAGCGTGTGGAATAGGCTCGTGGCCGCGAGGTGGAGGAGGAGAATATGAAGGCCCGGGAAGACACCATCAAGGATCGTGACGCCGAGCTGGGAGAGTTGGCGAGGACCCAGGCCGCAGAACGCAGCCGGCTAGAGGAGCTGGAGCGGAAGGTGGAGGCGGAGAAGGCCAATCTTGACGCCAAGGCGAAGGTCCTGGCCGAGGACCGCGCGGCCTTCGCGCTTCTCGAGGAGAGGTCCCGCGTGGCGCTGAAGGCACTCTACGAGAAGGGCTTGGAGAGGCCGCTGACCACCGACGAGGACGGCCCCGCTCAGTTGCTTCCCTACTTGGTTGACGCGCTTGAGGAGGTTGTGGTTGGCATCGGTCCCATGGCCGAGGAAGAAGCCCGCGTTCTTTCCTCAGCTGCGCTGACGCGTGTCTCCAGCCACCTCCATCTTCGTGATCCCGCTGCCCGCCTTGACGAGCTGCTGGAGCCTGTGGATGACGAGCGTTGTGCGGCCGCCGCCGCCGCTGTGAAGGGTCAGGTCGAGGCCCTGCTGAGGAAGTTCCACGCCTTCGCTCTCGCGCCTCTGACCAGCGGTGCTCCTGATCCTGCAGCCCCGACCGGTGGTACAGGTGAGGGCGACGCCATCAAGGAAGGAGCACCCCTTGCGGGTGATGGTGGTGCCCAAGGTGACCTGCTCGCGGCTGCTTTCCTGTTTTACTCCTGCAACATGCATCATGCCTCGTGGAGGCGTTTAAACTTGTGTTTGATATTTGGGAGAACAATATGTCTTGTAATATTTGCTTTGAGATTTTGTGATTTTCTTCCTATTTGCTTTACGTTCTACGTCGGCAGGGCCCAGCCCCGCGCATGCCTCAGCCGCCGTTGGGTCATCCGGAGACCAGGACGAGACCAAGGGGTGAGGGGCTACGTGACCAGTTAGGCTCCTGAGTCACGATGCTCAGGAGTCCCCCTTGACGCGCAAACAACTTATAGGAAGGGGACGCAGGAGTAGGTTTAGTGTTCTACGTCAGCAGGGCCCGGCCCCGCGCATACCTCAACCGTCGTTGGGCCGACCGGAGACCAGGACGGAACCAAGGAGTGAGGGGCTACGTGACCAGTTAGGCTCCTGAGTCGCGATGCTCAGGAGTCCCCCTTGACGTGCAAACAACCTTCATACCTTTGTCCTTGCCGAGGCTCGGCTCAGGAGGGGCGCGCGACGACCAGGTCCGGGGGACCTGGCTGGGTGGCGTACGCTTGGGCATGACCCGAGCGCAGTCCCTGTGTCCAGCCCCCTCGCGCGACTCTCCCGAGGGGAGGTGTTGCGATGAGGCCGGGCACTGAGCTCAAGGGCTCCCAGAGGTTGATACGGCTGCGAGGCCGCCCTCAGTTGTTTATCACCAGCGCGGAGCATAGCGCTTCCGCACTTGCACGGGCATAGCCGCTCCTCGGCAGTGTCGACGGCCAGCGCGGAGCATGGTGCTTCCACTGGTGCGTGAGAGGGGACTCCCTACTGCGGAGAGCCCCCGGGGCGTGTACAGCCCCTCCCTGACACGTGGCTTGCACGGCAGGGCTAGACGAGGTGTGTCTGGGCACTCGTGAGCCAGCGCGGGACTCACGAGGCCCTACCTCAAGGCGGGTTGCGCCTGGTCTTGATTCTTGATGACTGTGGTGGTCCTGCGAGGTGGTCAGACAACCTGCGCCGAACGAATCTCCTGAGGTTATCGCGTGAGAAGGCCAAGCACCAACGGCCCCAGGAGGTGACGTGAACGGGGCCGGCCTGCCAGACAGAGCTCAGCCGTTGGGTTTATCGACGCTGCAGGGATGGGCCCGAGCACAGACGTCGTGCCTAACCCTCTCACGCGAAAGGTCCTGAAGAAAGATGACCGGCGCGCGGCTCCCATGGTGGGTGACAGTTAAGCAGGTGATAATTGCAGATAGATCAAGCATGAGAAGCAAACTGGCTCAAATAAATGCACGAACGATTCTCGCCACTGGGTTGAACCCGAGCGGCTTGGGGATGATGCAGCCCGTGGGGCGCCCCCAGCAAAGTAAGATAAAGACACAGGAAAGGGATACATGCCGCAGGGACGGACCCATGCGGCCTAGGAATGATGCGGCCCTTTGGGCGCTCCCAGCTAAAACAACTTGAAAGATGTCACCTGGTTCCGTCGTAGAAGAGGTGTTGGGGCAGCTGGAGATGCGTGGCGCAGGGGTTGCTCCTCACGAGCCACCGTGACCCTGAGCCTCGGGAGGCTCTGGGGCCCCAGGCGGTTCCTTGAGGACCGTCTCCATCTCCGCCAGGACAACATGGTGCCTGGCCTCCTGAGCCGCCAGGATGCTCCGCAAACTGCGCTGGAAGGCAGATACCACGCTCGGCAGGCCGAATGGCATGCGAACGTAGCTATGAGGTGGGCCCTCGCAGCGTCCCACACGTGAAGGCCAGAAGAGCTCCTGAGACGCGGCCCTATTGAGTCCTGGGACGTCGATGCAGATGCGCAGCCCGGCATCCTCGCCTGGATGGGGAGCTACACCCGGTGAGCGGCGGTCGCCGCGCATGGCTATCGCGTCTTGCAGTTCCTGAGTGGTCTTGGTAATGAACTCCTGAGCGCTGGGTGCTCCTCGCCCTGTGTCCTCTTGAGGGAGATGTGCCGCGAAGCACGCCTCCAAGTGGTGCCCGAGCGCCTCCCTCGTGATGTTGGCGAGGTCTGAGGCCCTCCAGAAAAGAGCCCCCGAGCCCTGCCCGAGGAGGGCGCCGGGTGCGCCTTCCTATGCGAGGGAGGGGGGCACCCCAGGTGTGGGCGCCGATCCTGTCACGGCACCGCTTGAAGCACCGCTCCCCTGAGGCCCTGTGCGGAGTAGCTACTTCTTCTTCTTGGGGTTGGCCTCAGGAGGATACTCGCCCTTGATGTCTGGGTCTTCGATTGCTGCGGCTTGGAATGCGCGCTTGAGTGAGCACACCGCGTCTCTTTCCTCGTAGGGTACCGTGATGATTCCGCCGCTTCCCGGCATCTTGAGGGCGTTGTAGCCGTGATGAGTCACTGCCATGAACTCTGGGTACCCGACGATGGCATTGTACGGTAGGCGAATGTGGGCGACGTCGAAGTCGATGAGCTCGATGCGGTAGTTGTTGCGTTCTCCGAAGGTGACGGGAAGGCAGACCTGTCCTATCGGCATGGTGGAGCTGTCAGTCACTCCTGAGAAGGGCTTGGTAGGCTGAAGTTGATCGTATGGCACTTGGAGGCTCTCGAACGTCTCGACGGACAGGACGTTAAGCCTTGCGCCGCCGTCGATGAGGGTCTTGGTGACTTGTACGTTGCTGATGATGGGTGAACAAAGCATCTGGAGAGCGCCAGCGGTTGCCGCGCACTTGAGTTAATCCGACAAACTGAAGGTGATGGCGCACTTGGACCACCTGAGCGGGCGCGTGGCCTCGAGCCTGGGGAGGACTGCGTTCACCTCGCGAGCAAACTGCTTGAAGATGCGTTGAGAGGCTGGGGCTTGAGCTCCGCCCAGGATGCAGGCGATCGCACGCGGCTCTTGGAAGCCCCCAGCCCCCTCGTCCTGATGGTGGTCGTCGTTCCTTCTTGGTGGTGGAGGCAGAGGAGGAAGACCGGCATTGCCCTGAGGGCGGTCCTTGCGAAGCTGATCCCTCCAGGCGCCCTCGCGAGGCTGGTCCTGCCAACGGTCTTCTCGAGGCCGGTCACGCCAGTCCTGGCGCGGGCCATGGTCGTCCCAGCGTCCTCCGCCACATCCTCCTCCTCGACCGTAGCCCCGGTCGTTGCACTCGGGGCGTCGACCGAAGCGTCCATCTCGAATGGCCCTGGGCTCTTGACAATCGTTGGTGTTGTGGCTATGCATGTTGTGGAAGGCACAAAATGGTTGGCTGGTCTTTGCCACACTTCGTGTCTGGCTCCGCCGCGAGCACGGCCACTCCCTTGCGCTTCACGTCCTTGGCCTTGGCTTTCTTCTCCACCGGGTCGGCAGCTGGGAGCTCGAGGAGGGAAAGGCGCCCTTCCTCAGCCCTTGCGCACTTGGTCGCCAGGTTGAACAGCTCCAGGGATGTGCACAGCTCCTCGTGGATGGCAAGCTCCTCCTTCATCTGGACGTCGCGGACGCCGTTAGAGAACGCTGATGGCCTCGTCCGTCACCTTGGGGATCTTGAGGCGAACGTTGTTGAAGTGCTGGATGTACTTCTGGAGAGTCTCTCCTGGTTGCTGCTTGACGCGACGCCGCAGCAAGTGGTGCAAGTCCTTGTCGCAGCAAGCGATCCTGACGTGGCGGTGCGGGGAGCGGTGGAGCATTCTCTTGCGGTTGAGGAACTTCCCGACAGCTTCTTTCTTCACGCGCGGGCGCTTGGCGCGGCGGGTCGCGTCGCGGGGCCGTGCGCCTTGGCGCTAGGGTGCCGTCTTGGTGCAGAGGTGGTGGAGGAGCTTCGTGAGCTACATCGCCCATAGCCGGCGGTGGACGAGGCAGCGAGAGGGACGGTGCAGGGGAGCCCCTTGCGACGCTGACGAGCTCGGCGATGCGGTCCAGCCAGTCCTCGTAGAGGTCGTCGACTGGGCGGTAACGCAGGAGCTCGTGCGCCATGAGTAGCGCAGCCCGCGCGGCCGTGGGAGCACGACGAGCGTGAAACGACGAACCGGCGGGGGTCGGCGACGGAGTGGCGGTGCGACTGTCCCGCCGCACCGAGGGGTGCAGTGAGGACGCATGCTGCTCGTTTCCACCTGGGCCGGTGGCAGCGTTGGCGGCGGGTGACGGAGAACGACGGGGAGGCCCGCCAACAGAGCCGTCTGGGCGACACGGGCAGCAAGGGCGGACTGGCGCTCAGCGCGGGCGCGACGAGCATCTGACATGGTTGCGGTGGGGCGGCGAGGCTCGGATCGACGAGATGAAAGCTTCAACGCACCCCTACCTGGCGCACCGAATGTCGGATTTCGGGTTCCGGCAAAACCCTCAAGGTTCGAACACTGGGGTGCACACGAAGATCTTTCCTCTCCCAAGCTCTCACACTCCACGATCTCACGGACTAGCTCGCCGAACCCAAAGAACACGGGGACACAAGATTTATACTGGTTCGGGCCACCGTTGTGGTGTAATACCCTACTCTAGTGTGGTGGTAGTGGATTGCCTCTTGGGCTGAGGATGAACAGTACAAGGGAAGAACAGCCTCCTGAGGAGAGGTGTTCTTGTGCTCGGTGAACTTGTGGGTGTGAGGATGAACTGAATGAGTTCGAGGCGAGTTGCCTCCTACTATGGTGGCTAGCCCTATTTATAGAGGCCCTGGTCCTCTTCCCAAATATTGAGCGGGAAGGGATCCCACAACGGCCAAGTTTGAAGGGGGACAGCTAGTACGGCTTATCCTGACAAAAGTAGTCTTCGCCTGCCAAAGGCTCTGGTGGTGACGCCGTCTTGGGCTCCACGGTGACCTCCGTCCTGCTGGTCTTGGTCTTGTTGCACCGATATGGGAACCTTTGCCTGATGCCTCGGGACTCCTCGCTCGCGCTTGCCCCCTTTAGCACCAAAGAGGAAACGAGGACACTGTGATCGCTGGCGCCCGCATGGCCTTGATCGTCATAGCTTACGTCACGGGAAACCTCGCGAGGTACCCCTTGCCTTGATCTCTCCTCCCCTCGCGAGCCAGCCCGGTGAGGCCGCTCCCGAGGAGGTCTTGTGTCGTCCGCCTCGCGAGGCTTGGCCCCTCGCGAGGGTCTTGAGTACTTGCTGGTGAAGATGGGTCATACGGGCCCGCTTGGAGAGCCACGCCGTGGGCCGCAGGCAAGCAAGTCTGGGGACCCCCGTTCCCAGAACGCCGACACTCTCCCCTCTCGTTGCTATGCATCACCATGATCTTGCGTGTGCGTAGGAAATTTTTGAAATTACTACGTTCCCCAACACCTTGGGGGCTACTAGTTTTGATCTTCATCTATTTATGACTATCTAAAAGTCTATAGTATATTCAATTCTATCATATGCTATAGACTTGGTGGCTGGTAGAGATATATTTATAAGGAGGATTGTACTGGATTACCTCAAAGCGCTCCTTCATCAGGTTGACCAAGCCGACTTCGAAATCACGGCTGGTGTGAGGGCGGTTCAAATAACCAGAGTGAATCTCTTGAGCACTAAATTGAGCATAGCCTTCCAAGTCAACTTTCCATTTTTCCCTTGTCAACAACAGAGAATTCCTCCTTGGCGTTGTGCTTGGACAGGGCAATGGGGTTGCCTGGGGACTGATAAGCCATCCCAGTAATCATTATATCATCAGATTCCTGAGTCGGCTGAGCAAGACTGGTGGTTTATCATTTTCTGGATCAGCATCCATGGCATCTTGGGTAACGGGGTGGTCTTCTGGAGGGAGATCATCCACGACAGTTTCTGACACTTGATGCAAAGTTTCAGATGCGACATGTTTCTCCGGTTCAGCAGTTTTGGACTCTTCAGCCGGTTTGTCAATTTTCTGTTTCTTGCTGGGCTTATCTATACCACTGAAAAGGAAGCATAAGACAGAGTTAGTATGACAATCATAAGTGCAAAGTCGATAGATTTAGCACTCTTACCCAGACACGGTCTTGAAAGCTGGGATTTGAGTCCCAGTTGAGTCGTCGGAGGAGGAATGAGACGTTCCTTGATAATTTGAATCAGACGAGTTAAGAGGTTGTCGAAAAAGACTCGCCTTGGGATAAGCTAAGACAGAAATATTTGAAACCTCCGGTCGACGCTTGCGAGGTGCTGGTGTGTTTGGTAAGCCGGAGGAAAGAATTCCGCCGCCACTGTTCCGGGTCATGCGGCGAACTTCATGTTGCTACTTCTTCAAAAGAAAGTTGGGATCCAAATAAGCTAAAGGATGAGAAAATCTTACTTTCTAGTTTGCTTGACGAATTTTTAGTCCTGGCAAAGGTTCAGAGTCGGAGGAAAGGATAGTTACCTCTTCAACATTGGCTTGGCTTCCTTCCGCATCATCCTAATAGGGATCATTATCAATAAGATGTACAAAAAATGAGCCAAGGGAGTCAATTGTTACCTCCGACTCATCATTACCGTCCAAGTTAAATAAATCAGAAGGATTGGACTTCTTGGCAGGCTTTTTAGTAGCTTTGGTTTTTGTCCGAGGCTTCTTGGCCGGCTTATCCTGCAGCTTCTTGGTCCAAAAAGGTGAATCGGCCTGCAAAATATTAACATGGGTATGAAAAGGCAATCTGAGTAAAGGTATGATTCAATCACGAAATTGGTTAAAAGCTTACAGCCGGCGGTTTGTTGGGAACACAGAAGGGGATTCAATCTGACTTTACTGCAGTCTTCCAAGCTCTCATTTAACAGAGATTTGGTCATATTATTGATGTCCTCGTTAATTAATTCAATATGACAGTGGTGTTGAGGATCTTTTAACTCGCTGGTGTACTCACACATTAGGCCGGAACGACGGCTTAAAGGAAAGACTCTCCAGGCGACCCAGCATCGAACAAGATCAATTCCAGTCAAGCCGTTGGCCATCAAGGCTCGAATCTGTGAAAAGATTCACATATACTTTTTCCACTCTGCTGTGCTTATACGATATGGAAGAGGATGTCTGTTGCTAAGCCGGCTGGCACGATAACCCGGCAGATGATTTTCCCCTTCTGGAGAAGTATCCTTGCAAGAAAACCAGGTCTAGTTCCAGTCTTTGGGATGACTGGGCAGAGTGGCAGCTGGGAAAGTGGCTTCTTTCCTTTGTTGTATAGAAATACCGCCTAGCTCTAGGCTGGGCCCATCGGTGAACTCGTTCTACCAGTTTAAATAATAAAACTCCGTGAATAGTTCTACGGTGGGTTCCTGTTGAAGGTACTCCTCGCAGAATACTTGGAAGTTGCAGATGTTTGAAACGGAATTTGGTCCAATGTCTTGTGGATGGAGCTTGAAAAAGTGCAGTACATCACGAAAGAATTTTGAGCCGGGAGGACTGAAGCCCCGGAGCATATGGTCAGTAAAGACAATAACTTCACCATCCTTGGGCTCAGGAGGAGTTTCAGTGCCTGGGACCCTCCAATGGATGACATCTTTTTTGGCTAGGACGCCAGTCTGAACATATTCGTTCAAGTCTTCCTCGGTGACCCAGGAAACAACCCAGTTGCAGGCAGTGACAGTTTTGCCCTTTTTTAGTAAAAGGCCTAAAAGAAAGAAATATTACCGGTTTAATATTATGTTGTTAAGCCGGACCATTGATTCAAAAGTAAAGCGCTATAAACGGCTGACGTGTTAAGCCGGAAAATGAACATTGAAGTATGCGGATATTCATATTGGCAGCATAAAAGGAGGCTAATGGTACCTGTCGGGTTAAGGATTATGCTGTTAAACCGGCCAAAGGTTAAAAGCCAAGTACATGGTGCAGAACCAAATTATGAAGATGAATAAGCAAGCATGGTTAAGCCAGAGAAAATTGCCGGATTATACAAATTATGAAGCGTATGATGGCAGCTTAAACGGGGCCTAATGTTGTATGGCGGGTCACGGTTTATGATATAAGCCGCCATGGCAGTTATGGTAGTTCAAATCTATCAGTGAAAATTTTTGCTAAGTGATGGACAAACAGATTTCACAGATTGGAGGTATAATTTTGGATCTACGGTTGGTCAAAATGAAGTAAAATCCTAAACCTAAGGTGGCGGCAGCAGAGAAGTTCATATGTTCAGATGAGATCTGGTATGAAAGGAAGGTATTTTGATATTAAAAATGAGTGCTAGGTGGCTATCGCGCAAGTTTTGTACTATGTTCAGATTGGAAGATGCTCAGTTCAAAGGGGGAAAACAAAGAATGGTGAAGAACGGCAAGAACACCGACGAACTGCCCAAAACCTAAGTACGAATCTGAGACCTATGGAGATGATCACTTATAGATGCGGATGAACAGTGGTGGCGCGTCGGCGCTCTCTGGTCCAGTCAGGTCGATGCAGCGGCCTGAGTTGGTGCAGTGGACAGAGGTCGGCGGCGGCGGAGCTTGAGCACGTGTGTGGCATCGCAAAGAAGAAGACGAAGATGAGGAGGCAAGGGGGGAAAATGGAAAGGACCCTTGTCCCTATTTATAAGGCAATGGATAGATGGCATGCACAAGAATCGAGGAAGCCAAAAAAAAATGATTATGTGACCACACGGGCGCCTCGATATTCAGAAGAACCATTAAAGATAGAGATCTGTTGAAGATATTCTGGGCTTCGCACGAAGTTAATGCAAGATGGCGTCATGGCAGGTTAACATGATTCTATGAGCTGACATCATGGCGGGTTATGGCAAATTCATAAAATTGACAATGAGAGATTCTGCTAAGTTGAGTATTGAAGATTGATATGAACAAGTTCAAATCAACCTGGGGCCTAATGTTGGGGATATAACTATTGGGTGTGAACCGCCCAGGAGGGGTCGGGTCATACCACTGGCGACTTATCAATGAAGATGGCGGGTCATAGCAAGCCTATTGACGGCCCAAGACCCAGAGGCGACTTGAGGCCCAAGAGGATGAACCGCCACATGTATATCTTGTATTGTAAGGCAAGCTTAGTTAGTCACCGAGCCGGACAGGTTGTGTATGAGCCGGCCGGGACTCTGTAAGCCGCCGGGCATCAACCTGTGTATATAAAGGGGTGTCCTGGCGGCGGGTTAACTCAAGAAAACAAGAGATCGAGAACTAGGTCAAGCGTATTCGCTCCCTGGTAATCGAAACCCAAGCAATACAATCCCAAACTGGAGTAGGCCTTTACCTCCACCGCGAGGGGCTGTACCAGTATAAACTCTCTGTGTCCTTTGTCCCGATTAACCCCTTTAAGCTAACCTAGTTGTGATGGATCCACGACTATCTGCCGTGTCAAGTCCACGACAAAAACGATCTCTTATAATAAGCAAAGCGTTCTTGAGGGCACACGGGAATTTCATCTAGTCACCTTCATCATGTTGGTTTGATTCGCGTTCGCTACTTTGATAATTTGATATGTGGGTGACCAGTGCTTGGGTGCTGTTCTTATTTGAAAAAGCCTCCCACTTATGATTAACCCCCCTCGCAAGCATCCGCAACTACGAGAAAAGTATTAAGATAAAATCTAACCATAGCATTAAACATATGGATCCAAATCAGTCCCTTACGGAATAGCGCATAAACTAGGGTTTAAGCTTCTGTCAGTCTAGCAACCCATCATCTAATAACTACTCCACAATGCATTCCCTTAGGCCCAAAGATGGTGAAGTGTCATGTAGTCTACGTTCACATAACACCATTAAGGGAATCACAACATTCATATCATCAAAATATCGAACACATATCAAATTCACATGGTTACTTGCAACATGACTTCTCCCGTGACCTCAAGAACAAAGGCAACTACTCACAAATAATATTCATGCTCAAGATCAGATTGGTATTAAATAGCATAACGGATCTGAACATATAATCTTCCACCAAATAAATCATATAGCATGAAGTACAAGATGTAATCAACACTACTAGTCACCCACAGGTACCAATCTGAGGTTCCGGTACAAAGATTGAACACAAGAGATGAGCTAGGGTTTTGAGATGAGATGGTGTTGTTGAAGATGTCGATGAAGATTGGCCTTCCAAAGATGAGAGGGCTGTTGGTGATGATGATGGCTTCGATTTCCCCCTTCGGGAGGGAAGTCCCCCTGACTGAATCGCTCCACCAGACGGCAAAAGTGCTCCTGCCCAAGTTTTGCCTCTAGACGGCGGCGCTCCATCCCGAAAGTCCTCTCTTATTTTTTCTAGGTCAAAAGACCTTATGTACCAGAAGACGGGCAACGGAGGTGGGCCGAGCTGCCCACCACCCACCAGGGTGCGCTTGGAGGGGCTGGCGCGCCATGGTGTCTTGTGGGCACCTGGCAGCCCCCCTCTGGTAGTTCTTTTCTCCAGCATTTATCATATATTCTGAAATAATTCTCCGTAAAATTTCAGCTCATTTGGAGATGTGCATAATAGGTATCTCTGACATAGCTTTTTCAGGTCCAGAATTCCAGCTGCCGGTATTCTCCCTCTTTGTGTAAACCTTGCATATTATGAGAGAAAAGGCATTAAATTACTCCATAAAGTGTTATTATGCATAAAAACATTATAAATAATAGTAGGAAAACATGATGCAAAAGGGACGTATCAGAACACCACCCTCTCGCCTGGCCTCGGCGTAGGGATGACCTGGCCCTCCTCCGAGACGCGGTGAGCGACGTTGGCCAGTAGGTAGCCCGCGCTTTTTAGCTCCATGATGGCATCCTCGGTGATGCTGGAGGCCTCCCACTGGCCCTTGGAGCCCGAGCCTACCATGGGTGATCTAGGAGATGGCCGGAGGAGTCTTTGGAGGGACAGATGGATCTGGGTGCTGGAGCTCAGAAGATTGCGAGGGCAATGGCAGGGGGGGAGTGAGAGCGTGCGGTGAAAATGGTGTTTGTTCCCCTTTTATGGGCTGCCATAATACCAAGAGCCCTTTTATTGCGTAGACCTCATGTCTTCCTGGTATAATCGTGTCATTGTGCGTGCATGGGATAACACAAATTATTGATCATATCCCTTAAAAACAGGGCACGGTCTCCATATTGATGAGACGTGCCAATGGAGAAACCACCTCGAACCACTCGAGTTATCATAACTAGTTGTTGGCTGTGGCAGGCCGTGACTGTCGGTGTACAAAAGTAGGGGCCTTTTCTGTACCCCTTTACTTGTGCACGGGCAGTCGTAGCCACACCCACGGCCATGCTTGGCGGAGCAGAGGAAGCAACGGTACAAGGCTGCCAAGGCAACACTCGAACCAGAAGAATGAAGAGCGAAGGGACAAGGTGAGATTTCCCCGGCAAGACCCTTGCCGGGGCGGCCTACATGGCCCCGACAAGAGCCTTGCCGGGGCAACTTGCCCAACGCCAGCAAGGCCACCACCCTTGAGCCTGAGAGCTCTGACACCATCGACAACGTCGAGACCAAGACTCAGGGGTGCCTGTGTGGTGGCATGCAGATCTTTGTAAGGAACAAAGGCATGCGAGTCTAAATAGGAACCAGAAGACGGAGGCCCCCGGCAAGAGCCTTGCCGGGGACAGGCGAAGATCCCCGGCAAGACCCTTGCCGGGGACAGACGAAGACCCCCGGCAAGACCCTTGCCGGGGAAGCCCACGAGATTCTGGCAAGGCCCTTGCCAGGGGCGTCTGCGGGGCCGAGGCCAAGCCCGCACTTGCCAGAGTTTCGCTGCCCCGCGCCCGTACCGACGTGGCGGCCAGCCCGCCAACTAGGCGAGCGCCTGCATGGCAGCATGCAGCTTCTAGGCCAACTAGCCAAGCACCTGTGTGGTGGCATGCAGATCTTCGTGAAGACCCCGCCACCGCACCAGTTCAGCAGCCAGCCAGCCAGCGTGGCGCTGCATGCCTCGTCAGCTTGGACGCGTGTCAGAGCGAGGTGAGGCGGTGACGGACGGGACGAGCCTCTTTGTCGTCCCTGATAAAGCAAGAGGGCACGTCGGCAGCACATTAAATGCGTTTGTCCCACGATGTCAGGGATAAACTTGTACATTGTACATACTTTCCACCTCCTGTGGGCCACTGTGGCAACCCCTTTGACATATAAAAGGAGGCCCGAGGCGTACCGAGGAAGGATTTGGACTTTTTGGACTGGGCATGCACCGCAGCTAGTTCAAGAGCTCAAGAACACTAAATACACCCAAAGCAGGACTAGGGTTTTACGCATCGTTTGCGGCCCGAACCTGGGTAAAAATCCCCCCGTGTTGATCTTCTCGACCCGCTCTTTGCGCAGCCCCACGCCCCGCCAACCGTAGAAGGGACTCCCCGAGGGATCCCATAGGTGTCGTTCCTGAGCCTCGACATCTTTGGCGCGCCAGGTAGGGGGCGCTGAGGCTGTGAAAATCCGGTTTTGAAGCCAACTCATCGACTCCTTCGTCGCGATGGCTCGAGAGAAGAAGGCGACGTCGATCAGCCACACTCTGGTGCCATCAGCTAGGCGAGGCGGTGCCATCCGCAGCCGCGACAACCATCCGCGTGGCGACGGAAAAGCTAAGTCACACAAACTTTGAGCAATTTTCCTTTTTGTAAGATTATTTTCCTCGAAAGATCTTGCTCCTTGTATGGAAAACCTGCACGCAAAGGGACCCTTCCGCTATTGGCAACGCCCTTGTTCTGTTTCGAGACCGCTCAACAGTTCAAGCGGCTGCGCTGAGAACGGCAAGGTGGCTTACCCGGCAGCAAGCGCCCCCAGCAGGCTGCTAAGGATCCGTTCCTCAAAGCGCCATAGCATGGGTTTACGCGCCAGCAAACTTATCCAACTAGGCATAGGGTGTGTACATACAAGGAAACATCGAACAGGAAGATATCATGCTTCATTTTAAAGTACTGCAGAGTTATATTACAACAGTTGCTGTGGTTCTAACTTAAGATAAATTGTCTTGGTCATGAACTCGCAGCGGCAAGGAGGAATGGGGTGCCTAGTCCCGGCGCTGGCCCTCCACCCTCTTGACTCCGTCGACGCAGCTGATGATGGGATCGATACGCTCTTCGAGCACCATGAGGTCCGCATCCTTCGGCAAGCTCTCCAGCGCGTTGGCGAAGTCGAGGCTGGGGTTCCAGAATGCCTCCTTAGTGAGCACCTTGGTCAGGGTGCCCCGGCAAAGCTTTCGGGCCTCATTGGCCAGATAAGTTGCTCCATTGGAGCGGAGCTGCTCCAGGGCGTCGAGGATGCGCTCGAAGAACAAGGTCAGCCTGGCGTTGGGGCTTACATTTGCCTCCTGGGAGAACCTGACGCCCGGCATGCCCATGATGGCCAGTTGTGCGGTGAGCATTCTGCAACGTCGATGAGACGGCTGATCCAGAGATTTACGCTGCCCACATAGTCCTTATGGGCGGCGGCGTCATCACTCCGCAGCTGCTTTTGAGTCTCGAGGGCCCTATTCAGGGTCTCCTCCCGGGTCGTGACCTCTGAAAGCGTCCCCTCCAAGGCGCCCAGTTGCAGCTTCAGATCATCAATGGAGCTGTTGGCCTCGGAGAGCAGCTTGATCTGGTCGGAGATGGTGACCTGCGAATCCGCCAGAGTGCGGTTGGTCGTGTCCCTCTCCTCCGTCAGCTCTAAGACCTTCTTCTTCAGCTCCTCCCGCTCCAGCTCCAGCTTCTCCACCTTGCTGGCGTGGTCCAGGGCCAGAGCATTGAGTGTGTCCTTGTGCCTTTGCTCCAGCTCCTGGGTCCGTTGCGCGACGATCTTCCCGATTTCCTCGTCATTGCGGCAGAGCGTGGCGGCAAGCGCCTGCTCGCGGGCAACGAGGTCTTCCTCCTAGGTGTCCAGTAGAGCTTGCTGCTGCTGCCGGCCAGCTTCGTCTTTAGCGGCTTGTTCCTTCGCCGCCTCTTGGGCCCTCTCGATGTCGGTCTGCTTCAGGATGAGCTCTCGCTTGCGCTCATCCAACTCACCCTGGGCAGTCCTCAGTTCCTCCCGAGCCTCGCCAAACCAGACCTGCATCCGAGCGACGCTCTCCTCAAAACCGCCTCCGCCTTGTCCACCGCCGCCATCCTGGATTTCACTTTGTCTTGGCGGGCACGGTGGAGCGCCTGGAGCTTCTGGAAGTTGGTGCTCATGGCCCGGAGAAGCTGCTCCTCTTGGGAACCATCGTCGCTGGTGCTCGGTTCGTCAACAACCTGGAGCCCGGCGGTGGCGAGTGCCTTGTCATCAAACTCCTCCCCTTCGGCTGGCGCCCTGGTGCTCGCCGTCCCTGGGAGGCAGACGAACAGATCATCGCCCACCCTCAGGTACTTGCCCGGGGCGGGAGCTGCGGGGCAGGAAGGTTGGTCGTTGGCCACCTCCTCCTCGGTGGGCTCCTTGGTGGCCTCCTCGGCAGCGGCCTCGCCGGACTCCCCGGCAGCGGCCTCGCCGGTCTCCCCGACAAGCCCCTTGGCGGCCTCCTCGGCGGCAGACTTGGCGGCTTCCCCAGCCGCGATCTTGGCGGCCTCGGCTTCGGCATCCTTGGCGACCTCCTCGGTGACGGTGTCGATATCTTCCTCGTCCATTGAGGGAGGGTCTGGAAACCAGAAAGAGGAATGAAGCAAGGCCAAAACCAAAGTTCAGAACAATGAAAAGAAAGAACATCACAAAGCAGAGATAGTTGGAGACAGAAGGCAGGCAGCTTACCCGTGCCGTGCTGAGGAGAAGTGTTTCCCTCCCCGCCAACGTCCGTTGCCGGGACGGAACCACCAGCGCCCGTGCCTGCCCCCTCCTCCTCCTCCATGCACGTGGGCTCGGCGGTGTTCGCCCTTGCCGGGGATGCCCTCTAGGTCGTGTGGTCGATAGGGGCGGTGTGCCAGGGGCGGCCCTCGGCGGCTCCTCCTGTTGCCGCTCCCCTCCTGCAAACCTGGCAAGGTCAGCACCAAAGATTCACGCCCCAACGCCCGTCGGTGAGGAGTGAGTAATGAACTCACGCTGGGGGCTGAAGCGGGGGCTGTGTCGAGGGCTGCTGTCCGGGCTGATCTCCACCAACACCGGCGTGCGTGGAGCGCTCGCTAGGGGCTTGTCGCCTGTCGAAGCCCTGGCCCTCTTCGCCGCCCTCTGGGCCAGCGTCTCCGTATCGCTGAGAAGATAGGATCAAGTCAAGGAAGATGGCACAAGCAGAGAGTCAGAAATGATCAAAGGCAAAGTGCTTACTCGTCCTCCTTCGCTGGCCTCCTCCTCCTCTTCGGGCTGAAGGACCCAAGATCGAAATCGGCCTCCGGGGTGCCATCCGAAAGAGGAGGAGAAGGGGATGGGGTCCTACGCCGCTTGGGCGAGGAAGAGGCGGTGGCCGCTGCCGCGACCCTCGTCTGGCGCACGGGCTGCGCCTGGGCCTGTTGCCGCTGCGTGGACCTGTCGGGCCGGACCGGCTTGCAGAGCTAGCCCGCCGCAGGACGTGTTTCCTCCCCAGGGCCGAGGAGTCATCCGCCTCGGTCTCCCCTTCGGCCGACTCCTCGACCGCTTCCTCAACGAGGGGGGCCCCGGCGCCGGCGCCGCTGGCTTCCCCGGCAGACCCCGCCCACTCAGCGAACTGTTTCTCTTCTGCCGCCGTGTCGGCCTCGTCCTCCATGGTACCGACGCTGCCGGCCTCCTTAGCAAGTGCCGCCTCCTTCGCCCTGGCGGCAATATACGCCAGCTCTTCCCGAGTGGTGTCGCGGACGAGCAGTGGCTCGTCACGAACATACCTCTCCGATAGGTTGTCGAAGAAGGCCCGCACCCGCTCCGCTTCCGGCTCGGCCCAGGTTGGATCGAGGCCGTGCGCGTTGAAGTCCGGCATCATGGCGATGATGGCGGTCTGGCAAGAGTTATTGCTCAACAGGACCACTCCCGCTGGCAACCCAAACAGAGACCCGCCGGCCTTGACGGCCTTGCCGGCCTTCTCGGCCTTCCCGGTCCTCTTGACCCCGCCGGCCTCGTCAACCTTGAGCTGAAAAAAGCCTCTGGCAAAGATGAGCATGCTGCAGCACCGTGAAATTATGTTTCAGGCCGGGGCGGAGCCTCATGACGTCAGCCGCGTTCTTGAAGTCCCAGGCCGGCCTCCCCTTGTTGTGCAGTGGGGCAATCCGGCGGAGGATGAAGTCAGCCCCAATCATATCGAGAGTGAGCCCGGCCGAGGTGAGGCGATGGATCCTGGTGCTGGCGACCGTGAGCTTCTTGTCGTTGGCATCGACATCGCCCCAGTCCTTGCTGCGGACCGGCGGCTTCCGACGGACCCGGCAGAACTCCTGCGGATCTGCCTCCTCGATCGAGCACCACCGGCCCCGCCACTCATCCCACCTCTCCTTCTGGGAACCCTCCGGGTACGTTGCCCTGCTCTGGGTCCACGGGATCCAAGTAATGTAGCCAGAGATGGCACCCCCTGGCTGGATGCGAGGGGTGAAGTAATGGCGGAAGAGCGTCGTGCTGGGATGCACTCCGGCAAAGCCCTCACAAAGATGGGCAAAGAAGGCCATGCACACCGCAGCATTCGGCGTGAAATCCAGAAGGTGGAAGCCTTAGGTGTGCATGATGTCGTTGAAGAAATCTGAGAAAGGGGGGTAGAGCCCGCAGGAGAAATAATCGACAAACAAGGGATACCGGTTTGGACCGGCCTCGGTGAAGGAGGCAGGGATGATGCGCGTGGCGGTGTGCCCCAACGTCTCCCTCCCCCACAGGGGCCTGAATATGTCCCTGAGGGTGAGCGCATCGACCGTCAAGGTGAAGAGGGCGCGCTGCATCCGAAGCTCCACCAACTCGCTCTTCGGCGCCTCCTTCCCTCCATCGTCTTTGGCCGCTCCCTTGTCCTTGCTGGTCTTGGGCGCCATGGCGGCTGAGAGGGGGTGAGGGATCGAGGGCAATGGGGGGTGCAGCAGCGGCGAGCAGGGGCGAAAGCTTCGATTCACGCTTGGAGAAGAAGAGGGGAACGGCGGTTCCAAGATTGGAAAGGGCGCAGAGGGTAAATGAGCAGCGCCCCTGCGGTTTCCTCTTTTTTATGGGGAAAACGTGGGCCGCCTCTTTACTATTTACCGCGACGTGATGCAAGCATGCTGCAACTGTCCCACGCATGACCCCCACGTCACGCACTCAATATGGGTCATGGGGAAGCGCAACTGGCGAAGGAGTTATCGTAGTTAAAACTCTGTCACGCGTGCCCGTGCACCGTTCTGGGCCTAGCCCAACAACGCTCTGCGCTTATGTGTGGCCCAGGCAGTGATCCCCGAGGGATCCCATAGGTGTCGTTCCTGAGCCCCGACAATGACCTTTCGACGAAAGTTGTTAGATATGGGTACTATTCACATTCGAGCGATTGGCCTTCGGGGATAGGTTACATAAACACTTTGGAAACTATGACGTGGCTCGGGGGATGTATGACCAGTGATTATTAAAGCCACTACAGAAGAGGAGGAACTGGTCCACTAAGCCGATGATTTTCGTGCATACCTCGGCTTCGAAGACTAGTTCAGGGGCTACTAAAGGAGTCCCGGACTAAGGGGTCCTCGGGCTGTCGATCTATCTTTCATGGGCCGGACAGGTGGGTCATTCTTGATCCATCATCAGAAGGCCGAGTTATAGGCGATTCCGTGTTCGGGCAGGAAACCTCCGTAGCCTTGGTGTATCCTCCAAGTCAAGATAAGGGAATCGACATGTTTATCCCCTGTTGGTAACTGACCATGTGTAACCCTAGGTACCCCTAGTGTCTATATAAATCAGAGGGTTTAGTCCATAGAGGCTAGAACCATCATCCTACTCATCTAGGGTTTAGTTCATCCGATCTCGTGGTAGATCAACTGTGTAATCATCATACAAACACATCAATACAATCAAGCAGGACGTAGGGTTTTACCTCTTCGAGAGGGCCCGAACCTGCTTAAATACTGTCTCTGCATTCCTTGTTCCCCATAAATCCAAGATCTACATCTCGGGACCCCCTACCCGAGATCCGCCGGTTTTTGATACCGACAACAAGCACTATTGATTAGAGGCAACCCAACACACCGGCTGGCTACATCTCACACGGGGGCTCGATCGGCTTCAGTGAGCAGCGAGAATGATCGATCGGATTTCGTTAGCAGCGAAGGAATCGGCCGGCTTCAGTTAGCAGCGAAGGAATCGCTCGGGTTCAGTTAACAGCGAAGGGATGGATCGATCAGCTTCAATATGTAGTGGGGTCGATCCCTCATGTTCAGTACGTAGCTAGCTAGTGCAATCGCTCGGGTTGAGTAAGCGAACGCCTAGCAAAGGATCAGTTAGCGAGCGCCTCGCACACACGCGCGTATGAGAGAAACGCGCAAACCACACACCATCGCTTGGCCCCGACAACCCAATGTAACCGGGAACTCCCTGATATTTTCCTCGCCCTCACTTCTACCACGATTTTTTACGTCATGGACGGCCCAAAGAATGTCATGCAGGTGCTTCTCAGGCCGGCCCAGGACGAAAAGCCCATTTTATGTCATGATTTTTTGTCATAGAAGTAGGAGCCCACCACAATCATGATACGTGTTTTTGTCACAATTATCGTCATAGAAGTGTCATAACCATGACATATTTTTTTTCGTTCGGGCCATAATGTCACGGATGTGTTTTTTAGTGCTACTTGGTTGCAAGCGTACAACCTTCACAGTCCGGCAGCGCTTCGCCGTCCAGAGCTAATCATTGCCGGAGAATTAGTGGGAAGAGATTAGAAACACATGGGGCTTCTAATTATAAGGACAAGAGGATTAGTCTAGTTGTAACTAGTCAACTAGGATCAACTAGAAATAGAACTAGAAGAACTAGAGGAGGCTCAAAAACTTGTATGACGAAAGAGCACAAATCCTCGTGTATATATAGGATAGAGGGGAGAGGAGGGGCTACCACCAAGGGAGAAAGAGACCCCCTTGGTGCGCCGGCCTAAGGAGGGGAAGAGGAGTCCTTCCCCTCCTCCAATTCGGCCTCCTTCCTTAGGGAAGCGCCTCCCCTCTTCGGCCTTTTTGGCCCAAGCTGCCTTCCACATCTTGGTATTTTTAGGCCCGTTGATATTAAATTAAATATAAATTTATTCTAAATAATACCATTTTATATACAATTTAACATCCCCGGAAACATTTACACCTATATATGTTTATCGGTAATACCCAGTATTACCCGATATTCATCGAAACCCTTCCGGTGACCCCGAAATGCTTCCGGATCCTCTTGGAACTATTCCATATATTAATGAAACAATTCCAAAAATATATTATCGTCACTCCTGCCCTACTAACACTCAACAAATAATGATTGCCTTAAGCTTGTGACCCCGTAGGTTCGGTAACTCATAGACATGAATGAAACTGTTCGTTCAATGACCAACAGCGGAACCGTGGACGTCCATATCGATCCCTATGAGCACACAAATGATATTTGATTGAACCTTTGGTTATCAGGTGATGTTCCCTTTGCTTCGCGATACTTCACAAAACCCGAGATGCATCGGTATCCTCCTGAGTCATCACCATGCTCATTATACCGAAATCCTCGTTACCGGTTTTGTTCTTCTTTCCTGTTATTGTGTTCTGGCATCCCATTGACGAAGTCAACTCTGTCTGGCCAGACGATGATTGAAGCCATCACACCGAGAGGGCCCTAATAATATCTCTCCATCGTCGGAGGAGCAAATCTCATGCTCGAGCTATCTAGTCCCTTGTCAAACTTTCCGATGAACCTGTAAGTTGTCGTTATGATCATCGTGTTACAGGTGACGTTTGAGCAACCCCAAAGCCCACTGTATGGTAAGAAGTGACTCTGATACTCTCATGGTATAAGGAGCAAATTAATATGCTAACACTCAGTGTTATTACAATTGATTACAGAAGATATTAACTCAATTCATAACAGACAAGATTGGGTCGATTCAATATGATCATTCTTCCAACATCATAATCTCAATGTTGTTTTAGTATCATCGTTACACTTAACGATGCTAAGATCCGGAAAACATGATCACCAACAACACTTGAGCTAGTCTTAGAGGCAAGACTAGGAACCTTTTATTTTACCATTTTATCATTCCACACGTGCATATGAGTTTTCCACTGAATCGCATATTCCAGGATCATAGCAGTTATAGGATAGAATATAAACTCTTTAATTATGAATATGGAAATATAATAATACAAATATCATTGCCTCTAGGGGATATTTCCAACAGTTGCTAATGGTTCTAACATCACCTTTAGCACGCATAAGATCATGAAGCTAAAAAAGACAAACATCAACGTTAGGATCACTAGGCTTCATCTTGTGAAAGACCATAGTTTTATGAAGGATCTCATCAAGGTTCTTTAATGAGTAATTGGGAAAGTGCATTTCTAAGTACTTCCATACTGTATAGGCGCACTCATAGTTTTGCATACGAACAAGCACAATTTAGGTAATCCTCGAATGATAAGATTGACAGTTCTAAGATTACGAAGCATGTCAATTTCCTCTTCATGAGTGGGGTGCAAGGGATCAATAGGAGGCACATAAGGACTATGAACATACTTGCTCAAGTTAAATTCATCAAAGGTATCAAGCATTTCATTCCTCCAAGAATTACAATACTCTCCATCAAGAATAGGCACTCTACATCTAAGACTCCCCAAAGTAGAAACACCCATCTTCCTTCAATGATGATTAAACCAAGACAATGGAGACAAAAGCTCTAATACCAATTGTAGGGTCGAGAAGATAGGTCTAGGGGGTGAATAGACACTTAACCAATCAAAGGTGCAGTTTTAGTTTTCTTGAAGTTTAGGCAGATTTTGGAAATAGTTAAGATACAACCAATACTTCCTACACATGCACATCTAGAGATAGAGCAGCGGAAAGAATACAACATGCAATTGTGCGGAAAGTAAAGGGGTAGAGATGGGAAGATCAAATGTAATGAAGACATGGTGGTTTTTGGCATTGTTCTGATAGGTGGTGCTATCGTACGTCCATGTTGATGGAGACTTCAACCCACGGAGGGTAATGGTTGCGCGAGTCCATGGAGGGCTCCACCCACGAAGGGTTCACGAAGAAGCAACCTTATCTATTCCACCATGGCTTACGTCCACGAAGGACTAGCCTCACTAGGGGTAGATCTTCACGAAGTAGACGATCTTCTTGCCCTTACAAACCCCTTGGTTCAACTCCACAAGATCTTGGAGGCTCCCAAGTGACACCTAACTAATCTGAGAGACACCATTCTCCAAAAGGTAATAGATGGTGTTGTTGATGATGAACTCCTTGCTCTTGTGCTTCAAAAGATAGTCTCCTCAACACCTAATCACTCTCTCACAGGTTTGGCTTGGGTAGGAGAAATATTGGAGTGGAAAGCAACTTGAGGAGGCTAGAAATTAAGGTTCAAATGGTTGGATTGCAATCTCTTGATCGCAACACATGAGTAGGTGGTTCTCTCTCAGAAAATGAATGATGGAAGTGCAGTTTCATTCTGATGGCTTTCTCGTATAGTAAGTGGGGTGGAGGGGTATAAATAGCCTTCACCAAGAATCCAACCGTTACAACATTTTGACTCAACTCGGTGACACCTAAATGAAATCTCGGTGAGACCGACCTATGTAAAAGATTTGAACATTAGGCGTCTCGCTGAGACTGAAAGGGTCAACTCAGTGAGACCGATGTGCGATGACCTAAGCAAGACCTCATCTCGGTAGTTCCGATCAAACCAACTTGTCAATTCCAAAATGGTGTGAGAGGGTTACAAAAACTTGGTCAGTGTAACTCAGTGACACCGATTGTCTTCTGGGTGAAACCGATTTGTTAGGGTTCGGCTGTGGCTCTGTCTGTGATCAACTCGGTGGGTCCGGATGTGGAGATTTCGGTGGGACCGAGTTGGGCTTTTAGGGTTTCGACAGATAGGATTTGGAGAAGGTGGTTGAGGATTTTTGGAGCAATATCTTCAAGCACTTGAGCAATTGAGTTATGATCAAAACCTCATCCCCTTTTAATAGTATCGGCATTCCTATGGACTCAATGTGATCTTGGATCACTTAACCAAAGATGCAGAGTCTTGAAGCTTGTGCCAATCCATGTCCTTAGCATTTTGAAGGGGCCCACAATCTTATGTCCTTGCCATGCCAATGTTGAACTTTTCCGAAACATACTAGATGAAAATATTAGTCCAACAATATGTATGTTGACATGAATTACCAAAACCACAAAGGGATCAAGTGTGCTTTCAAATCATTCATCGACGATTCGAGGGACTCCAAGTACGATCTACACCGACGCGTTCTTCTTCCGCTGCAACTCGGTGACGGTAACGACGTGATCACAACCCGTTATGCATCTTCATATTGATCTTGGGTGTGCGTAGGCGCGATTTTTTTTGTTTTCTTCTACATTTCCCAACACCACCTTGATGAAAACAATTCCGCGTCCAAAAGGTAACAAAAACATTCACTCTACCCAATGTCAAGTAACTGCTAGGAAAGATGCCGAGAGAACCTTCGGTGTGCTTTAGAAGCGCTTTGCAATTGTTCGTGGCCCTGACGAGTACTGGAGCTCCAAGGTTCTATGGCGGATCATGACTTGTTGCATCATATTGCATAACATGATCATTGAAGACGAGAGAGACATGCGTGAGAACTTTCGGTACATCACCAACGAGACTCCGGTTGAGCCAGAGTATGATACGAAGAGGATCTTGGCATTCCTTGAGGAGCATCGCAAGATCGAGAACTGTCAAGTTCATGCTCAGCTCCAACAAGATCTTGCTAAGCATCACTAGCAACGTCTAATGAGTCCTAGTTGTTCTATGACATTCTAGTTGCTACATTCAAACCATTCGGCGTGTTTAAATTTGAATAATTCGGTTTGTAAACTATATTCGTGATTTGCTTGAACATTCAAATTTATGTTTAGTTTCTATATGTGTGCTAATATGTAGTTGCAATTTATACTAGAATTGCAAAGTTTAGAAAAAACAAAAATTACTCCGTTAGATATAGGGGATCGGCTAGGTCCGGCCAAAGCTTAGTGGAGTCAATATACTCCACTAAGGGTTTACTCCACCGGATACTCCACTATTTTTAGAGGATCGATTAGAAATGCCCTAAAGTGGTAGCGGAAAGGTCAACGAATAAGCGAGTTAATGCACACCTGTGGCTGGGGGGCGTCGGCCATGGCGGGGGCGGGGCCGACAGAGAGACCGACGACCGTGACGGAAACTGGTCGGGAGAGAGCATTGCTTGCGATGGAGACTATCCAAGGAACAACATAGAGGCGGCGGATGGTCATTGGATGGCCGGATGTGTCGGTCGTGGCTGTGGATGGGCGGCGGCAGTGGGCTGCTGGAGCATTGGCAGGCGATAAGGTAGAGTAGATTGGGACGCACCATGGAAGATGAGCACTATCTATTGATTATTTCCTCATGGACTCCCACCAACAATGAGAACACAACCCACACACAATCAGTACTTCTTGCTCGGACAGGCAATTACAGGAACTAGATGATTCCCCGCGCGTTGCTGCGGGAATGTATGGTCAAAAAATAAACATTCATGATCATGTAAAATGATAATTTTGATGATCAGATTACTCTTTTAGACACATGGAATAATGTTATGATTTAATGGGGAAAGAGCAAATTACTTTTCACTCTCCAGTACAGTTCTATGTATAGGTGTTACTGCTAACAACGGGAATCTTGCACCAACCAAAGTTTGGAAGTACATAATCAAAGACTTGGTCGTTACATACTTTCCAAATGCACCAGGTCTCCAAATAGCAATGTCCATGGCCAATAGATTGTTGATCTATTCGTTAACAATCTCTATCCCTTGAATAATTTTGTTGCCTTTTCTCCATTAGCATTGCAAGGCAAATGAAAAATCCAAGAAAAATACAACTATATTCCTTGACATGAGCACTTGAGCCGGCAGAAGATTTCCAAAGCAAACTGAAATGGAATAAAGGATCCCTCAACTTTAAATATGCCCACCAAAAGACTAAGGCACGCCATGGAATCAGGAGCCCTACTGGATTAGTAACAGTAGATGTTACTAAGGAAGCTCATGGTTGTACAAAATAGCAATAGATATTATTATTTTGACGAATAGATCAACAAAAAGATAAAAAAGCAATAGATATATTAGTATTCCCAACAAAAAGATTGACCGCATGACAGTTATAACATGGGAGGAAAACAGACAGATGCATCAAGTAGCGGAATGGGGCAAGAACACAACCCACTTTATTTTTTGCATGTATTCCCAGCATAGATAAATTATACTCCCTCCGTTCCAAAATAAGTGACTCAACTTTATACTAACTTTGTACTAAAGCTAGTACAAAGTTGAGTCACTTATTTTGGGATGGAGGGAGTACAATTAGAAGAAAAAAATACTACCATGAGACGGTACATAAAAGATTCCTTGCCAGACCACAAGTAAAAGGCAACAAAATTTTAAGTGAGTAATAAACATGGTCACAAAGCTGATGGCACCTAGATTGGTAATGGCCTAGTTCTCTACAGTATTTCATGAAGATTTTGCCCCACGTTACTTACATAAGAAGAAGGGAACATTACTTGCAGATGCCAAATCATTTTAAAGCGGCCGAAAGATGAAGATTTGAGCACCCACTCCACTACTCCTTTTGCAAATTTTGGGTCACTCCCACAATCAAATTGACAAAAAATGGAATAATCCAATGAGTCTACACCACCAACAAAAATGAAATCACCAACATTTGATAGAAATGTACATATGAATATAGCAACAAACTTCAACGAATTGATATATTGAACCCTTTACAACTGGTGATGCACAAATATTCAACTATACATAACCCGTGATTATTTGTTAGATTTAGGTGGAAATTATTACAATGAAGGTCAAGATAACGGGAATGAAGAAAGCATTGTGAATGAAAAATCAGAATATGATTTGGAATCCCATACGCTCAAAAGAACTCTACAATGCTGCAAAAATAAAACCATGTTTGAATTATGAAGTTTCCTTAGAGGAAAACAAACCATATCTTACCATCATATTGCAGTAATGAAGTATTTTTCAACCATAAAAAAACATTGGTTGTCAATGATATACCCACACATGGTGTTAAACGACAGAATATTGATGCACTTTTAATATGCAATCCATGTCTTCATCTATTGGGATGGCAATATAGATCTCAAAGTTTGTTCGTACAGTGATGAAACATGAGTGGTATGACATCAACTTCACTGATTTATATATTCTATATTTCAAATGAAAGTCGTCATGTGGCCAAAGCACCCAGCCAACTTCATGAAAAAGAGAACGGATCTGTGACAACACTAGAATAATCATAATGGTATGGGTCAGTAATAATCCTATAATTATGATACAACACATGTGCTTTTGAGACCAATATAATGCAAGAGGGAACGTAAGATTAACTTTGCATGAACTGGTTGGCATGACACAATTTCGGAGCAAAGGTGCAGACACCAACCTGATTGTCAGGGGAACGACACCTATGGGATCACAAGAATCCCTACTACGGTTGGCGGGACGCGGAGTTGTGAGAAGAGCGGGATTAACAGTCAACACAGAGATCGTTTACCCAGGTTCGGGCCGCAAAGGTGCGTAATACCTAGTCCTGCTTTGGTGTGTATTTGAGAGAGTTCTCGAGCTCTTGAACTAGCTATGGTGGCTGCGTAGTTCCAAAGAGCCGAATCCCTCTCCAGTATGCCATGGGCCTCCTTTTATAGTTGAAAGGGGCTGCCACAGTGGCACACAGGAGGTGGAAAGGCCTACAGTACTGCGAGCTTATCGCCCATATTACAGGACAAGACGCATTAAATGCGCTACTTAGGTGTCCATTAGCTTTATCGGGGGTGGGAACGAGGCCCGTCCCGTCCATCGTCGCTTCGCCTTGCTTCGACACGCGCCCAGGCCAGCGATGCATGCAACGCCATGTAGGCAGGCAGGCTGCTGAGGTGGCACGGTGGCAGGGTCTTCACGAAGTTCTGCATGCCACCACGCAGGTGCTTGCTGAGTTGGTGTAGAGGCCGCCCGTCGCCACGCAGGTGCCTGCCCAGCTGGTTGAGCTAGCAGCTGCTTGGGGACGGCGGTGGAGTCTTGGCAGGCGCGGGCCTGGATGTGGCCCTGCTGACGCCTTCGGCAAGGGTCCTGCCGGGGGCCCGTCAAGGGTCTTGCCGTGGCGAGCGGTCGTCCCCGGCAAGGCGCTTGCCGGGGGCCTTGTGGATTCCCTTGACTAGGATCCTGCCGAGGGTCGCCGTCTTCTGGTTCTCATCTGATCTCGGGTATTTATGATCTTGACGAAGATTTGCATGCCACCACAGAGGTGCCTCCCGAGCCCTAGTTCCAGTACAGTTGTTGGCGGCGTTTGGAACCTTTGGGCTCAAGGGTGGCTCGCTCTGCTGGCGTTTGGGCAAGTTGCCCCAGCAAGGCTCTTGCCGGGGCCGCGGAGGCCGCCCCGGCAAGGGCCTTGCTGGGGGATTCCACCTCGCCCTCTTGCTCTTTGGTGTTTCTGGTCTTGGCGTTGCCTTGACCGTCTTGTGCTCCGGCTTTTCCCCGGCCTCCCTCCTCTGCCCTGCGTAGCGTGGCCGTGGGCGCGGCTCTGACTGTCCGTGCACAAGTAAAGGGGTACAAAGGAGTGCCCCTACTTTAGTACACCGACAGGAGCCCCCGGGCCTGGGCCACACATAAGCGCGACACGTTGTTGTGCCAGGCCCAAAACAGTGCGCGGGCAGTCGGGGCGAGATTTTACCGCGGTAATTTTTTCACCTGCTGCGCTTCCCCATGACCCGCGTTGAACGCGCGACATGGAGGGTCGTGCGTGACGTGGGGGTCATGCGTGGGGCGGTTCCCGCATGCATGCGTCACAACGTGGTTAATGGGAAAAGAGGCGGCCCGTGCCTTCCTCGTAAAAAGGAATAAACGCGGACGCGCTGCTCATTCACCCTTCATGTTTTCCCCAATCTCGGAACCGCGGTCCCCTTCTCCCTCCTTCTCGAGCTCTTGCCTTCGCTCGTCGCCGCCGCTCCTTCGCCATCCTCGATTCCTCGTCTCCTGCAGCTGCCATGGCTCTGAAGATCAACAGAGGCAAGGGAGTGGCCAAAGACGCCGGGGAGAAGGAGCCGTCGGAGAGCGAGTTGGCGGTGCGGCAGACGCAGCACGCCTACTTCCCGTCGATGGTTGACATGTTTGAACTCCGGGACTGGTTCAAGCCCCTGTGGGGGTGCAAGACGGGGGGGAGACGACGGGGCATCCAGCCACGCATGTCGTCCCCGCCAATTGCGCCGAGGCCGCCCAAAATCGGTACCCATTCTTCGTCGATTACTTCTCCTGCGGGCTCTGTCCCCCTTTCTCTGATTTCTTCAACGATGTCATGCACACCTACGGCTTCCACCTTCTGGATTTTACTCCAAATGTCGTGGCGTGCATGGCTCTTTTTGCGCACCTCTGCGAGGGTTTCGACGGGGTGCATCCCAACACGACGCTCTTTCGCCACTACTTCTTCCCTCGCATCCAGAAGGGGGGCGCCATTTCCGGTTGTGTCGCCTGGATCCCAAGGACCCAGGAGAAAGGGGCATATTCGGACGGCGCCTAGAAGGAGAGGTGGGAGGAGTGGCGGGTCCGGTGGTGCTGGATTGAGGAGGAGGATCCACCAGCATTCTGCGAGGTTCGCCAGGCGCCGCCGGTTCGCCGGAGCGACTGGAGCGATGTTGATGCCGACGATGCGAAGCTCATGGTCGCCACCACCAGGATTCTTCGCCTCACCGAGGCCGGGCTCACCCTTGAGATGATCAGGGCGGATTTCATCCGCCGCCAAATCGCTACGCTGCACGACAAGGGGAGGCCGGCCTGGCTCCTCACGAACGCCGCCGACATCATGAGGCTTCGCCCCGGCCTTGACCACAACTTCACCGTGATGGGGCACGCCCACTTCTGCCAGCGGCTCTTGCAGCCCGACGTGAACCGCGACGGTGAGGTCGAGCGGTCCGGCAAGGCCGCGAGGGCCACCGCGAAGGCCGGCAAGGTCGCCAAGGGGCCCTTGTTTAAGTTGCCGGCGGCAGTGGTCCTGCTGAGCAACAACTCGCGTCGGGGCAACATCATCGCCATGATGCCGGAGTTCAACGTGCACGGCCTCGTCCCAAATTGGGCTGAGCCGCCGGAAGATCAGGTGCAGGAGTTTTTTGGCACCCTGGAGGAGAAGTACGTCAGCGCCGAGTCGCGGCTTGTCTAGGACACCACCCAGGCGGAGCTGGACTACATCGCCGCCAGGGCGGGGGAGGCAGAGCTCGTCAGGGAGGCCGGGAGCACCGGCAGCATGGAGGACAAGGCCGCGGCGGAGACGGAGGAAAAGGAGCTCGCCCGGTGGGCGGAGGCCGTTGGGAAGGCCAGCAGCGCCGGCACCGGGGCTCCTCTTGTCGAAGATGCGGTCGACGAGTCGTCGTCGGAGGAGGCCGAGGCTGCCGACCCTCCGGCCACGAGAAGAGGGCGAGTCCTGCGGTGGGCCACCTCTGGCAAGCCAGTACGGCTCGGCAGGGCCGGACAACCGCGACAAGCCCAGGAGGGGTCCGCGCGCCAGACAAGGGCCGCGACGGCGAAGAAGTTGGTGAAGGCCGCGGTGGCAAAGAAGAAGGCAACTGCCTCTGCTTCGTCCAAGCGTCCATGGACCCCATCTGCTTCCCCCCTCCCGCAGATGACGACGCGGGAGTTGTCTTCGATTTTGGGTCCCTCGGCCCAAGGAGGAAGAGGAAAGCAACAGAGGAGGAGGTGGATGACGAGTAAGTATCTTGTTCCCTTTTGTCATCCCTGTTTCCTCAATCTGTGCCGCTTGTCTTGATCCTTTCTTTTCTTTGCAGGGATGCGGAGACACTAGCTCAGAGGGTGAAGAGGGCCAGGGCTTCGGCGAGCGGCCAGCCCCCGGCAGGTACTTCCGGTGCACCGCTGGTGGTGTTGAGCAGCCCGGACAGCAGCCCCCGGCATAAGTTCATCACTCACCCCTCGTCGACGTGTGTTGGGGGCACGATCTCTTGGTGCTGACCTTGCCGTGGTTGCAGGAGGAGGACAACAACAGGAGGAGCCATAGAGGGCTACCCCCAACATGCCGCCCCCATCATCCACACTGCCCTGAGGGGCGTCCCCGGCAAGGGCGCCAAGCACCGAGCCCATGCACACGGAGGAGGAGGAGAACCCCGGCGCTAGTGGCTTCGCCTCGGCGCCAAATGTTGGCGGGGAGGGGACCTCTGCTTCCCAGCCCGGCACGGGTAAGTCACTCGCCTTCCGTCCCTATTCTTTTCTATTGTTTCTAAATCTTGGTCTTGGCCTCGCCTCATCCCCTTCTCGGTATCCAGATCCCCCCTCAGCGGACCCAGAGGACATAGACGCCATCATCGAGGACGTCGCCAAGGCCGCCGAGGCGGAGGCCGAGAAGATCGCTGCCGAGGAGGCCGCCAAGGGCGCTGCCGAGGGCGCCACCAAGGGGCCTGCCGGGGAGCCCGGTAAGGCCACTACCGAGGAGGCCGGCAAGGGGCCTGCCGAGGAGGCCGGCAAGTCGCTGCCGAGGAGGAGGTGGTCGATGACCAGCCTTCCTCCACCGCTGCCTCTGGCTCCGACAGGTATCTGAAGGTAGGTGACTACCTTTTCGTCCACCTTCTAGGGGCGTCGAGCTCTAGGGCGCCCGTCGAGGGAGAGGTGTTCGACGAGGAGGTGCTTGCCGCCGCTGGGCTCGAGGTTGTTGACAAACCGAGCACCGGTGGTGACAGGTCTCAAGAGGAGCGGCTTCTCCAGGCCATGGGTGCCAATTTCCGGAAGCTCCAGGCGCTCCACTGCGCCCGCCTGGACAAGGCCAAGTCCAGGATGGCAACGGTGGACAAGGCGGAGGCGGACCTCAAGGTGCACGTCACCGAGACGCAGACTTGGTTTCCGCCAGGCTTGTGAGGAGCTGAAGGTCGTCCAGGGTGAGCTGGCCAAGCGCGATGTGGAGCTCACCACAAAGCGGGCCGACATCGAGAAGGCCCAGGAGACGGCGGAGAGCTCGGCCGCCGCAGCCGAGGCCGCTCGGACCCAACACCAGGCCGCGCTGAACTCCCAGGAGGAGGACCTTGCCACGCGTGAGGAGAAGCTTGCCGCAACGCTCCGCGGCAAGGATGAGGAGGTGGAAAAGCTCGTCGTGCAGCGGACCCAGGAGCTGGAGCAGAGGCACGGAGAGGAGCTCGATGCCCAGGCTCTAGTTCACACCGGCAGGGTGAAGGAGCTGGAAGTGGAGCGGGGTGAGCTGAAGGACCAGGCCCTGAAGCTGTCCAAGGAGAAGGAGACGCTCAACGGCGCCCTGACGGAGGCGCAGGGCCGGGGAGCTCTCCGAGGCCAACAACTCCATTAAAGACCTCAAGCTGAAGCTGGAGGGTCTCGAGGGGATGTTGTCAGAGAGCAAGGCCCAGGAGGAGACCCTGACCAAAGATCTGGAGAACAAGAAGCAGCTACGGAAGAACGAGACCGCCAACCACAAAGACTTTGTGGAGGGTGAGAATCGCTGGATCGGCCGCCTTGAAGACATCGCCGGCAGGATCACCATGCATCTGGCCACCATGGGGATGCCAAATGTGAGGTATGCTCCGGATCGCAGCACGACTCCCAACGCCAGGCTGACCCTGTTTTTGAGGGTGTTCTTGGAGCCCTGGAGCATTTCCGCTCCACCAGGGCGACTTTCCTGGCCAATGAGGCCCGGAGGCTTTGCCGAGGTGCCATGACCAAGGTTCTCACCAAGGTGGCATACTGGAATCCCAACCTCGACTTCGATGCTGCGCTGGAGAGCTTGCCGGAGGGTGTGGACCTCGCGCCGCTCAAGGAGCATATCGAGCCCATCATCAGTGGCATCGATGGAATCCAGAGGGTAGAGGGCCAACGCCGGGACTAGGCACCCCGCTTCTTATCGTCGCTGCAGGTTTAGGACCAAGACAATTTCTATCTTTAGTTAGAACCGCAGCAACAATTGATGTAATATAACTCTGCAGTACTTTTGAATCAGTGCATGCTAATTTCCTGTTTAATTTCTTTCTCTGTATGTCCACCCTACGTTAATTGGGTAGGCTTGCCGGCGCGTAATCCAGGGCGCGGCGCCTCGAGGACGGATCCTCGATAGCCTGCCGGGTGTGCTTGTTGCCGGGCGAACCACCTTACAACCCTCGACGCGGCCGCTCAAACTGTCGAGCTTGACTCGAGTCAGAATCGAGAGCGTTGCCAGTTGCGAAAGGCTACCCTGCCACTCTCGACGCGGACGCTTGAGCTGTTGAGCGGACTCGAAACAGAACAAAGGCGTTGCCAATCGTGGGAGGCCCCCCTTGCGTGCAGGTTTTCCATACAAAGAACGAGATCTCCAAGGGGAATAACCTTATATAAAAAGGAAATATTTAAAGTCCGACATGACTTAGCTTTCCTGTCGCCGTATTGGCGCCCTTCGTGCTTGCAGGCGGCGCCATCCTCTTGGTCGTCTTCTTCCTTAGAAACCATGGCCACGAGGAACTGCTAAGCTGGTTGCTAAACCAGATTCTCACAACTGCACCCCCTACCTGGCGCGCCAAAGATGTCGGGGGAACGACACCTATGGGATCACAAGAATCCCTACTACGGTTGGCGGGGCGCGGGGTTGTGAGAAGAGCGGGATTAACAGTCAACACAGAGATCGTTTACCCAGGTTCGGGCCACAAAGGTGCGTAATACCCTAGTCCCGCTTTGGTGTGTATTTGAGAGAGTTCTCGAGCTCTCGAACTAGCTATGGTGGTTGCGTAGTTCCAAAGAGCCGAATCCCTCTCCAGTATGCCATGGGCCTCCTTTTATAGTTGAAAGGGGCTGCCACAGTGGCACACAGGAGGTGGAAAGGCCTACAGTACTGCGAGCTTATCGCCCGTATTACAGGACACGACGCATTAAATGCGCTACTTAGGTGTCCATTAGCTTTATCAGGGGCGGGAACGAGGCACGTCCCGTCCGTCGCCGCTTCGCCTTGCTTCGACACGCGCCCAGGCCAGCGATGCATGCAATGCCATGTAGGCAGGCAGGCTGCTGAGGTGGCGCGGTGGGAGGGTCTTCACGAAGATCTGCATGCCACCACGCAGGTGCTTGCTGGGTTGGTGTAGAGGCCGCCCATCGCCACGCAGGTGCCTGCCTAGCTGGTTGAGCTAGCAGCTGCTTGGGGATGGCGGTGGAGTCTTGGCAGGCGCGGGCCTGGATGTGCCCCTGCTGACGCCTTCGGCAAGGGTCCTGCTGGGGGCCCGGCAAGGATCTTGCCGTGGCGTGCAGTCGTCCCCGGCAAGGCGCTTGCCGGGGGCCTTGTGGATTCCCTCGACTAGGATCCCGCCGAGGGTCACCGTCTTCTGGTTCTCATCTGATCTCGGGTATTTATGATCTTGACAAAGATCTGCATGCCACCTCAGAGGTGCCTCACGAGCCCTAGTTCCAGTATAGTTTTTGGCGGCGTTTGGAACCTTTGGGCTCAAGGGTGGCTCGCTCTGCTGGCGTTTGGGCAAGTTGCCCCGGCAAGGGCCTTGCCGGGGGAGTCCACCTTGCCCTCTTGCTCTTTGGTGTTTCTGGTCTTGGCGTTGCCTTGACCGTCTTGTGTTCTGGCTTCTCCCCGGCCTCCCTCCTCTCTCCTGCTTAGCATGGCCGTGGGCGCGGCTCTGACTGTCCGTGCACAAGTAAAGGGGAACAAAGGAGTGCCCCTACTTTAGTACACCGACACCGATGCTGAAGACGATGGGAGCGACGCCGCTCCACTATCTGAAGGGGAATTTCTCTGGGAGCATAGGAAGTGGCCGAGAGGCGGCGGCCTCATCACTTCTGGGTGACAGGGAGATGGTGGAGGTCGTCCTATAGGAGGCAGAGTCATCGAGGTGGCCGTGGTTGGGTGCCTCAAGTCTGCAGCGTGGTAGTCCAGCACCGGATCTTCCTCTCTGTCTTCCCTTACTCCGCCGCCCCCACCCCTCACCATCTCTCACAGATCAGATTGAGTCGCAGGTGAGGCGGCGGCCAGATCGATGACGCGATGGAGGTCGCTCCGTCGAGGTCTTCGCGCGCCAGGAGAAGGAGAGGAGGAGGCTGTCAGGCATCAGCTGTTCTGAACCCAGACCAAGTGTCATCTTCAGTTAACGACCTCCATCGAGCTGGTATCGCTTCGAGCCCCATCGGACGGTCGCCATCGAGCAGCTCAAGTTACTTACACTATCGACCGTCGGATACGTTTACTGTTTTACCTTTTACCTTATGTTGTCGCTACAGTGAACTATAACTCTCTCGCCTATAAGTGAGCCGGGTTGTGGCTGAGTAGGTAGCGTGAAGTGATCCTATTCTTGCCTTTGAGCAGAAGAAATACCTTATAAACATATATCTTATAGTATCTATACAAATTCTGGATCTCAGATCCCCTTCCTCTAGTTTGATCTCTCTGAAATCTGCTTAGTTGACACTCGGGATCTGACAAAATGGTATCAGAGCATTGGTTTCTCGGCAACGACTTCTGATTCCCAGTAGAAAATCGAGAGGAGAGCCAATTCCCACCCTAATCCCCCCTTTTCTGTGTGGAGGGTGATGAGATCGGCGGTGGCGTGAAGGGGCGAGGTCTCTTCTCCAACATGGCGGTGGCGGCGATTTGGCGGCGTGGGCGACGGTGATTATTCAGGTATAGACCAGTAGAGAGGAGTGGTTGCGTGGGAACCCTTCTCACGCGGTAAAATCCCACGTCCATCGCTGATCCGTGTACCATCGGCGGCGAGGATCGAGGCGGTGGTAGGATCGTGAGTGCAGGGGCTGGTTGTCGTACTTTCGGTGGTAAAATTCCCCCTCTCTTCTCGCGATCAAGGAGATGGGCAGGGCCAAGACCATAGATGAGGCCGATTTGCAAGAGGTGCTTGCTTTGTGCGAGGAATTCGGCGTTGATGTCTACTACACAACCTTCTTCTTGTACACGTTGTTGGGCCTCCAAGTGCAGAGGTTTGTAGGACAGTAGCAAATTTCCCTCAAGTGGATGACCTAAGGTTTATCAATCCGTGGGAGAAATAGGATGAAGATGGTCTGTCTCAAACAACCCTACAACCAAATAACAAAGAGTCTCTTGTGTCCCCAACACACCCAATACAATGGTAAATTGTATAGGTGCACTAGTTCGGCGAAGAGATGGTGATACAAGTGCAATATGGATGGTAGATATAGGTTTTTGTAATCTGAAAATATAAAAACAGTAAGGTAACTAATGATAAAAGTGAGCGTAAACGGAATTGCAATGCTAGGAAACAAGGCCTAGGGTTCATACTTTCACTAGTGCAAGTTCTCTCAACAATAATAACATAATTGGATCATATAACTATCCCTCAACATGTAACAAAGAGTCACTCCAAAATCACTAATAGCGGAGAACAAGCGAAGAGATTATTATAGGGTACGAAACCACCTCAAAGTTATCCTTTCTGATTGATCTATTCAACAATCCGTAGTAAAATAACACGAAGCTATTCTTTCCGTTCAATCTACCCTAGAGTTCATACTAGAATAACACCTTAAGACACAAATCAACCAAAACCCTAATGTCACCTAGATACTCCAATGTCACCACAAGTATCCGCGGGTATGATTATATGATATGCATCACACAATCTCAGATTCATCTATTCAACCAACACAAATAACTTCAAAGATTGCCCCAAAGTTTCTACCGGAGAGTCAAGACGAAAACGTGTGCCATCCCCTATGCATAAGTTCACAAGGTCACTAAACCCGCAAGTTGATCACCAAAACATACATCAAGTAGATCACGTGAATATCCCATTGTCACCACAGATAAGCACATGCAAGACATATATCAAGTGTTCTCAAAACCTTAAAGACTCAATCCGATAAGATAACTTCAAAGGGAAAACTCAATCCATTACAAGAGAGTAGAGGGGGAGAAACATCATAAGATCTGTTGGGAATCGTTGCAGAATTTTAAAATTTTCTACGCATCACCAAGATCCATCTATGGAGTTTACTAGCAACGAGAAGGAAGGAGTGCATCTACATACCCTTGTAGATCGCGAGCGGAAGCGTTCTAGTGAACGGGGTTGATGGAGTCGTACTCGTCGTGATCCAAATCACCGATGACCGAGCGCCGAACGGACGGCACCTCCGAGTTCAACACACGTACGGAGTAGCAACGTCTCCTCCTTCTTGATCCAGCAAGGGGGAAGGAGAGGTTGATGGAGATCCAGCAGCACGACGGCGTGGTGGTGGAAGTAGCGGGGATCCCCGCAGGGCTTCGCCAAGCGCAAGCGGGAGGGAGAGGTGTCACGGGAGGGAGAGGGAGGCGCCAAGGGCTAGGGTACTGCTGCCCTCCCTCCCCCCTTTATATAGGCCCCCTGGGGGGCGCCGGCCCTGGGATCCCATCTACATGGGGGGCGGCGGCCAAGGGGGGGAAACTTCCCCCCAAGTCAGGTGGGGCGCCCCCACCCCCAGGGTTTCCAACCCTAGGCGCAGGGGGAGGCCCATGGGGGGCGCACCAGCCCACCAGGGGCTGGTTCCCCTCCCACTTCAGCCTATGGGGCCCTCCGGGATAGGTGGCCCCACCCGGTGGACCCCCGGGACCCTTCCGGTGGTCCCGGTACAATACCGATAACCCCCGAAACTTTCCCGGTGGCCAAAACTGGACTTCCTATATATAATTCTTCACCTCTGGACCATTCCGGAACTCCTCGTGACGTCCGGGATCTCATCTGGGACTCCAAACAACTTTCGGGTTTCCGCATACTAATATCTCTACAACCCTAGCGTCACCGAACCTTAAGTGTGTAGACCCTACGGGTTCGGGAGACATGCAGACATGACCGAGACGACTCTCCGATCAATAACCAACAGCGGGATCTAGATACCCATGTTGGCTCCCACATGTTCCACGATGATCTCATCGGATGAACCACGATGTCGAGGATTCAATCAATCCCGTATACAATTCCCTTTGTCAATCGGTACGTTACTTGCCCGAGATTCGATCGTCGGTATCCCAATACCTCGTTCAATCTCGTTACCGGCAAGTCACTTTACTCGTACCGTAATGCATGATCCCGTGACCAGACACTTGGTCACATTGAGCTCATTATGATGATGCATTACCGAGTGGGCCCAGAGATACCTCTCCGTCATACGGAGTGACAAATCCTAGTCTCGATCCGTGCCAACCCAACAGACACTTTCGGAGATACCCGTAGTGCACCTTTCTAGTCACCCAGTTACGTTGTGACGTTTGGTACACCCAAAGCACGCCTACGGCATCCGGGAGTTGCACAATCTCATGGTCTAAGGAAATGATACTTGACATTGGAAAAGTTCTAGCAAACGAGCTACACGATCTTTGTGCTATGCTTAGGATTGGGTCTTGTCCATCACATCATTCTCCTAATGATGTGATCCCGTTATCAATGACATCCAATGTCCATAGTCAGGAAACCATGACTATCTGTTGATCAACGAGCTAGTCAACTAGAGGCTTACTAGGGACATGTTGTGGTCTATGTATTCACACATGTATTACGATTTCCGGATAACACAATTATAGCATGAACAATAGACAATTATCATGAACAAAGAAATATAATAATAACCATTTTATTATTGCCTCTAGGGCATATTTCCAATAGTCTCCCACTTGCACTAGAGTCAATAATCTAGTTACATTGTGATGAATCGAACACCCATAGAGTTCTGGTGTTGATCATGTTTTGCTCTAGGGAGAGGATTAGTCAACGGATCTGCTACATTCAGGTCCGTATGTACTTTACAAATATCTATGTCTCCATTTTGAACACTTTCATGAATGGAGTTGAAGCGACGCTTGATATGCCTGGTCTTCCTGTGAAACCTGGGCTCCTTGGCAAGGGCAATAGCTCCAGTGTTGTCACAGAAGAGAATCATCGGGCCCGACGCATTGGGAATCACCCCTAGGTCGGTAATGAACTCCTTCATCCAGATTGCTTCTTGCGCTGCCTCTAAGGCCGCCATGTACTCTGCTTCACATGTAGATCCCGCCACGATGCTTTGCTTGCAACTGCACCAGCTTACTGCCCCTCCATTCAAAATATACACGTATCCAGTTTGTGACTTAGAGTCATCCAGATCTGTGTCGAAGCTAGCATCGACGTAACCCTTTACGATGAGCTCTTCGTCACCTCCATAAACGAGAAACATATCCTTAGTCCTCTTCAGGTACTTCAGGATATTCTTGATTGCTGTCCAGTGTTCCATGCCAGGATTACTTTGGTACCTTCCTACCAAACTTACGGCAAGGTTTACATCAGGTCTGGTACACAGCACGGCATACATAATAGACCCTATGGCCGAGGCATAGGGGATGACACTCATCTTTTCTCTATCTTCTGCCGTGGTCGGGCATTGAGCCGTGCTCAATTGCACACCTTGCAATACAGGCAAGAACCCCTTCTTGGACTGATCCATATTGAACTTCTTCAATATCTTGTCAAGGTACGTACTCTGTGAAAGACCAATGAGGCGTCCTGATCTATCTCTATAGATCTTGATGCCTAATATATAAGCAGCTTCTCCAAGGTCCTTCATTGAAAAACACTTATTCAAATAGGCCTTTATACTTTCCAAGAATTCTATATCATTTCCCATCAATAGTATGTCATCCACATATAATAAGAGAAATGCTACAGAGCTCCCACTCACTTTCTTGTAAACACAGGCTTCTCCATAAGTCTGTGTAAACCCAAACGCTTTGATCATCTCATCAAATCGAATGTTCCAACTCCGAGATGCTTGCACCAGCCCATAGATGGAGCGCTGGAGCTTGCATACCTTGTTAGCATTCTTAGGATCGACAAAACCTTCCGGCTGCATCATATACAATTCTTCCTTAAGAAAGCCGTTAAGGAATGCCGTTTTGACGTCCATTTGCCATATCTCATAATCATAGAATGCGGCAATTGCTAACATGATTCAGACGGACTTCAGCTTCGCTACGGGTGAGAAAGTCTCATCGTAGTAAACCCCTTGAACTTGTCGATAACCCTTAGCGACAAGTCGAGCCTTATAGATGGTCACGTTACCATCCGCGTCTGTCTTCTTCTTAAAGATCCATTTATTTTCTATGGCTCGCCGATCATCGGGCAAGTCAGTC
This sequence comes from Triticum aestivum, assembly GCF_018294505.1. Taxonomy (NCBI): domain Eukaryota; kingdom Viridiplantae; phylum Streptophyta; class Magnoliopsida; order Poales; family Poaceae; genus Triticum; species Triticum aestivum. The sequence continues at coordinate 446,214,362 of NC_057802.1, read as the reverse complement.
AAAGTCCATACTTCGTTTTCATACATGGATCCTATCTCGGATTGCATGGCTTCAAGCCATTTGTTGGAATCCGGGCCCGCCATCGCTTCTTCATAGTTCGAAGGTTCACCGTTGTCTAACAACATGATTTCCATGATAGGGTTGCCGTACCACTCTGGTGCGGAACGTGTCCTTGTGGACCTACGAAGTTCAGCAGTATCTTGATCTGAAGCTTCATGATCATCATCATTAACTTCCTCCCTAGTTGGTGCAGGCACCACAGGAACATCTTCCCGCGCTGCGCTACTTTCTGGTTCGGAAGGGGTGACTATCACCTCATCAAGTTCCACTTTCCTCCCACTCACTTCTTTCGAGAGAAACTCTTTCTCCAGAAAGGACCCATTCTTGGCAACAAAGATTTTGCCTTCGGATCTGAGGTAGAAGGTATACCCAATGGTTTCCTTAGGGTATCCTATGAAGACGCATTTTTCAGACTTGGGTTCGAGCTTTTCAGGTTGAAGTTTCTTGACATAAGCATCGCATCCCCAAACTTTTAGAAACGACAGCTTAGGTTTCTTCCCAAACCATAATTCATACGGTGTCATCTCAACGGATTTCGACGGAGCCCTATTTAAAGTGAATGCGGCAGTCTCTAAAGCATGGCCCCAAAATGAGAGCGGTAGATCGGTAAGAGACATCATAGATCACACCATATCCAATAGAGTGCGATTACGACGTTCGGACACACCATTTCGCTGAGGTGTTCCAGGCGGCGTGAGTTGTGAAACTATTCCACATTTCCTTAAGTGTGTGCCAAATTCGTGACTTAAATATTCCCCTCCACGATCTGATCGTAGGAACTTTATTTTCCTGTCACGTTGATTCTCAACCTCACTCTGAAATTCCTTCAACTTTTCAAAGGTTTCAGACTTGTGTTTCATTAGGTAGACATACCCATATCTACTGAAGTCATCAGTGAGAGTGAGAACATAACGATAGTCTCCGCGAGCCTCAACACTCATTGGACCGCACACATCAGTATGTATGATTTCTAATAAGTTGGTTGCTCGCTCCATTGTTCCGGAGAACGGAGTCTTGGTCATTTTGCCCATGAGGCATGGTTCGCATGTGTCAAATGATTCATAATCGAGAGACTCTAAAAGTCCATCAGCATGGAGCTTCTTCATGCGCTTGACACCAATGTGACCAAGGCGGCAGTGCCACAAGTATGTGGGACCATCGTTATCAACTTTACATCTTTTGGTATTCACACTATGAATATGTGTAACATCACGTTCGAGATTCATTAAGAATAAACCATTGACCAGCGGGGCATGACCATAAAACATATCTCTCATATAAATAGAACAACCATTATTCTCGGATTTAAATGAGTAGCCATCTCGAATTAAACGAGATCCTGATACAATGTTCATGCTCAAAGCTGGCACTAAATAACAATTATTGAGGTTTAAAACTAATCCCGTAGGTAAATGTTGAGGTAGCGTGCCGACGGCGATCACATCGACCTTGGAACCATTCACGACGCGCATTGTCACCTCGTCCTTCGCCAGTCTCTGCTTATTCCGCAGCTCCTGTTTTGAGTTACAAATATAAGCAACCGCACCGGTATCAAATACCCAGGAGCTACTACGAGTACTGGTAAGGTACACATCAATTACATGTATATCACATATACCTTTGGTGTTGCCGGCCTTCTTGTCCGCTAAGTATTTGGGGCAGTTCCGCTTCCAGTGACCACTTCCCTTGCAATAAAAGCACTCAGTCTCAGGCTTGGGTCCATTCTTTGACTTCTTCCCGGCAACTGGCTTACCGGGCGCGGCAACTCCCTTGCCGTCCTTCTTGAAGTTCTTCTTACCCTTGCCTTTCTTGAACTTAGTGGTTTTATTCACCATCAACACTTGATGTTCCTTTTTGATCTCCACCTCCGCTGATTTCAGCATTGAATATACCTCGGGAATGGTCTTTTCCATCCCCTGCATATTGAAGTTCATCACAAAGCTCTTGTAGCTTGGTGGAAGCGACTGAAGGATTCTGTCAATGACCGCGTCATCCGGGAGATTGACTCCCAGCTGAGACAAGCGGTTATGTAACCCAGACATTTTGAGTATGTGCTCACTGACAGAACTATTTTCCTCCATTTTACAACTGAAGAACTTGTCGGAGACTTCATATCTCTCGACCCGGGCATGAGCTTGGAAAACCATTTTCAGCTCTTCGAACATCTCATATGCTCCATGTTTCTCAAAACGCTTTTGGAGCCCCGGTTCTAAGCTATAAAGCATGCCGCACTGAACGAGGGAGTAATCATCACATGATTGCCAAGCGTTCATAACGTCTTGGTTCTCTGGGATGGGTGCTTCACCTAGCGGTGCTTCTAGGACATAATCTTTCTTATGAGGATGATCCTCAGGTTCCGGACCCAGTCCGTATAGTTGCTGCCATCATCTTTCAGCTTGGTTTTCTCTAGGAACGCGTTGAAGTTGAGGGCAACGTGGGCCATTTGATCTACAAGACATATTGTAAAGATTTTAGACTAAGTTCATGATAATTAAGTTCATCTAATCAAATTATACAATGAACTCCCACTCAGATAGACATCCCTCTAGTCATCTAAGTGAAACATGATCCGAGTCAACTAGGCCGTGTCCGATCATCACGTGAGACGGACTAGTCAAGATCGGTGAACATCTTCATGTTGATCGTATCTTCTATATGACTCATGCTCGACCTTTCGGTCTTCCGTGTTCCGAGGCCATGTCTGTACATGCTAGGCTCGTCAAGTCAACCTAAGTGTATTGCGTGTGTTCTGAGGCCATGTCTGTACATGCTAGGCTCGTCAACACCCGTTGTATGCGAACGTTAGAATCTATCACACCCGATCATCACGTGGTGCTTCGAAACAACGAACCTTCGCAACGGTGCACAGTTAGGGGGAACACTTTCTTGAAATTATTATAAGGGATCATCTTACTTACTACCGTCGTTCTAAGCAAATAAGATGTAAAACATGATAAACATCACATGCAATCAAATAGTGACATGATATGGCCAATATCAATTTGCTCCTTTGATCTCCATCTTCGGGGCGCCATGATCATCTTCATCACCGGCATGACACCATGATCTCCATCATCGTGTCTTCATGAAGTTGTCACGCCAACGATTACTTCTACTTCTATGGCTAACGTGTTTAGCAATAAAGTAAAGTAATTTACATGGCGTTATTCAATGACACGCAGGTCATACAAAAAATAAAGACAACTCCTATGGCTCCTGCCGGTTGTCATACTCATCGACATGCAAGTCATGATTCCTATTACAAGAACATGATCAATCTCATACATCACATATATCTCATTCATCACATCCTTTTGGCCATATCACATCACAAGGCATATGCTGCAAAAACAAGTTAGACGTCCTCTAATTGTTGTTGCAAGTTTTTATGTGGTTTCTATAGGTTTCTAGCAAGAACGTTTCTTACCTACGTAAAACCACAACGTGATATGCCAATTTCTATTTACCCTTCATAAGGACCCTTTTCATCGAATCCGTTCCGACTAAAGTGGGAGAGACAGACACCCGCTAGCCACCTTATGCAACTAGTGCATGTCAGTCGGTGGAACCTGTCTCACGTAAGCGTACGTGTAAGGTCGGTCCGGGCCGCTTCATCCCACAATACCGCCAAAACAAGATAAGACTAGTAGTGGCAAGAAAAATTGCCAACATCTACGCCCACAACTGCTTTGTGTTCTACTCGTGCATAGTAACTACGCATAGGCCTGGCTCATGATGCCACTGTTGGGAATCGTTGCAGAATTTTAAAATTTTCTACGCATCACCAAGATCCATCTATGGAGTTTACTAGCAACGAGAAGGAAGGAGTGCATCTACATACCCTTGTAGATCGCGAGCGGAAGCGTTCTAGTGAACGGGGTTGATGGAGTCGTACTCGTCGTGATCCAAATCACCGATGACCGAGCGCTGAACGGACGACACCTCCGCGTTCAACACACGTACGGAGCAGCGACGTCTCCTCCTTCTTGATCTAGCAAGGGGGAAGGAGAGGTTGATGGAGATCCAGCAGCACGACGGCGTGGTGGTGGAAGTAACGGGGATCCTGGCAGGGCTTCGCCAAGCGCAAGCGGGAGGGAGAGGGAGGTGCCAGGGGCTAGGGTACTGCTGCCCTCCCCCCCCTTTATATAGGCCCCCTGGGGGGGCGCCGGCCTGGGATCCCATCTACATGGGGGGGCGGCGGCCAAGGGGGGGAACTCCCCCCCCCCCCCCAAGTCAGGTGGGGCGCCCCCCACCCCCAGGGTTTCCAACCCTAGGCGCAGGGGGAGGCCCATGCGGGGCGCAGGGGGAGGCCCATGGGGGGCGCAGGGGGAGGCCCATGGGGGGCGCACCAGCCCACCAGGGGCTGGTTCCCCTCCCACTTCAGCCCATGGGGCCCTCTGGGATAGGTGTCCCCACCCGGTGGACCCCCGGGACCCTTCCGGTGGTCCCGGTACAATACCGATAACCCCCGAAACTTTCCCGCTGGCCGAAACTGGACTTCCTATATATAATTCTTCACCTCCGGACCATTCCGGAACTCCTCGTGACGTCCGGGATCTCATCCGAGACTCCGAACAACTTTCGGGTTTCCGCATACTAATATCTCTACAACCCTAGCGTCACCGAACCTTAAGTGTGTAGACCCTACGGGTTCGGGAGACATGCAGACATGACCGAGACGACTCTCCGGTCAATAACCAACAGCGGGATCTGGATACCCATGTTGGCTCCCACATGTTCCACGATGATCTCATCAGATGAACCACGATGTCGAGGATTCAATCAATCCCGTATACAATTCCCTTTGTCAATCGGTACGTTACTTGCCCGAGATTCGATCGTCGGTATCCCAATACCTCGTTCAATCTCGTTACCGGCAAGTCACTTTACTCGTACCGTAATGCATGATCCCGTGACCAGACACTTGGTCACATTGAGCTCATTATGATGATGCATTACCGAGTGGGTCTAGAGATACCTCTCCGTCATACGGAGTGACAAATCCCAGTCTCGATCCGTGCCAACCCAACAGACACTTTCGGAGATACCCGTAGTGCACCTTTATAGTCACCCAGTTACGTTGTGACGTTTGGTACACCCAAAGCACTCCTACGGCATCCGGGAGTTGCACGATCTCATGGTCTAAGGAAATGATACTTGACATTGGAAAAGCTCTAGCAAACGAGCTACACGATCTTTGTGCTATGCTTAGGATTGGGTCTTGTCCATCACATCATTCTCCTAATGATATGATCTCGTTATCAATGACATCCAATGTCCATAGTCAGGAAACCATGACTATCTGTTGATCAACGAGCTAGTCAACTAGAGGCTTACTAGGGACATGTATTACGATTTCCGGATAACACAATTATAGCATGAACAATAGACAATTATCATGAACAAAGAAATATAATAATAACCATTTTATTATTGCCTGTAGGGCATATTTCCAACAAGATCCAACTATAATAGCAAAGCTCGCGATACATCAAGATCGTGCCGAATCAAGAACACGAGAGAGAGAGAGAGATCAAACACATAGCTACTGGTACATACCCTCAGCCCCGAGGGTGAACTACTCCCTCCTCGTCATGGGGAGCGCCGAGATGATGAAGATGGCCACCGGTGAGGGATCCCCCCTCCGGCAGGGTGCCGGAACAGGGTCCCGATTGGTTTTTGGTGGCTACAGAGGCTTGCGGTGGCGGAACTCCCGATCTAGGTTATTTTCTGGAAGTTTGGGTATATATAAGAGATGTTGGCATCGGGAACAAGTCAGGGGGTCTCCGAGGCGGCCACGAGGTAGGGGGTGCGCCCCCCACCCTCGTGGCTGCCTCGAGACTCTTCTGGCCCATCTCCGATACTCCGTGGGCTTCTTCTGGTCCAAAAATAATCTCCGTGAAATTTCAGGTCAATTGGACTCTGTTTGGTTTTTCCTTTTCTGCAATACTCAAAAACATGGAAAAAAACTGGCACTAGGCTCTGGGTTAATAGGTTAGTCCCAAAAATCATATAAAATAGCATATACATGCATATAAAACATCCTAGATGGATAATATAATAGCATTGAACAATAAAAAATTATAGATACGTTGGAGACGTACGTATCAGGCGTCTTACAGCCAGATAGTGCGTCGATGCGCACTGAGGTCGCCAAGCTCCATCAAGACGTGCAGTCCATCAGTTCCAAACAAGGTGATATCTCTCTGCAAGTAGGTAAAGTGGAAAAAGCAAAGTTAGATCTTAGTAAGCAATTATCAGCAATTATTTCAGGGCTCAAGACACTGGTGCCTCCCACTAATCAGGGCCAGACTGTTGATATCCCTTCTAGTTGTACAGAGTTGGTGAAATCTCCTACACTGTAGGGAGCAACTACTCATTTACAGCCTGATAGAACTGAACAATTACGAAAACAACTAGAGGAAGAGAAGGAAAAGACTAGACTGGCTAAGGAATTGCACTTGCAAAATTTGCCACCTATTCGCACTAACAGACCCAATGTTCCACCTGGATTTGCTCAATCAAGAAGAATGGATGCCACTAGTCAAGTGGGCACTCCTCTATCCCAAAGAGATCCAGGTCACACCCCTGCATTTCAACAGTTTCAGAACAGGGAGAGACAACTATGGCAAGGATATTACAAAACATATGAGCAGGACATGCAAGCCCAATTCATGAAGGCTATGACAAAAGGTCCTAAACTAGAATTTCCTAAATTCTTTGGAGAGGATCCTGTGGGATGGTTGAGACAATGTAACAAATACTTTCAAATGTCTGGTGCTCCTGAAGAATACAAAGTATCCTTAGCACAGATGTATATAAGTGGAGAGGCTGATATTTGGTTAAGAAGATCTGGTCTGCTTAAAAAGCATTTGACATGGAAATAATTTGGCAAAGAAATTGTGAAGAGATTCTCGTAACAGGGCACTTATGATCTGACAGAAAAGTTCAATAATCTGAAACAAAACAACAGCACTGTATCTGACTATACCAAGCAGTTTGAGGACCTAATGGTTGATATGCAAGATGAAAATCCAAAATTAAATGAGCTCTGGTTTGTCAAGTGTTATGTGAACGGCATGAGAGAGGGCATTAAGTATCAGATAAGAGTACTGAGACCTCAAACTCTCACTGATGCCTACGGCTTGGCAAGGGACATTGAACCTTGTCACCCACCTGTGTCTGTTAATCAGAAAAGGCATTTGTGTCTTATAACAGCTACTATCAGAAGAACACAAGTGCCAGCTTATCTAAACAGCTACACACTCCTGTGTTACCTCAAGCTCCAACTGGCACTAAATCTGCAGACAATGTCAACAATACTGCTCAGAGGATAAGAAAAGCTGGTGAATGCTGGAGATGTGGCGACAAATGGGTACATGGGCATAAATGCACTCTTATTCCTAATGTGCATCTCATGCAACAAGAGGTGGACGATACTGGCCCACTAGAACAAGAACAGCCACATCCAGAACAATCAGAAAATATGGAAGAGCAACATGAACAAGCAATGTTTATCTCTGCTTATGCCCTAGGTCATCAGTCACGGTGCAAACCCCAACAGTAATTATATCTGTTAATGGTAAGAGAGTTGTAGCTGTACTAGACTCTGGAAGTTCCTCCTCTTTCATGAATGAAAAGTTTGCAATTAAATCAAACTATCATATGCTGCCCAGAAAACCTAGAGCAATTTCTATTGCTGGTGGAGGTACACTAATATCTGCAGCTGTAGTACCAAATTGCCCTTTACAGATTGCTAAACCAGGAATGCAACACTCTTTCAGAGTTTTGGATTTACCTAGCCATGACATTATTTTGGGTTATGACTGGTTCACCCTTGTCAGCCCAGTCACCTTTGATGTTCCTAGGCATCAGTTCAGTTTTACGGTGGAAGGACAGACTAAAGTCACAATAGCTATCTTCAATACTAATGAAGAAGTGAAAGAAATGCGGGCTGAGAAACTCCCAAAGATGTTGGACAAAGGAGTGCAAGGGTTTCTTATACAATTGAACATCATTATAATGGAAGCTCCTGCCAATCACTACATTCCAGCTGCAGTCCAACAATTGTTGGAAGAATACAAGGATGTGTTCCAGGAGCGTACAAAGCTACCACCTAGTATAGCTTTGGATCACACAATTCCTTTGATGCCAGGAGTGGATCCCCCTCACTCTATACCTTATAGAGTGCCCCATCACCAGAAGGAAGAAATGAAAAAACAGATTCAGCATTTGTTGGACAACAAATTAATCAGACCTAGCCAGAGCCCTTATGCTACTCCTGTGCTTCTAGTGAAGAAAAAGGACAGCACTATGAGACTGTGCACAGATTTCAGAAAATTGAATTCAATCACAATCAAAAATAAATTCCCAATTCCTGTGACTGAGGATTTATTGGATGAACTGCATGGAGCTAAAGTATTCTCTAAATTGGATCTAAGGTCTGGTTACCACCAAATCAGAATGAATCCTGAAGACATACACAAAACTGCTTTTCGAACATTCTTGGGTCACTATGAATATTTGGTCATGCCTTTTGGCTTATCCAACGCACCTGGCACTTTTCAAGCTCTCATGAATTTTCTCTTTGCACACTACAATAGAAAGTTTGCTAGTGTTCTTTGATGACATACTCATTTTCAGTAGAACACTAGAGGAGCATGTTGATCATTTAGCATAAGTGCTCAAAATTCTCAGAGAAAATGAACTATATGCTAAGCTGTCCAAATGTGTGTTTGTTGTTGATAAAGTGCAGTATTTGGGACATGTGGTTTCTGGAGAAGGTGTTGCTACAGATCCTGAAAAGATCACTGCTATATCTCAGTGGCCTACTCCTACTGATGCAACTAAGCTGAGGAGTTTCTTGGGCTTGGTAGGGTACTATAGAAGGTTTATCAAGAACTATGGCATTATTTGCAAACCACTGCACAACAGTCTGAAGAAGGGACAATTCCATTGGACGACGGAGCAAGATCTGGCTTTTAAAACACTCCAACATGCCCTTATCTCTGCACCAGTTTTAGCCCTACCAGATTTCAAGCAACCTTTTCTTCTGGAGACTGATGCTTCTGGTCATGGCATTGGTGCTGTTCTTATGCAGCAAGGAAGGCCCCTTGCTTATTACAGCTCTGCACTTTGTCCAAGAAATGCTGCACTCTCCACTTATGAGAAAGAAGCTCTTGCTATTCTGGAAGCTTTAAAGAAATGGAGACACTACCTGTTAGGGAACAGTGTTATTATCAAGACTGACCAACAGTCTTTGAAATTCATTACTGATCAAAGAATTACAGAGGGAGTGCAACACAAATTGATGATGAAACTGCTGGAATTTAATTTCACAATCCAATACAAGAAAGGGAGTACTAATAGAGTGGCAGACGCCCTGTCTAGAATGTGGCCTAAATGTATGGCTATCTCCTCTGTCACTCCCTTATGGGCTGAAGATCTGATAACAAGCTACATAAATGATCCCGTGACAAAAGCTTTGCAAGAGAAATTACTGCTGCAGAAAGCTGAGACTATCACAGATTACACCTTGCATGCTGGTATTATCAGATATAAAGGAAAGATACTAGTGGGCAATGACAAAAACTTGCAAGAACAACTCATTGCTGCATTGCATAGTTCTCCAGTAGGAGGCCACTCGGGCATGAGAGCTACTTATCAAAGGATAAAAGGCATATTCTATTGGCCTGGCATGAAACAACATGTGGAGACTTACATTGCATCTTGCCCAGTTTGCCAGAGAGCAAAGCATGAAAATTGCCTTCAACCTGGACTATTAGACCCCCTCCCAGTGGCTGGCATGGCATGGCAACATATTTCTATGGATTTCATTGAAGGTCTCCCTAATTCTCAAGGCAAAGAGGTCATTTTAGTGGTGGTAGATAGATTCACAAAATACTCCCACTTCTTGGCCCTCTCACATCCTTACACTGTTCATAGTGTGGCTCAGGTTTTTGTAGATCATATCATCAGGTTGCATGGACCTCCCAAGCTAATCATTTCGGATAGAGACAGGATATTCACCAGTCAGTTGTGGAGAGACATCTTTGCAGCACTTAGAGTGGAGTTGAGATACAGTTCCGCATATCACCCTCAAACAGATGGGCAAACAGAGAGAGACAACCAATGTTTAGAAACATATCTGAGATGCATGTCCACTTTGGAGCCAAAGAAATGGCTATCTTGGCCGCCCCTTGCTGAATATTGGTACAATACAACTTACCATACAACTCTTAAAATGTCACCATTCCAGGCTTTATATGGATTTCCTCCTCCTTTAATTTCTGAATTGGCCATCCCTGGTCCAGCAGACTTGGAAGCTCAGGAATATTTATCGGCTAAGCAGCACATGTTAGATCAACTCAAGGCAAATTTATCTCAAGCTCAAATTAGGATGAAGAGGTATGCAGATTTAAAAAGAAGTGAGAGACAGTTTCAACCTGGAGACCTAGTATACTTGAAAATGGCTCCATACCGACTAGCAGCATTTGGTTTTAGAGGTGCTTTGAAACTACAGAACAAATATTATGATCCTTTCAGTTTAGTTCAAAGAATTGGTAACTCTACTTACAAACTCCAATTTCCTGCACATGTCAAGATACACCCAGTCTTTCATGTCAGTCAGTTGAAGAAGCATTTGGGGAAGAAATCTATCCCTAGTCCAGATCTGCCAATGATCAATGAGGATGGTTCAATCAAAACCGAACCGGCTATGGTGCTTGAAGTGAGACAAGTACCAAGACACAACCTGCTTGTTGTTCAATGGCTGATTCAGTGGGAAAACATGGCACCCGAAGATGCTACCTGGGAAGATGCTGAATTCATAAAGCATACATTTCTAGCGTTCTTTCGTTCGACAACTCAAGCATGGAGATCAGTCTCATAATCGCCGTGAGGACACGTCGATTCTCAGACAGGGGCAATGTCAGGCATCAGCTGTTCTGAACCCATACCAAGTGTCATCTTACCTCCATCGAGCTGGTATCGCTTCGAGCCCCATCGGACGGTCGCCATCGAGCAGCTCAAGTTACTTACGCTGTCGACCGTCGGATACGTTTACTGTTTTACTTTTTACCTTATGTTGTCGCTACAGTGAACTGTAACTCTCTCGCCTATAAGTGAGTCGGGCTGTGGCTGAGTAGGTAGCGTGAATTGATCCTATTCTTGCCTTTGAGTAGAAGAAATACCTTATAAACATATATCTCATAGTATCTATACAAATTCTGGATCTCAGATCCCCTTCCTCTAGTTCGATCTCTCTGAAATCCGCTTAGTTGACACTCGGGATCTGACAGAGGCGCCATGGGGTGCCTCTGCTCGCCCGCGGGGAAGAACGCCGAAGCAGTCAGCTGCAGGGCATCGATGTTGTGTGGGTGGCATCGTCTGTTCTGCTGCCAGGGAGAGGAAGGGATAAGAGATCCATCGGTGGGCTTCTCTTGATTGGTTATTACTCCGCCTCATCTGTTATGGAAGCCCAAAGAGGCACGCTTCGGGTACCGCCTCTTCTGGTGGCCATTTTGTTATCCCTGAAACAAATGACAACACAGCTTGTTGATTTTTTTGCTAATGTGGCAAGCTGGCAAGTGAAGATAAATAAGAGTTATTACTGATGTGGCAAGGCTGCTGAGTTGGATAGCTTGCATGTTGAGAGAAATAGGGTAGTGGGGATGAACTATTTAGGTATTATAGATATGAAGGGTATTTTCTCGGAAAAAATGAATATGAATGGCATTTGGAATTGATGATGTGGCTAGACTGCTGAGGTGGAGTGAGATAGATGGTTGCATGTTGATCAGTGATGTGGATAAGCTGCATGTCAAGAGAAATAAGATAGTGGGGATGGACTATTTAGGTATTACAGATTATAGATATGGTTGAAGCTTTTCATGTCGACGATTGCAACTTTTTCGTTGTGTACTTGCGGGTTGAAGCTTTCTATAAAGCCGATTGAAGCTTTATATATAACTGGTTGAAGCTTTCCAAAATGACGGTTGTAGATTTTTTTTATTTCGTAGTGGTTGAATGAAACTTCTCTATTCCGCAGTTTGAAGCTTTCATTGAAGGATTTTTCGGTTGTACATGTTTGTTGAAGCTTTTTTGGTTGTAGCTTTTATATGAACGGTTATAGCTTTTTTCAGTGCATGGTGTCCATTTGAAGCTTTATATACCGCTGGTTGAAGCTTCCGAATCGAATGGTTGTAGCCTTTTTGGTTGTCGGTTCAACATCGGTGGAGGAGCAAAAAATGCTTTGGGAGAAGATGGTTGCAGCGGTGGAGGAGGAGGTTGCGCTGCCGTCGTTGTAGCATCTCCGGTGGACGGTTTCAGCACAGGGAACTAATGAGCAGCAGCTCGCGGATGACATATCCATGGCGGCTTCCAACTTCGGCTCGCCGGGGCGGAAGAACCTGCAGTTGGGCGGCAACGAAAGAAGCAGGCGTGAGCGCTGAGGTTGGAGGTATGGACCTGCACAGGATTGGGGCTAGCCAGCGGCGGGATCTGAAGAAGGAAGGCGAGGAGCGTGGCCACCCCCGCGCGTGGATGCGGCTGAGAGAGAGAGGGTGATCGGGAGGAAAAAGGCAGGGAAAGAAGAAAAAGCGGGGGCAGGGAGGTGCACGAGGCATGCGATGGGCCTCGATCGCGTGGCTCGTGCGGGACCGGCCGAAGTTTCGACCGGCACATCATACACAAACATTTCCCTAAACTAAAGTACAGATTGTGCACACTTTGGAAAACCCTTCGTGTATGATCTGTGCTGGAGAGAGAGGTGTACGCTTTACAGCTAACCTGACACAGTCACGGGATCCTGTCCGTACACGTGGCACCAATGTGCGCCCCGTCTTCCACGGAAATTCAAAATCTTTCAAAACTCCCTGACCGTCCCACTCCCACTCCCTCGCCCTTCGCCTCGCGAATCAGCGAACAGCCCTCATCCCACCGACGCGTGGGACCCAGGACATGGCCCACCCCACGAGCGCACCTTCTCGTACGCGGCCGAGACCCTGACCCGAAACCTACCGGCCTCCCCCCGTGCGAGCCCGAACGAACGGACGAACAAAATGACGCCCCCGCTCCTGACCTGACGCGACTCCAAACCCCCTCTCCCTATTTCACTCGCATTTCCCACCCTCGGAAAATCGTTTTTTTTACCTTTTTATTCCCCTCCCATCTCCTCTCTCTCCCCCTTCCCCCCTCCTCCGATCCAAACTCCCCACGAACGCCACCGCCACCGCCACAATTTGAAACCCTAGGCCGCCGCATCGATCCGCGGACGGCGATTGCATTGGAGGCCGCCAGGCTCTAGCGTCTCGTCTAGCGGCGGCGGCCGGCCATGTCGACCGAGGACGAGAAGCTCCTCAAGGAGGCGAAGAAGCTGCCGTGGGACGAGCGGCTGCAGCACAAGAACTGGAAGGTGCGGAACGACGCCAACATCGACCTCGCCGCGCTCTGCGACTCCATCACCGACCCCAAGGACGCCCGCCTCCGCGAGTTTGGTGAGACCCGCTCCCGCCGCCTCCCGATCCGCCCCATTGCGCGCTTGGATCCGCGCGATGCCTGATTCGCGCGCCCCGATTTCGAGATTCCTGCTGTATTCCGTCGTGTTAGATCTGAATGGCCGTGTTCTTCCTTTGCTCCTGTGGTGGTTAGGACCATTATTTAAGAAGGCGGTTTCGGATTCGAACGCGCCCGTGCAGGAGAAGGCGCTGGATGCGCTGCTAGCTTTCCAGCGAGCCGCTGATGCTGATGTATCCAGGTGCGTGTCTACAGGATGCTACGCCATTTTGCTCTCGTTCTTCTAGTTACCTTTCCGTTGATTTTTGGGGCCGGCCTTGCACAGGTATGCCAAGGAGGTGTGTGATGCGATATGTGCCAAGTGCCTCACTGGTAGGCCTAAGACTGTTGAGAAGGCTCAAGCTGCATTTCTCCTTTGGGTGGAGCTGGAGGCGTCAGAGGTCTTCCTTGTAAGTCCGACCGCAGTTGGTGATTACTTTCAGTATGACTTAAGATGATTCGTATGCATCGAGCACACAATTATGGTGTGGTCTCAGTTGTTTTGTCTTCCACAACTTAGGCCACACATTTTGTAGGTGTATGGTTAGATGTAATTGCTGGCTTATGTAACGTCCATGCACCAATGCTGTTATAACTTACATAAGGTTAGGCCTATGCCATAAGAGTGGATGGTCAATATTTACACTCCTCTCACTAACACATCTTAGTTATCACTTAGCGAACAGTGGTAGAGAACAGTAGTAGAGATTGGCCATTGTTTCCTTGGCATTCGGTGCATGAAACCATTGATTAATGTCTGTGGCAGGAAAACCAATTTCCCTCCTTTGCCTTCAGTCTTGTCTTTGATTGTGGCATGGTAGACCCCCAAATTCTGCAAGTACTTTAGCTGTTCCACTCTCCCATTCACTTTATAATAGAGCAAATTTTTGTTTAATTGTTGCAAGGACACCAGGGGCATGTTTCCTGAGCTTGCATTACTAGGGAGCACCTGTAAGTTTGACCGATGGTGAAGACAACACTTAACCTTTCTTCACCACCCCATCCGTATTCATACTAGTACTATCTTTGTGACCACCATCTGTAAGCAATCCCTGCCCAGCCCACCCAAGTACCGTGAAAACAAAGTTCTCCTGCTCAACTAACATGCACTATGATGATCGTTGTGCTGGCGGTCTTAGATCTAACAATAGAAGCAATGCCATGGAAATGTTATATACACATGAAAGACAGATGGACCTGCACTTGGGCAATCTGGAATACACTTCTGAGCAATGCTGCCTTCATAGCTTTCAGGACACCCAACTGGACTCTCCGTATCCTGTGGATTTGGTCAAGTAAATGCGGACCAAAACTTGAAGGCCTTTGTTTTTTCTGCTGGTCAATGGTAGGCTCATGGGAGAAGATAGGCTCAATACCAGAGAAATGCTCATAAGGCGCAACTGCTTGGTATCTAATGGATCTTCCTGCACACTCCGACTCTGGAGCACTGGAAGACCGCCACCATCTCTTCATTGACCGCCCTTTCACTCTTCATTGTTGGAAGTTCCCGTTGCCACTTGGAAGCAAAGAAACTAATTATTTTGACAATGTTGTACCCAGTTTTGACTCTTGGTGTTTCCTTTTCTGTGGAGAACTGTTCCTTGTGTTTAGGACTTCCCTGCTTGTACTGTGTGACTTCCCGTTGGGTCCT